>NC_137031.1:15931677-16036677 GCF_032717465.1 Coenobita brevimanus
GACTTTTGGTAGTTCTTGGAGGTGTTAGGGGGACTCAAGATCACTTTGGGCACATCTTTACCGTACTGTACTTGACACTGTACACTATGTAAAGCACAATTAACACTATAAAGGCCATACTGTAATGTATTTATGACCTGAACTATACTGGGGAACTAAAGACTAAACACCTAAACATTACTGTACAGAACTTATTCACTAAACACTGGGGTAGCACTGGGAGACGCCATGGTTAGCTTCTGCAGGTACAATCCACTTGAGTGCATAATACTTAGTCACAAGCAGAGCGAGTGAGGAGAGAATGCAACACGGGTGCGGACGAAGGCAAAGTGGCCCACATGTGGCGCACAACAGGCTTTGTTTACATCCCCATGCACACGTGATGCTGGGTTACTTTTGCTGAATGTCGGTACAACTCGGCATCTTACCGAGTTGGGGGGCTTTTTGCCTACTCTCTTCCTCTCACGAGTGCATTTTTGGGAATTTTTGAATTTTGATTTTTTATATGAATATTTTGGAGCCTTCCCGAGTTGTAGAAGTTTCCGACTTGAAGGATGCCGAATTGTAGAGGTTTTACTGTGTGTGTATATATATATATATATATATATATATATATATATATGTATATATATATATGTATACATATATATATATATATATATATATATATATATATGTAGGGTGAGAAGTGCTTGTTAGTGTGACAGTACTGTTGAAGTGGGTTTGGATGTGTGTGTAGTCTGTGAACCAAGTGTAATCTGCCCGCCTTAAGCTGATTGGGTGCAAGCATACTAGTATGCGACACTGATTCAACCACAGCACCCCTTGTGTCCGCCAAAGTAGCAAGCGGCTTGGTGAACGCTTCCCAAAGTTTTTACAACTCTGGCGGGAGGCGAACCAGCGCTCACCAGCGTGCGAAACGCACACTCTACCACTGTGCCACAGAGGCTCATATATATATATATATATATATATATATATATATATATATAATCATCAACCATTACGACACCACTGTGGAACAAAGGCCTCCCCCAATCTTCTCCACGAATTCCTTGACTGAGCCAATCTCTGCCACGTTTTCCATGCAAATTTCTCTATATCATTTATCAACCTTCTTTCTGGCCTTTTTCTGTTATGCTTATCTCTTGCTCTCCCGTCACTCTGCCTCTTGCTTCACTGGTTATCCTTTACTCTTGCTACATGGCCTGCCCACGTCGATTTCTTTTGTTTTATAACTTTTATAATGTCTTTGACTTTACTCTGCTCTCTCAACCAAGTTGCTTTTTTTCAGTTTCTTAAAGATATTCCCAATATTGATTTTTCCTTTGTTTTCCAGAAACGGATCAGTGTATTTTCCATCGATTTTGTTGGTCTCCAGGTCTTACAACCTGGAATTATACATTCGTTATATAGTTTTCTTTTCATACACATTGGGAAGCTACTCTTTGTTATGTCTCTATGTTTAACAAAAGCTTTCCATACAATTGTAATGCGTCTTTTTATTTCGCTATCATGGTCTTTCGTTAGTTTTAGTATTTGTCCCAAGTAATTGTACTTCCCGACTTCTTTAAGAATATCTGCGCTTATTTTGATGACGATCTTTGGTGTGCATGTGAATTAAACATTACTTTTACTCCTGCTTATCTTTAGCCCTACTTTGAACTCTCTTTTCTGGTCATTTATCATTTCTTGGAATGTCTCTGCTATTTGTGAGATTAGGACAATGTCATCTGCAAATCTAAAATCGTGTAGCTTTTTTCCATTTATGTTTACTCCTTTGTTCTTTCTTCTAGCTTTTTGAAAATACTTTCTAGGCATGCTGTAAATAATTTTAGTGATATTGTATCTCCCTGTCGCACGCCCATCTCAATCTTAATTTATTCCGAGTCTTTATATAATTTAACTGTAACAGTTCCCTCTTTATATATGTTTTCGAGCAGTTTTACAATGTCCTCGTTTACTCCTTGTTCTCGCAATGAATTTACAATTGCTATTTGCTCCATTGAGTTAAAAGCCATTTCGTAATCAATAAAACCTAAGCATAGTGATTTATTATATTTTGGATTTTTTTTTTCAATTAGCTGATTCATTGTGTGTAGATGATCAGCTGTCGAATACCCGCTTTGGAATTCTACCAGTTCACGAGGTTGGTTTTTCTCCAAAATTGTTGTTATTCTGCCTGTAAGGATTTTAGTCAAGAGTTTATAAATGACTGATGGTAAGCTACTGGGTCGCTAGACACTAAGATCTTTTGGGTTGCCTTTTTTTTTAAGTAAAATACTTATTGCATTCCACCATGTTTTGGGAATATATATATATATATATATATATATATATATATATATATATATATATATATATATATATATATATATATATTTTAATACACTGAGTAAATGAGTGGGCGAGACTGTTTTGTACTTTCAGACCTTCATCCAACAGTAATGCTGCTGCTATTCCATCTTCTCCCGGAGCCTTCTCTCTTTTCATATTTTTTAGATAAATGTTTATTTCGTCTGATTTTACCCCAGGCATTTCGCTTGTGTCAGCTGAAAAGTTAGCTATTGGTACTACTGTCTTTGATGCATACAGTTCTTTGTAAAATGCTTCAACTCTTCACCATCTTATCTCTGCATTTAAGGACTTCGCCATTTTTGTCTTTCAGTGATATAATTAGTTGCTTTCATAGTGCCGTTTTGCTTCGGACTTGTTTCAGACTTTTTAGTTTTTTGATGGTTTCTTTGATATGATCCATGTTTCTCTTTCATCTTCTTTTTGTCTTTTGTTGATAAGCTTATTTAATTCCGTTCGTTCTGTTTTATTTTTCTTTGTTTTTACTTTATTTATTTATTTTTTTTTCATGAGCTCGAGTGTCTTTTCCGAATACTTCTTGGCTTTGATTGTATTAGGCTTTCCTATAACCTCCGCTGATTCTCTTAGCACTTTTGTTAGTTTGTCATTCAACTCATCTGTGTCACATTCAGCATTACTTAGAGCCTGAAATCTGTTCGTTATTTGCAGCTGAAAGGCTGTTTTGTTTTCGTTTACTTCTATTGGGCATATCATTTTACTTCTAATAATCTTTCTTTCACTTCTGAAATTGAATCTGGCTGTGCAACCCACCATACTGTGTTCACTTCCAATGTTTTCTTTCCTTATAACTCTGACATTTGTGATCGTGTTGTTCTTACCTGCTATAATGAAGTCGATTGCATTCTTTTTTCCCCATCTGGGCTTCTTCAGGTACATTTTCTCCCTGTTCTTTTGAGAAAATGTGTTCATTATTCTCATGTTACACATTCAGTGAAACTTACCACAATTTCTCCTTCTTCACTCCTTTCTCCAACTCCAAATTTCCCATACATGATTCTCCATTTTTTGATTTGCCAATATTTGCATTGAAGTCTCCGATCAGTATAGTATAATGTGGTCTTTTCTTCATCCAAAATCTGGGAGATGTCGTCATACAATGCTTCTGTTTCTTTATCTGTCCTTTGAGAAGTCGGTGTATATACTTGTGTTACTTTCAAGGTATATTTTTTGCACAGTCTAATTACAATCTATGCTGTTATCTCAGATACACTGCTGAATTTGACAATGTTGTCTGCAAGATTTCTGGTAATCAGAAATCTTACACCACTAATTCTTTCGTTTTGCCTTCCTTTCTAGTAAAATATTTGTTTGCGGTCTTCGCACTGAATTACTTTTTCTTCTTTTCCGCTGATCTCACTCAGACCTACAATCTTCCAACTAATATTTCCAATTCAGTCATTGAGTTAACAAGTTTGTAATCATCTGCGAGGCTTCTTACATTGTATGTAAAGATCTTCCTGAATTTCAGCTTGTTTAATATCACAATTATCCCAGTCTCTAATTTGTCGACACAGCACCTACTCACTTTCGGTGGCACATTGCCCAATAAGCACAGGAGGCAGTGCAGTTGGACCTTTAGTAGATGATGCTCCAACAGGAACGCCCATCAAATCATTTGCAGTAGAATTCTTGTTTGGTTGGGAAGATTGTGGCAAATAATATCACCTCTCTGCCACATAATATCTGATGAGATGTAATTCTTTGCCATCTTATTCAGTATATTCGGTGGATCCCTATCTATCTATAAGGGTTCCCATGGTCCGTGCAGACCAAGTCGTACCTCATGTATCTACAAGACTTTCCTCTATCCTCCACCCATGGAATCGCCAGGTAGCAGTACAATCTGCGATGATAACTGCTCACGGGCCACAACAAATTCCATGGCCAAATATGACACTGGAAATTGGTTACATTGCGATAAATGTATACCATCATCTTTACTGGCGTTTATACTATAAGAAGTAAGTATATATATATATATATATAGAACACCTGCGACAAACAGTTGGCCAAATACCCATACCATTGATTTTGCCTTCGACCTGCTGCTCTCAAAGTTGATTGACTTCTTTCTTGCCCAGTCTTTAATCCTTCAGTCAATTATGGTCCCAATCGTACCTATCTGATTTCACCTTGCCATGTGACTTTCATCTTTGATCATTCCCTGTTACCTTGGCCTTTGGCTGTTCTCAGAATCAAATCCCTTACAATTGTCTTGCAGTGAACCCTTCCACAATGCTTCGTCTCCGTCAGATAAAAATATTTTATGTTGATCATACCATTTGCCATGACTCTGACCTATTGTTCTCGATATTAATATGCGATCTCTTTCACTGAACCTCAAATTCTCCACCAGGTTTTGTCCAAAAGAAGGCAAAACTGATTTAGTTATCTTGCTGACACAAAAAACAAGGATCAAACCTTGTGTGGCCTACGATTTTGCTTTTAGCCAAATGTTCTCAAAATCGTATCTCCTTTTGTTTATTGCCTTACCGTCAAACCTTTCATCAAGTTAGATATAAGTCGGTTAAAAGCTGTTTAAGCTGACATTGCCTGGTAAAATTTTGACCTAACCCTGTGATACAGACCTTTAACCCAGTGCACTAAAAAGCAGCAAGTCAACCCCTTCGCTATCCCTGAACCTTCCCACCAAGACTGGTATTAATCAAATAAAAGCTGAGATATTTGGTACACACACACACACACACACACACACACACACACACACACGCACACAAGAATATCACCATCTATCGCCACCGACCACGCGAGTAATAAATGATGACTGAGTGGCAAAATTGGATATCTTGGTTGATACGGGAACCGAAAATCATGTCCATGAATTTCTAAAATTTCCTTCGTGAGTACAGTGATTTTGCTGAAATCTCATCTACATGAAAAAATCCAGGTCATAACAATGAAGCATACTCACATACCATTAAGCAGTTTCGGTGTTCTCTTTGATCATTTATGGCTTAACATAACAGGTAGCCGAGCAGATAGATGTAATTTCGCTTTTAGTGGCCCATTATGTATAGTGAGAATCAGAGACATAATGGAGATTGTCTCTAGCTCTTTACTCCCGACAGATGTTTCCTTAGCCGAACAAAAAAGGTATTGCGTTTCCAAAGAATAACGTGAAACGACTTTCATAATAAAGACTGACAAAATTCTAGAAACATGAGTTACAGCAAGGCCGAAACAAAGTCAGCAAAAAATTTGTCTTTCCAGCAAAATCAAGGATATATTTTGAAGTCAAAATATTTGACCAAGGAGAAAGAATAGCCCAACAGCCTTCACTAACACCCAGCTAAAATAACAGCACTTGCACGAGAGCCAAATTTTATTTGCCTAAATTTAAAACACGCACTCAAGAAAGAGATTTGGAGAGAGGAGAAGAGTAAGTAGGAGAGGGAAATTATACTTAGGGTACAGGAGGAGGCAGAATAAAGTGCAGAGGGAAAATGGAATATGAAAATCAAGGGAGAGTGGGAGTTGAAATATGAGGGGAAGATGTGAACCTTGGGCGTGAGAAGAATATAAGTGAGGAAGCACGGGGCATTGCAGTAATGGAAAAGGAGACTGGAGGGAAATACTATCAAATGGACAGAAGATGGACGTTGGAAGACACAGGTGACGAGAGACAAGAGTGATATACGATAAGATTCAATGGTGTGTGAACATGGAGAATAAGGAGCAGCTGACTTAAAGACGGATGAGAAAGAGAAGGAGAAAGTGTATGAAGAACAAGAGAAGGGAAGAGATGAAGGAAAAGCGAAAGTGTGGAGGGAAATGTAAAAATGGTGTTCCTGGTCGGAAGGACTGGAGGGGTCAAGAGACGGCTTAGCGTCTAAGTGCCAGATTAGTACGAGTGGTAATGGCACTGAGAACAAACACAAGACTTGGCTGCAATTATAAGTGTACACCGAGATGCAGCGAGACGGGAAGGGGTGAGAGGCAGGGTAGTTGGAGAGAGAGAGAGAGAGAGAGACAGAGAGAGAGAGATTGGCAGAGTACGTAGCAGTAAATACGAGATATAACAGGAAATATAGCAGGAGGCATTCTGATCCATAATGATGATATACATTACAGAAAATATAAATTCTAAATATCTAACCAGTGTGTGAGAAAAGGATGGAAAAGAGGATGGCTCTCCAATGTCCACCACACCCTCTGGTAAATTTCCAGCAGAAAAAAAAAGCCATGATTGTTAATTATAATGAATAAGCAAATGGAAAGGAAAATTTGGAAAGGGCAACAAAAAGTAAGTGGGAAGAGGGCGAGAATGGGAAGGAGGGCATGTATGATTGAAGGGAGACGGCAGGGCAGGGGTAAAATGCATAAAGGAGAGAAAGGGAAGTGAAAGAAGAAGTTGTGTAAATGCAGAGAGATGAAGTCAGATGTGGTAAAGGGAAAGAAAGGTGGAGGGGGAGAAGAGAGAACGAGAACAGATCAAGGTGAAAAGGGAACAAAGAGTGCTTAAAACAGTGGATGGGGGTTAAGGAGAGAGAAATGTTGTAGGTATGACTTGTAATAAGGCGCTGTGGTTACGTGTAGCAATATAAAAGAAGAATGGCGTTTATGCAGGTAGCCTATAAAAGATTTTACAGAAGAGATACTATCAAGGATCAGAAGAAAAAGAAACAGGAATTAGGGAGTACACAGTTCTACTGGCAATCAAACTAAGAGCCATTACTTAAAAAATAAAATCTTGAAAAAATAACGCCTTAGATTCATTATGTAATTCTGACTGGAGAGATAAATGAAAAAGAAGAAAGAAAGATGGGGATGGGTGAAAAAAAAAAAAAAAAAAAGACAGTAAGAGAGAGTACGTGTTAAAAATGGGCAACCAGTAATAGGTGGAGACAGGTATGCAGGAGGGCTGATAAGACTAAAACTGATTCCGTTTAGATGGAGGAGGCAGATACAGAGGAAGGAACCAAAGAGACCGAGTGAGCACAACAATTTGAGATTTAGTTGATGAGTGGATCATTGTTATACCTGGTTGGTACGCAACAGCAAAACAGTCGTGAGAAGGTAATGAAGAGGAGGAAGGATAAAGAGTAGGACAGAGAACAATACTTCAAGGAATGAAAAACTACAAAGCAATGCCAAGGAAAACAAGCCTTAACAAATTGTCTGCTGCCGGCAAGGTTGTTCCTGAAGGGTACAATGCAATTCATCACTTTGACAGCGACCATGGCATAATAAAATAATGAAGAATCCTTTCCCTCAGCACCCACACCCATACCACATACATGCGCAAAAACCGCTACCAACACTCAACTTGGTAGTCGAAGATTCAAGGCAAAGGAAAAGGAATGTAATGCAAAACACTAAAACCACGTTAAAAATATATACAGTGAAAATAATACTGATAAAAAAATGAGGTTAGCAATAATATTCTGGGGAAGAGAGGAAAAACATCGTTATTTAACCGTTCACGTATTCAATGTGTGTCAAAGAACTGTGTAATATATATACCGGTATACAGTAACAGCTTGACATAACGAATGCGGGATAAAACGGAAGCTTGAGAAAATTGAACAACTTTTTCTGTAAGCTACTTGCAACATACAGGAAGTTTTCTGTTCTGTTGGCTGAATTATTCCGTTACATCAAGCAGTAAAAGCTTGATATAATGGAATAATTCAGCCAACCTCTATTCCGTTTTATCAAATATTCCGCTTTTTCAAGCTCCCGTTCCAAAACCATAGATGGAACGGAATTTTCCGAAAATATGCGATTTTTCTGATAATTCTTCCCTAACTCGTGACCTGAAGCCTATACACAGTTGCTATTAAATAGCTTCTTTTGCTACACACACACACACACACACACGCTGTCTTTGCTAGTCATAATGATACACACAGAGCAGGTAGAACCCACATTAATCATAATAATACAGTAATAATAATAACTAAAACAGTAAAAAACTCACCTCCAACTGGCTTGGAATTGACTTGTGCATCGCGATTTTTCCACAGCCACGGACAAACCGGCTTGTTTCCGTTACGGAAACCCGATGCTTCGCGACAGAACGGAAAATTTCCGGTATGTTGCGAGTACCTTAATGAAAAAAATTGTTCCGTTTTCTCAAGGTTCCGTTTTATCCTGCGTTCGTTATACCAAGCTTTTACTGTATATATATATATATATATATATATATATATATATATATATATATATATATATATATATATGTGTGTGTGTGTGTGTGTGTGAAAAATGTTTAATAGTTCTGGTAAACAAATCGGGGCCCTCTTTCTGGGCACCAAATTTGAAAAATATTTAATGAATACAAGTCGGTATCCCTGCCGGGCACCGCTATGATAGAAATTTCTGGTATTTACTAATAAACAACTCGTAGTTTGTTACTCGTCTATAAAGTTGTTCTTAAGTAAATCAAACAAGTCTCATAGAGTTAGGCGAAACGTAACTTAACCTTAACTCACCTACAATAACTATTTCTCTTCTATCTCATAGCTAATCCCCCCTTGAATTGGCCAATTCGTAAAGGTTACTTAGCTAGTGAAGAGGGAGTGATCGATAACCGATGACGATGAGGCTGCTTAGTGTAATTGCTTGAGCAAGCAAGCGTCCTTATGGTGCGTATGTACAACCGTCTTAGCTTGAGAGTGACTAGGAACAGAGTGTTAACTCCACAAGGTCTGGGAGCAGAGTGTGGTGTGCGGCAGTTCTACCTCCCTCTTAGAATGGTAGGTTGCCAACTTTTAATTATTTACAATACCAAATACAGTTAGATTACATCATGATATGTACAGGGCAAATCTAACAAATTAATCTTAGTTTTACTTAAACTAAAGTTAGACCAAATATTCCCTTTAACCGTGTAAATATCTTAATTCCAAATCTGCTTAACAGGAGAATCTTTCTCCACTTGCCACGTCATCTAATGCGCAGACGCAGTTTAGGTCAGTGGAAAATACCACATAATTACATGTATTTATAATGTATAGTTGTCCACGGGGGTTAAATGCAGTAGCATTTAATTTATCAATAACAAGAATTATTAAAGAGAACGTAATTTCTGGGTTATTAAAACCGTTTGAACAATTAACAACGGTCTCTATTTTTCCTCTGCCTTTAACAAGGGATAACTATGATAAAAATAGAGAGCGCAACTGCTCTGGGGGAAAATATTTCCCACAGTTTTGGGGCCGGTGGAAAATGATACGCTGTATCATGTAATATGACCCTTAGCCAAGAGTTCCCTCCATAGTTCTCGAGAACCCTGTGCTGCGGCCCTACTAGGTCATGCCTCTTGACCCGTTTGATTTTCACCATCCTCTGAGTCCGGAGTGGCTGCTAACTCAAGGGGTACCAATTTATCAATAGTTTTTATACTGTTATGTCCCCTGCATTTTATTTTTACGAGTCTCAGCACCCCTTCAGAATCTGGGTGTGTGGAGATCACTTTCGCTGATGGCCACTGGGATCTTGGCTTTTCAGTCTTCTCTAAGACCACATCTCCTATGTTAATAACTGATTTGTTGCTGGCAACTTGAGCTCCATAAAACCTCTCGCGTAGGCTCAAAAGATACTCTTCACTCCAATGTCTATTCCAAGTATCCAGCACCCTTTTCAGACGTTGATATCCCTCCCGCAGATGTTGTCCTAAATCATTATTTTCTATGTTAGGATCATCAACTTCTTCCTGGATATCCACACAAGGCATCAGATGGAGCTTCCTGCCATATAACATGTGAGCCGGTGTTAATGCCTCTAGCGAGTCGCTAGTGTCATCTTGATAAGTCAAGGGTCTGTTATTAATCCTGGTTTCAATTTCAGTTATTACTGTTCTTCTCTCGTGATCTTAGTTCTATGTAATGTTTTCCTCAGGCAGTTCTTGAAAATACCAATCATTCTTTCGGTAAATCCATTTTGCCATGGAGCTTTTGGAGCTGTGAACTGCCAAATACCATTTCGGATTCCCAGCGCCGACTTAACCTTTGGGTCGTTCATTAGGTTTAACAGTAAGGGTGCTGCTCCAACGAAATTAGTTCCATTGTCACTTATTAACTTGCCAGGACAAGACCTTCTAGCGGCAAATCTGCGAAAGACATTGAGGAATGTCTCTGAGCTTAGGTCTTCCGCTAATTCTAGATGGACTGCCCTTGAGTAGGCACAAGTAAATAAACAAATGTAAACTTTACGGGGAGTTTCCTCACCCATAACAGTTATAGCCCCTGTGTAGTCCACTCCTGTTATATGGAAGGGCAGACTTATGTTCACCCTACCCTTCGGTAGGGCTGGTGGTCCTGGGTAGAGATAAGGTCGCTGCTCATATCTCCTACAAATGATGCAGTTTTTGAGATATTTTTTAATAACCTGTCTACCCTTAGGAATCCAGTACCTTTCCCGAATTTGGGCTAAGGTCTGCGGTACACCTCCATGGAGAGTGGAATCATGGGCTTCCTCTTCCTTTATAATAAGTTGTACAAAGCATCCACTCTTAGGTAATAAAATGGGATGTTTGGTTTGGATGGGCAAGTCAGCCTTTACCAATCGGCCTCTACATCTTATCAGACCTTTTCCGTCTAAGAACAAGCCTAAATTCTTCATCAGCTTAATCCCTTTTCCAGTGTCTTGGCCTAAAGGTTTATAAGTTTCCCCGTAAGAATTTCTTTGTACTCTTTTCAGCCAGTATTGTAGGGGATCTAATTTCTGAAATCCCACCTTCTTATTCAAAAATTCAACAACCAATTTAGTGGTATTTAAAAGTTGTCTTATTGACGAGAATCGGCTGATGTCAATTACTTCTGGCTCAGGTACTATAGGATCCAAGTTCACTACACTAATCTCAGCAATACTGTACTGTTTCTGTTCAGGCCAATCCTTAGTGAGTAACTATTTAGGACCTTTAAACCACAAGTTATCTTTGATCACTCTCCTTACGGTCGAACCTCTCGAGAGCAGATCAGCTGGATTTTGTTTAGAGGACACATGCATGAAATTAAATTTGGAAGACAGCTCTTTAATAGTCTTCACTCCATTACGGACGAAAGGAATTTTACTGTCTTCCTTCCCTATCTAGTAAAGACAAATCTCACTGTCAGTCCATATGTAAATGTCCTCAAACTGAGTATCAAGAGTAGTGGTTATATACCTGGCCAATTTAGTTCCTACCTCTATGGAAGCCAATTCCATTTGAGGTAGGGCTCTTTCTTTAATTGGCGCAACTCTGGCTTTGGACATTATAATCTTACTATCCTCTTCTGTTGCGCAATAAGCTACTGCTCCATAGGCCCTTTGAGAAGCATCACAAAATATGTGTAAGTGCGACTTCTCATTACTGTTTATTTTCCTGGGAATACATATGCTTGATGTAGTTTCAAACTCCTTTCTAATCTGTTCCCATTGTTCCACATATGTCTCACCCAATTCAGTGTCCCAGTCTAACTTTTCTCGCCAAGCCTCCTGTACTAAACATTTGCCCCTAATAACTATAGGACTGACAAATCCTAATGGGTCAAATAACTTGGAAACCTGACTTACCAAAGACCTCTTGGTGAGAGTGACATCAGAGAACTTAATTGGTTTCAAACTTATTACATCAGCTGTTGTATCCCAGTTAAGACCTAACACATTTTGAATTTTGGGAATGTCAGAATCTGGATAGTCCTCTTGTATTTTATTCCTCAAAAGCGGCGAATATGTATTCCAGCTCTGTAACGGCAAATTTGCCTTCCCACATTCGGAATTGGCTACTTCATAAGCCTTCAAAGCTTCCGACTCTGTATCAGCAACACCTTGCAAATTATCCATATAAAAAGCCTGCCCTATTTCTGGACATTTGACATTTTCAAAATGATGCTTTAAAGTGTTGCAAAGTACGAAAGGACTAGCACAAGAGCCAAAGAGCACCGATTGGAAACAGGAAGTTTTCAGTGGACTACCCTCATTTTGAGGATCATGAGGCCAGAGGAATTTTGCAAATTTCCTATCCTCATCTCTCAGTCCTATTCTGAGAAAAGCTTTACTAATGCCTGGTGTGTAAGCGTAAGGTTTCTCTCTAAATCTTAGTAAGACATTCCCTGACTTCTGTTAGTGTAGGTCCAGAGTATAGGCAATCGTTCAAGCTAGCTGATCCCTTGGACGCTTTACTACTACAGTTGAATACTATCCTTATGGGAGTAGTTACTGAATCCTTGCTTACAGCATGATGTGGTAAGTAGTGTCCTTCTTTGTGGTTAACAGGGTATTCTACCTCTTCTATAAATTTATTCTTCAATTGATCCCTTATAATATTATCATATAGGGTCAGATGTTCTGGTTTATCTCTCAACTTTCTTAGAAGAGAATTTAACTGAGCTTTAGCTGCTTGGTAATTTGTTGGTAACTCTGAATGGTTTAGTTTCCATGGTAATCCTACCCAATACTGTCCATCCTTAAATTCCACAGACTGATTATACAAATCCATTGTTATTTTATCTTCAGGGGTTGGTTCCTCAGAGTGTATTCCTACACTGTCTAGGTCCCACAGTTTGTGTACAGGTTCAATATTTTCATCCAACAAGTCATTTATCTGAGTAGGTTCTAATTCTGCACCTATTCTAGCTACCATCAATGACTGTGTGGGGGTAACAAAGACTGAGTCTACTAGTTTGGCCTCTCCTTTAACTTGTTTTGGAAAAGGCAACTGACCCATAATAAGTAAAATGCGTGGCTTGAAAAACAGTGCCCCCGAAGAATACCATAGTACCCCCGACGACAGGGCAAGCCAAGAATAGTGTAGTGTGCCCACAGATACGCCGACACCCCCACACGGACCCCATGGGGTGGCCGCCACCAGCCACCACCACTCCGGGCAACAGCGACACATGTCAGCCCGGGCCGTGTGCCCCTGTGACATGCAGCCACCACGCCGCCGCCACCGTAGGAGAAGGACACTACATTCACGTAGTGGAATTGCTGAGCCAGCTAGGGGTGGAGTTAGAAAACATACTCCAGACGGCGCCTCTCTGGTAGAGACGATCTATGGTCGCTCCCAAAGTGTTCCGGCAGAGACGATCTATGGTCGCTCCCAAGGTGTTCAGGTAGAGACGATCTATGGTCACTCCCAAAGTGTTCCGGTAGAGACGATCGATGGTCGCTCCCAAGGTGTTCATGTAGAGACGATCTATGGTTGCTCCCAAGGTGTTCCAGTAGAGACGATCTATGGTCGCTCCCAAGGTGTTCCGGTAGAGACGATCTATGGTTGCTCCCAAGGTGTTCCGGTAGAGATGATCTATGGTCACTCCCAAGGTGTTCCGGTAGAGACGATCTATGGTCGCTCCCAAGGTGTTCCAGTAGAGACGATCTATGGTCGCTCCCAAGGTGCTCCGGTAGAGATGATCTATGGTCACTCCCAAGGTGTTCCGGTAGAGACGATCTATGGTCGCTCCCAAGGTGTTCCAGTAGAGACGATCTATGGTCGCTCTCAAGGTGCTCCGGTAGAGATGATCTATGGTCGCTCCCATCCTCGTGAGATGATCTATGGTCGCTCCAAGAGTGTTGTGGTAGAGACGACCTATTGTCGCTCCCTCCCTCGTGAGACAATCTACAGTCGCTCCGAGGGCGTGCAGAGTAGAGAGACGTCCCCACAGCAGGAGACTGGAGCCCAGGCTTCTTGTCCCAGAGTGACCCAGACAGGCCTCCCAGCCTCCCCTGGTCTCTGTTCCCTACGCCTGGCTCTAGAGCAGACGCAACTGATGGACCCCAGTGGAAGTCACTGCCGCAGCCCTCCCCTGTCGGCGCCCCTAGACGCTGGAGACCGCAGCCCACAGTCTCTCTCGGTTCTCCCTAGGACACCCGGGCGTGATCTCTGTATGCCCCCACGACGCCGGGACCTATCACAGAGGTTCCTGGAGCTATTCGGCCCCAGTCCCGAGGGCCACACGCCGGAGCCAAGTCCGGAAGCCACAGGGAGTCCAGGACACGAGAGGACACCCTTACGAGTTATCCCGTGCCCTCTCGGCACACATCGCATTGACGGTGCCCCTAGCCCAGCAGGATCACCAATGACATGTTCCTGCCTATCCCCTTGAGGAATACGTGTGATATTGTAACATGAGTGATTTAGGTTAAGTGTGATTTCCCCTAATGTAAGTATTGTGCAGTGATTTCATATAGTGAATATTGGGGTATATCAGATCACAGTGAGAAGTTAAAGGACGAGAGTGTGGAACAAGATCTGACTGACTATACGTGTGAGTGACATCTCTGTTATACAGTTAATAAGCCTGTGCCTATAAAGACATACCCCCATTACTGTGAAGGAATATTGTGAACGGAAGTATTAATAGTATTCTCTCCTTCCCCCACGCTACCAATAAATCTTGTTTACCACCCGCTCTCACTCCCATATCTCAAGTAAGTGTAAGTCAAGGATAAAATCAATTACCAAAGTATTTTGGCTAGTGGAAACCATATAAACTTCACGGCTAATATCTGCCGCCTTCCAGTATTACCATAACTTTCCCCTAGCCGTCACAAGTCACTCCCCGCACCTCCCCTATCTCCTCCTAGTGAGACTCAACCCCCTCCCGCGCCCCCGCGCGCGCGCCTATATTTACTGCACTCCTGATACATTAGGATTGTTTGTGTTGTCATTAGTATCAGAGAAGCAAGTATCCTGCGAGATACTCATATCCTAGATAAGGTTTTGTATTGCTATATATTGTGCTGTAATATCTGCTGATTTGTCCTGTGTCTGACTGGTAATATATGTGTAAAGGTTGTTGCCTAGAGTTTTTGTGTCCTGCCTCTCTTTATCGCATTAGCTCCGGTCTCGAAAGAGGACCCCGCTCCACTTTAGGTGAAATAGGAACGAGAAGTCGAGCCTAATTTCACCTAGCATTACACTGGTGGCCAGCAGTGGTTCTAGACCCGGGCGTAAGAGAGAGGTAATCAGGAAATATTTGGCAAAATGGCAACTAAACCGCACGTTCAGTTACCCAAGTTTGACCCCGACCAGTATGATATACACACATATCTGGCAATAATTAAACCCTTACTGGATATTGGCTTTGAAAATGACCAACAAAAAATTGCAGTCACACTACCACTATTGCGTAAAGCGGCAGCGAACATAGCGCCGAAAATCGTCCCAGAACTCACCTGGCAGAACTTTACCAAGTTCAATGTACAAGCCATCACCCCATCATTAGGGAAAGTAGTGGCTCTATCCAAATTGGATAGTTTTGCAGGCAAGACGCCTGGTTATTGCTGCCTACCCGGAGGCAGATGAGGAAACCCGGGATCAGCATACATTTAACACTCTGCTCAGAGTACTCCCAAGTGTTGTGAAGCAACACTTTACTATCCATGACCCAACAGGAGACATGGATAGAGATATACAGTTGATACGGCGCCTCCTGACCGCCTGCCCTTCTCCACAACAAATTAACGTTGTTAAGAAATTCCCCACCCGACCCCCGGCTCCCCCAGCCACACCGCGTCCACCTCTGCCTCACACCAGCCCGACCCCGACGCCTAGCCCGCCCAGGGCACACCCCTCCCGTCGGCGCCCCGCCCCGCGAGAAAACCCGAACCTAATTCTTATCAACCCGTGGGAGTTCACAGCCTGCAACTCCCGCTGCCCCCTTCATGACATCCGGGACCAGCTGAAAGCTGCTCGCCGCAGAATCACAGCCCCGGGTTCACGTAAAGTGTCCGCCTTAGAAGGCGAGGCCCCAGGGGACGAGCTGACGCCCGTGGACGAACCCCCTCCAGGAGAACTAGAGCAGGAACAGGAGAACGAGCCCTAGTCAGCTGGATTTTTAGGCCCGGCCCCTCACCAACCCATGGTGGCGGGGGCCATCACCCCTAAGTATCGCCCCCCAGTATACCACAAGATGAAAATAAACGGTGTGCAAGGCCAGGCTACTAGTCGATACGGGAGCGGCCAGGTCCTGCCTTTACAGCCACTATTTCTCCTGCTACAAATCGCGGTTTGGCCCACTCCGCCCTACTACCACTCACCTTGTGGACGCGGGGGATGGCCCCTTGCCCATCCGTGGGGAAACTCGGGCCCTACGGGTCGACACCCACCAGCCAGTGTCCGCCCAACACCCATTCATCATTTTTTATTCCTCCTGCCGGTGTTATGACGGGTATTTAGGGCTAGACTTACTTCAAAAACTCAGAGCCACAATCGACTGTTGCCACCGACAACTCCAGTTCCGCCCCCCACCCCATTCCACCCCAGCCGTTTGCACATGCACGCCGCGGCCCCGGCCGGAGGATTCGCCCTCTTCCTCCCTCCAGTGCCCCCCTTCTTCCCCCCTTTTTCCACCTCCCTCTCCCCCCCTCCCATGCCTTTCCACCCCACTCCTGCCCCCTCTTTCCCTGCCATCATCTCTGCCGCCGTTACCATCCCCTCCCACCATAAGGCATGGGTGCCCCTTAACAGGCCCTCAGGTCCATCCATTTTGTTCTCCCCCCTCCTCCCCTCCGGACCCCTTTCTGCCTGCCTTGTGTCCCCCACCTTCCTCCCTCCCCACCACGCAGCCATCCGCATCGCCAATCTCGCCCCGTCCCCTCTCACCCTACCCAAAGGGCTTATCATCGGAGAGATGGAGGAAGCCGAGCCCTGTGCCCCATCCTCCTCCCACCACCCCACCCCTCTACCCCCCATCCCTGACCATCTCTCCAACCAGCAGTCAGACACCTTACGCCACCTCCTCCTGGATTTCCAGGATTTGTTTGTGACAGGACCAGCAGATATAGGGCATACTACGTACGTGTCGCACAAAATCCATACGACAGGCCCACCTATACGACAACCTTGCCGACGCAAGAACCCCCGACAGAGAGAAGAGGAGGATCGCCAGGTGCGCGAAATGGAAGAGGCAGGTGTTATCTCCCCCTCCACCAGCCCGTGGTCCTCCCCCGTCGTTCTAGTAAAAAAAGAAAGACGGCACGATGCGGTTTTGCATCGACTACCGCCGTGTGAACGACTTCACAATTAAAGATGCCACCCCCCTCCCCCGCATTGACGATTCCCTAGACTCCCTCTACGGGGCGTCTTGGTTTTCTACCCTTGACCTCCAGTCTGGATACTGGCAGGTCCCCGTCCACCCGGACCACCGAGGCAAGACGGCCTTTTCCACCAATAATGGCAAACATTACGAATTTAATGTCCTGCCATTTGGCCTCTGCAACACCCCTGCCACTTTCTCCAGACTAATGGAATCTGTCTTCAGCAGCCTCACTTGGGAAATATGTTTAGCCTATCTTGACGACGTCATTGTTTTTAGCCAGTCCTGGGCCAGCCACTTGCAGCGCCTCCGTTGAGTTTTCACCAGAATTCGCCAGGCAGGCCTCAAACTACTTCCTTCTAAATGTGTCCTGGCCGCTAAGACTGTCTCGTTCCTAGGACATACTATTTCCAAAGCAGGAATTTCCCCAGATCCCGACAAGCTCCTTGCCATAGCAGACATATCACCTCCGCAGGATGTCCATGGCGTCCGCACCTTCTTGGGACTCATGTCCTACTACCGTCGCTTCGTGAAGGGATTTGCGCAGATCGCTAAGCCGCTGCACGACTTGACACGAAAAGGGGAACCTTTCCTCTGGACCGAGGATCGGCCAGCTGCTTTTCAACAGCTAAAAGACAAGCTTGTCTCAGCCCCCATCGTGGCCTTCCCCGACTATGCCCTCCCTTTTTGCCTCTACACAGATGTATCCCTTACCGCGATAGGCGCCGTCCTAGCCCAGGTACAGGCCGGCCGGGAGCACATCATCGCCTGCGCCAGCCGCACTCTGAACCCAGCCGAAAAAAATTATGCCGCCACCAAGCGAGAATGCCTCGGCATAATCTAGGCCCTCCAATATTTTAGGGCTTATCTTTCCGGGACCCAAGTCACGATAATCACCGACCACCAATCACTCCAGTGGCTGCGCCAATCAGACTCCCATAACGCCCAACTCGTCCGGTGGCGTGACACCCTAGAGGAGTTTCAGTACAAGATTTCATACAGACCCGGAAAGCTCCACACCAATGCAGATGCCCTCTCCCGCCTTCCCATCCACGCGGTACAACCGGACCCCGACCTACTACAACTCTGGCACCACAGGGAACAGCCCCCCTGGATCCCTGCTCACCTATTCCCCAAGCTGTACCGACAGGGCGACCACCTTCTAACCCCATCCGGACACATCCTCTTGACCCCGATGCGGCACGTGACACCCTACACCACCTACATGCTCACAACGGCATCCACTTGGGCACCAAAAAATTACTACAGGTGTTCAATTATATTTCCTGGGCCCCGAATCCCTCCACCCTCGCCAAGGAAATTATCCAGACTTGCTGCGCCTGCACGCTTGGGAAAGATATCACCCAGACCGCCGGGCCATCTGGCCATATCACCGCCCACAAGCCCTGGCAACTCCTGGCGATTGACGTAGTAGGCCCTCTTCCCCCTAAATCTGGATATAAATAAGTAATCACTTTTGTAGACACGTACTCCAAATTCGTAGTAGCCTGCCCAGCTAAGGAACATCATGCCGTCGCTGTTACCGATGTCCTGCTCCGACACGTGTTCCCTTACTTTGGCATTCCCCAAGCCATCCATGCCGATAATGCCCCCGAGTTCTCTGGAAAAGTCTGGGAAGAACTGGCCAGGATTTTCGGGTACAAGATCTCCCACTCCTCACCATACACGGTTTGTGAACGTAGCCATCGTACCCTTATCAATCAGCTATGCATCAGAATCGAGGTTACAAAAGACAACGATTGGCCGGCACATGTAAAAATTGTCCAGTGGGGCATGAATTCGTGCCCCCGAGAAGACGGGGTTTCCCCCCACGAAAGAATCTTTGGCGAAACCCCCCTCCTACTACCCCTACGCCATCACCTGCAACCGCCCACTTCCGCTCCCACCACAGACCCGCTACACCTGCCAAAAGGGCGGATATACTACCTACAAAAGAGCTTAGACCTTGGACCCGACACAGCCACCAACCCTTTCAACCCGGGCGACACAGTCGTTGTCGCCCAACTTCCCACTCCCCACAAGCTCACCCCCCGTTTCACAGGGCCCCACACCATCACCAAAGTCCCCAACCCATACCAAGAGGTCGTAGACTACCATGGCACTCCCCGTACCCTCCGCAACCGTCATGTGCGGCCTTTCCGCACGCCCACCTCTCCCGCTCCGGCCACACACACCCAGCCCCCTTCGGCTCCCGCACCACCCTCTACAGTCACATATGAGTGCTATGTTTCCTCCTCACCCTCCCACTCCGCTCCCCCTACCATCTCCACCTCCCCGACCACCACCACCCCCAGCACCTCACCTGACGCCTCCCCTGCCACCCCTCCCTCACCCTCACCCCTTCCTTCCGTGGCCTCCCCCTCAACACCCACTCCCACATCTGCCGCCCATGCCACCACACCCTCCCCACAACCCACTACCACCCCCCCTCCCCCACCCACCATCCGTACACCCACTCCGCCAACACCGCGCCCCACCGTGCCCACAACACACAAAACAACCTGCCCATCCCAGACGCCCACTCCCACATCTTCTGCCCACACCACCACACCCTCAACACAACCCACTACCACCCCCCTCCCCCCCACCCACCATCTGTACACCCACTCCACCAACACCGCACCCCACCGCGCCCACAACACGCAAAACAACCCGCCCATCCCAGACGCCCACTTCTCCCCCCACCCCGACCCTCAAGACCACCACCACCCACTCGGGCCGCCTCTCACGCCCGCCCGCCCGATACTCACACACCCCTACACCACCCACCTCTCCACGACTTCACACCGTCAAGCTACATCAGGCCCAAATCCCCTCTACCTGTACTCCCCAGAGACTCAACGCCGCATTACCACGGCACAAAACCCAGCCCTTACCCGCAGTATCCAGCATTCAGCCCCCAACCACACTGACAGCCACACCAAGCAAGATGAGAGTGAAGCGAGCCATATGGGCACCTACCCTTGGCAGGAACCACAGACTCTGCAGGCCACACCACCTGCTAAACCTCCTCCAGTCTACCACTGCCACCTCCACACTCTTCCTCACCTATGACCCAGCACAAGAAGAGAACTCCTACACTGTCGCCTGGCAAACTACGCTGCAACACCTCTAGCCCGTCTACACCACCTCCAACACACAAGCGTTCCACCTCCAGCCACGGGGACGTGCCTTTTTACAGGGGGAGAGTGGTAAAATGCGTGGCTTGAAAAACAGTGCCCCGAAGAATACCATAGTACCCCCGACGACAGGGCAAGCCAAGAACAGCGTGGTGTGCCCACAGATATGCCGACACCCCCACACGGACCCCATGGGGTGGCCGCCACCAGCCACCACCACTCCGGGCAACAGTGACACATGTCAGCCCGGGCCGTGCGCCCCTGTGACATGCAGCCACCACGCCGCCGCCACCGTGGGAGAAGGACACTACCTTCGCGTAGTGGAATTGCTAAGCCAGCTAGGGATGGAGTTAGAAAACATACTCCAGACAGCGCCCCTCTGGTAGAGACGATCTATGGTCGCTCCCAAAGTGTTCCGGTAGAGACGATCTATGGTCACTCCCAAGGTGTTCCGGTAGAGACGATCGATGGTCGCTCCCAAGGTGTTTCGGTAGAGACGATCGATGGTCGCTCCCAAGGTGTTCAGGTAGAGACGATCTATGATCGCTCCCCAGGTGTTCCGGTAGAGACGATCTATGGTCGCTCCCAAGGTGTTCCGGTAGAGACGATCTATGGTCGCTCCCAAGGTGCTCCGGTAGAGATGATCTATGGTCGCTCCCATCCTCGTGAGACGATCTATGGTCGCTCCCATCCTCGTGAGACGATCTATGGTCGCTCCGAGAGTGTCGTGGTAGAGACGACCTATTGTCGCTCCTTCCCTCGTGAGACGATCTACGGTCGCTCCGAGGGCGTGCAGAGTAGAGAGACGTCCCCATGGCAGGAGACTGGAGCCCAGGCTTCCTGTCCCAGAGTGACCCAGACAGGCCTCCCAGCCTCCCCTGGTCTCTGTTCCCTACGCCTGGCTCTAGAGCAGAAGCACCTGACGGACTCCAGTGGAAGTCGCTGCCGCAGCCCTCCCCTGTCGGCGCCCCTAGACGCTGGAGACCGCAGCCCACAGTCTCTCTCGGTTCTCCCCAGGACACCCGGGCATGATCTCTCTAAGCCCCCACGACGCCGGGACCTATCACAGAGGTTCCTGGAGCTATTCGGCCCCAGTCCCGAGGGCCACACGCCAGAGCCAAGTCCGGAAGCCACGGGGAGTCCAGGACACGAGAGGACACCCTTACGAGTTATCCCATGCCCTCTCAGCACGCCTCGCATTGACGGTGCCCCTAGCCCAGCAGGATCACCAATGACATGTTCCTGCCTATCCCCTTGAGGAATACGTGTGATATTGTAACATGAGTGATTTAGGTTAAGTGTGATTTCCCCTAATGTAAGTATTGTGCAGTGATTTCATATAGTGAATATCGGGGTAAATCAGATCACAGTGAGAAGTTAAAGGACGAGAGTGTGGAACAAGATCTGATTGACTATACGTGTGAGTGACATCTCTGTTATACAATTAATAAGCCTGTGCCTATAAAGACATACCCCCATTACTGTGAAGGAATATTGTGAACGGAAGTATTAATAGTATTCTCTCCTTCCCCCATGCTACCAATAAATCTTGTTTGCCACCCGCTCTCACTCCCATATCTCAAGTAAGTGTAAGTAAGGATAAAATCAATTACCAAAGTATTTTGGCTAGTGGAAACCATATAAACTTCACGGCTAATATCTGCCGCCTTCCAGTATTACCATAACTTTCCCCTAGCCGTCACAAGTCACTCCCCGCACCTCCCCTATCTCCTCCTAGTGAGACTGAACCCCCTCCCGCGCCCCCGCGTGCGCGGCTATATTTACTGCACTTCTGATACATTAGGATTGTTTGTGTTGTCATTAGTATCAGAGAAGCAAGTATCCTGCGAGATACTCATATCCTAGATAAGGTTTTGTATTGCTAAATATTGTGCTGTAATATCTGCTGATTTGTCCTGTGTCTGACTGGTAATATATGTGTAAAGGTTGTTGCCTAGAGTTTTTGTGTCCTGCCTCTCTTTATTGCACTAGCTCCGGTCTCGAAAGAGGACCCCGCTCCACGTTAGGTGAACTAGGAACGAGAAGTCGAGCCTAACTTCACCTAGCATTACAATAAGGTTACCTCCTGGACTCTTAAACAACTGTACCTTATTCCTTTTGAAAGTCCTATGTAGGAATCTTCCACAATAATCAGAACCAATTATCATTTTTATGGGACCCACAGTATCTGATTCCACATTCTGTTTAGCCATCTTTATCCCTGAGCTTTGTAGATGATCAGAGGTTTCCTTCAATCCCTTTATGTATATACTTGTCGCCATATTATCAAGCACAGCTACTGTTATACGGCATTTATATCTCCCTATTTGTATTACAGGTCTAACTAAATCAAACGACTGAGCTTTCTTAGTTGTTAAGAATCCTGTAATGTATAGATTTACCTTGCCGATAACTGGTAACTTTAATTTCTCCACAATGTCTGCAGAAATGAAAGTTTTCTGAGCACCCGTATCAAGCAGGGTACATACTAATTGGTTTCTATTCTCAAACAATACTTTCACATCTGCTATTGGTACTGCAGCTGGCATTACTAATGGAGCATTCCCCTTTGCAATTGTCATTTTGACGCTTGCGGGTTTAGGAACCTCAATTTTCATCCTAGGGCATAAAACACTATGATGATGATCTTTTTTGCATTTAAAGCAAAGATTTAATTTAGTCTTACAGTCCGCGGCAGTATGTTCGGAATTCATACAGATTATACAACACCCCAGTTCCTGAAGCTTCCCTACTCTAGAAGCATAATCAGGGTACGGTTGACAAGATACACTGGACTGTTGCTCACCACAAAAGACACAAACTTTCCTGTCTTTTACCATGGAAGGTTTTATTTCCTTAATATCCTCAGCATGTCTATTCCTTATCTTTAATACTTTATCCTCGGCCTTTGTGGAGCTAAGGAAAGTACCTATCTCTTCTTTAGGCACATACTTAGTCTTCTCTGACTTAACTTTCCCAATCAGTTGGTTAGTGGGTTTTGTCTTTACTTTAGTCTTCTGTTTGACCTCAGTAGTGTTTAATGTTCCTTGCAAATGTTTACAGAGTTGCATCAAGCCTTCCTCAATCTCTTCACAGGAGAAATTATCCTTCTGGTACCTACCATACAAAGCATCCTTGGTTTTCGGTGGTAGCTTTAAGGACACAATTCTTGAAAGCACCCAATCTGATGTCTTAATATCTTCGTAAGTACCTAAGGCCCTTAATTTACAACTTATTGCAATTCTAAATTTTTGCAAGGAATCAAAATCGTGCCCAGGCGTGGGTAATTCTATTAGAGCCCTCAGTAATTGATTTATAACTTGCTCCCTGTCTTCGCAATTTTGTCTAAGGATGGTCAAAGCCACCTCATAATTATTTTCTTGCACTGGTAATTCTTTTATCAGTTGATATGGTGTTCCTTTGACCTGTCCTAACAAATACGTAAGTTTGGTGACTTTAGGGAGATCTGTTCTCTCGTGTAACAAATATCTGAAGGATTTCCAGTTCTGCTCCCTATCAAATTCCGGAAGCGTTATTTGTGGTAACAGCTCTACTCTGCTGTGCCACAACTTGTGTTTCTGCGGCAGTGTCAGCTAATTCTGACTCTAATGTCTTTATTACAGTTAAGCATTCTTCTAATTTGTTTTCAAACTTCGTAGTTTCTGACTCTAAGAGTTCCTTATTCTCAGCCTTTACTATAGCCGCTTCCAAAGTTAAGTAACTCTCTTCGTACTTACTCCATCGATCTTTCAGGATGTTTAGGAGACTATTTATTCTCTCCTTGGACAGAGGTATTTGGTCCAACGACTGGTTACAATCATTTATGGCTCTAGTTACCCATCCTGCCTTACTACTAGAATATCTTTGCAATAAAGAAACAGACATGTTGACGGAGTTCTAATTTAATAATTTAATTATGAATTCCAACCACAATTTTATCTCAACTTAGTAATGATTTATTTTAAATTTTGAAGAGGGTAGGGATTAAGTCCTCATTGTGCAAATTATCCCCTCTCCCAATTTCGTAATATTCACTACAGCTCAGCTACTTATTCATTTAATTTTGAGGAGTGTAGGGAATAGGTCTATAATTTCAACTAATCCCCTAGGGTTATTAAACCTCTAGGGTTTTATTTCATCCCCACACTCAATTGCCAAAACACCCATATTCTCTGAGCTCAGAATTAATTACCTCAATACACCATAAGCCCACCCATAGCTTGTACAGCAAAGAACTCTCCTTTCTTAAGTTCTACATAATATATAAATTTCTGCAGAACCGCTTCCCTACCATGACGGTTCCAGTGTATACCATCAGCTTTCAATATTGCTTGGAAGGGCTTGGCATTAAAATGTATGAAATCCCTTCTCTTTCTGATCCTTTGCAACTTTCGGTTTACAGCTCTGCTAATTAATTTATATGTTCCATAACAAACTGGAGAGCCATATGGCAGGTTCCTTGGCTCGAGGAGGGTTATGGCTACTGAAGATTTACAAGAGCCCTCTATGGCTCCTACCACTGCTAAAATATTCTCCACTACTTCATTGACCTCCACGTCCTCATAGATATCATTTCCTCCAAGGAACAGAACCGTACGGTCATGCTCCCAGTCTAGTACAGCATTCAGCCTTTCATCTTCAGAGAAAGAGCTTGCCTTTCCTCCCCGAGCTCTATAGACACGTACGTCCACGTCTTCCACTTCAACCGAACGTGGTAGTAATCTGTGTCCCACAAAAGCAACTTTAAACACATTCAGCCCCTCGGCACACATCGGTTTTCCTCACTCGGTCGGGACACCAAAAATGTGAAAAATGTTTAATAGTTCTGGTAAACAAATCGGGACCCTCTTTCTGGGCACCAAATTTGAAAAATATTTAATGAATACAAGTCAGTATCCCTGCCGGGCACCGCTATAATAGAAATTTCTGGTATTTACTAATAAACAACTCGTAGTTGGTTACTCGTCTATAAAGTTGTTCTTAAGTAAATCAAACAAGTCTCATAGAGTTCGGCGAAACGTAACTTAACCTTAACTCACCTACAATAACTATTTCTCTTCTATCTCATAGCTAATCCCCCCTTGAATTGGCCAATTCGTAAAGGTTACTTAGCTAGTGAAGAGGGAGTGATCGATAACCGATGACGATGAGGCTGCTTAGTGTAATTGCTTGAGCAAGCAAGCGTCCTTATGGTGCGTATGTACAACCGTCTTAGCTTGAGAGTGACTAGGAACAGAGTGTTAACTCCACAAGGTCTGGGAGCAGAGTGTGGTGTGCGGCAGTTCTACCTCCCTCTTAGAATGGTAGGTTGCCAACTTTTAATTATTTATAGTACCAAATACAGTCAGATTACATCATGATATGTACAGGGCAAATCTAACAAATTAATCTTAGTTTTACTTAAACTAAAGTTAGACCAAATATTCCCTTTAACCGTGTAAATATCTTAATTCCACATCTGCTTAACAGGAGAATCTTTCTCCACTTGCCACGACATCTAACGCGCAGACGCAGTTTAGGTCAGTGGAAAATACCACATAATTACATGTATTTACAATGTATAGTTGTCCACGGAGGTTAAATGCAGTAGCATTTAATTTATCAATAACAAGAATTATTAAAGAGAACGTAATTTCTGGGTTATTAAAACCGCTTGAACAATTAACAACGGTCTCAATTTTTCCTCTGCCTTTAACCAGGGATAACTATGATAAAATTAGAGAGAGCAACTGCTCTGGGGGAAAATATTTCCCACAATATATATATATATATATATATATATATATATATATATATATATATATATATATCCAGATAGATAGATACATATAGATATAGATAGAGATATCTATATATTTGTTTATCTATCTATCTTTCTATCTATATCTGCCTATCTATCTACAGTATTATTCTATCTTCCTATATAGATAGATAGATAGACAGACAGACAGATAGATAGACAGATATAGATATATATAGATATATATTTATTTATCTGTCTATCTATCTATCTATCTATCTATCTCTATTTATCTATCTATCTAATTACTTTAGGCTGTGCAAAAAATAAACGTTGAAAGTAATACAAGTATATGCACCGACTTCTCAAACATCAGAAGAAGAAATAGAAACATTATATGACGACATCTCCCAGATTATGGATGAAGAAAGACCACATATACTATTACTCAAGGGAAACTTTAATGCAAAAGTTGGCAAATCAAAAAATGGAGATTCATGTATGGGAAAGTTTGGAGTTGGAAAAAGGAATGAAAGAAATGGTGGTAAATTTTGCTGAAATGAATAAAATGAGGATAATGAACACATTCATTCAACAATGAACAGGGGAAAAGTGGACCTGGAGAAGTCCAAATGGAGAAACAAAGAATGAAATCGACTTCATTATAGCAGATAAGAATGACACGATCACAAATGTCACAGTTATCAACAAAGTAAAAATCTGAAGTGACCATAGAATGGTGGGTTGCACAACCAGATTCAATTTCAGAAGTGACAGAAAGATTTTAAAGATAAAAAGATATGCCTAATAAAAAAGTAAATGAAAACAAAAGTAGCCTTTCAGTTGGAAGTAACGAACAGGTTTCAGGCTATAAGTAACGCTGACTGTGACACTGATGAGTTGAATGAAAGGCTAACCAAAGTGCTAAAAGAATCAGTGGAGGTATTACGGAAATTTAATGCAACCAAAGCCAAGAAGTACTCGGAAAAGACACTCGAACTCATGAAAAAAAGAAAATAAATGAAAGTAAAAACAAAGATGAAACAGAACGAACAGAAATAAATAAGCTTATCAACAAAAGCCAAAGAGATGAAAAAAGAAAGAGAACCACGGATCAGTTCAAAAGAACCATCAAAAAAGGAAAAACTCTGAAACAGGTCCGATGTAAAATGGCAGCAGGAAAGCAACAACTTACATCAGTGAAAAACAAAAACGGTGAAGTCATTACATGCAGAGATAAAATGGTGAAGAGTGTTGAATTTTACAAAGAACTGTATGCACCAAAGACAGTAGTAATAATAGCTAACTTTTCAGTTGACACAATTGGAATACCTGAGGTAACACCAGACGAAGTAATAATTTCCCTTAAAATTATGAAAAGAGGGGAGACTCCGGGAGAAGATGGAATAGTAGCAGATTTACTGCTGGATGACAGAGCGGAAGTACAAAACAGGCTTGCCCACTTCCATACTCAATGTATAAGAGGATAATAACATGGTATACTTAACCCTTTCCCGTACGGTAAGTTTCAGTAAGTTTTCTGGTGCAGGAATTTTCACTACGAAGCCGCCCGGCCGGGGAGCGCGCGCGCGCGGCAAATTTGAGCAAATTTGAGCGAATGAAACACATTCTTGCCTTATTTTCGCCACCCAAAAATCCATGTATTCCCATGAAACCTATCTCCAGGTATGCATGAATGTTTGTTCTATCTGATAAACATGACCAAAACACAGGAAAACACCAGCAAAAAAAGTTATTAGCCCTGGAAGCATGGTCGAGTAAACTTTTTTCACTTCCCAACATCGCCGTTTGAAGGTTTTCCATCATACAGGAAAATTATCTAATAAGTTTTTATAGAGAATTTCATCAGCTTTCTAACGAAACCAATCCGGTTGAGATAAGATGTATACTTTTTGAGAAAATGGCCAAAAACTGAGAGCCATTTTTGGAAAAATTTCACTGACCTCTGAGAGCAAAGTTTTCCCAGGCACCTTATGTTTTTATTACATAGTAATATGCCCCAATTATCCAGCTTTCCCACTGTGACGGGAAAACCCCATACGCCTCATAGTTCTCGAGTAAATCGAAAAAAAGTACTAGGCACTCCGTGCGCGATTGACTTTCGTGATGCGCGCAAGGCGTACGCAATGTTCCCGTCTACGTAACAACGAATTCTTATCAGAAATATTACATATTTATGTATTGTGCATATGTAGAATTTCCTGCTCTTCATCAAGGTTCAAACGTGAAATCGATACGTCCAATAGTTTCCGAGTAATTGGCAAAGAAACAGAGAGTATTACTATGAGCATTTTTCAATGGTAACAACCGGGAAGAGACACTCATTTCCACGGCCTTTTCTCGCACAAAACGTAAAATAATGCTTACATTTTGGTATTGATCATATGTAGAATTTAGTGGTATAGATCAGGGTTGTTACAGAAAATCGATAAATGTAATAGTTTTCGAGTAATTGGCCGACAAAGTGAGGTTAGTACTCCGAGCGCTTGTCACTGATAACAAACGCGAGGAAAAAGAAAAAAACCCTCGCCTTTTACCCCCCAAAAAGCTACCAAAGGCTTACATTCGGGTATTGATTATACGTAGAATTTAGTGGTACTGATGATGGTTGTAACAGAAAATCGATGTCTAATAGTTTTCGAGTAATTGGCCGACAAAGTGAGGTTATTACTCCGAGCGAATGTCACTGAAAACAAACGCGAGAGAAAAAAACATTTCCCTCGCCTTTTATCCCCCAAAACGCTATAAAAGGCTTACATTTTGGCATTAATCATACATAGAATTTAGTGGTATTGATGATGGTTGTAACAGAAAATCGATAAGTCTAATAGTTTTCGAGTAACTGGCCGACAAAATGATGTTATTACTCCGAGCGCTTGTCATGTCACACAACAACCGATAGGAACAAAAACATTTCTCTCGCCTTTTACCCCCCAAAACGCTACCAAAGGCTTACATTCTGGTATTGATCTTACGTAGAATTTAGTGGTATTGATGATGGTTGTAACAGGAAATCGATAAGTCTAATAGTTTTCGAGTAATTGGCCGACAAAGTGAGGTTACTCTTCCGATCGCTACCAACTTTTACACACACTGTTTCTTCCTCGCACACCGGCCTGAAGACTATGCTACTAACTTTTTTTCCCCCCTATCTGTACAGACTGTTACATCTTCCATGGATGTTTTTCTATTGTTATAACCTACTACACATAAACATAACTCTTCTATAGTTACTGCTGTGGAGATTTACTTTCTTTCATATGTGTAATTTGTAGGAGAAAATGTTTTTTTTGTCTGAAAGTGTGAGAGGTAATGGTAATAGATTATTACATATATCAACAAAATTTGCAGAACTCACTTCCTCCAGGGGTGTTGATCCAGTTAGACTAGGAATTTGAAGATGAGGAGTTATGTAGTGTGTGTGTGTGAGTCAGCTTCTCCCTGAGAGTATGAGGCAATGCTATTTTTAGCACACACCACACTCGTTCACGGAAACTCGCAGCTTGTTTGACGTATATTTCATACAATTCCATACTCATTTACACTATCAGAATCACAATAATTCCAGCCCTAAAACACCGGTAATTCTCCCCTCCCAACTTCAGGTTTGCCCCTTCACAAAACTCTGTTTCATGCCACACGTAATGCTTGCTGGCTCCATAATTTCACCAAGCCATCCACAGTATGTTTCACACAATATATATTTATGCCTTGGCTTCATTTATATACGTATTTCCACTCACGCCATACGGCCTACGGGGAGGGGGGGGCGGAGTGGCGAAACCCCGCTACACTGACCATGCGTCTGGCTCCAAGGCCCAACGATTGCTAACGGCCAAAATTGCTTTTCAATACATATATGTATGTTCCATCGACAATATCACGTCACTATATGTTCACATACAATGTATTATCTCACTGAGTCAATAGGGCCTTTGCCTTGGGCAAGAGGGGGAGAATTATGGACGATTTAAAGGGAACCACGAGCTGTCAAACACCACCGCCTGACTGCTCAACAAACACTGAGGTTGGAGGGAGCGGGCTGAGGTAGATAAGGCAAAGCAGCGTTGCCAATGACTTACCTCGAGAAAGCCTTGGCTACCCTATGACGCGCCCAAAAATCACGCAAATCGGATATAAGTTTTTTTCTGACAAATATTTTTTGTGCCTTAACCACGCGATTCGCGTGACTGCCTGGCAGAGTGCAGGCCGACGTCACGCGAATCGCGTGACTGTGCCTGGGAGGGTAAAAAAAAAATAGGAGACTCAAAAGATCTTAGTAACTATCAACATACTAGCTTATTATCAGTCATTTACAAACACTACCAAAGTCCTTGCGAACAGAATAGCAACAAATTTGGAAGAAAACCAACCTCGTGAACAGGGAGGATTCCAAAGTGTGTATTCGACTACTGATCATCTACACACAATGAATCAGCTAATTGAGAAAACTATAGAATATAATAATCTACTGTGCTGAGCTTTTCTTCATTATGAAAAGGCATTTGACTCAGTGCAGCAAATAGCAATTATAATTTCATTGCGAGAAAAAGGAGTAAATGAGAACATTATTAAACTGCCCGGAAACATATGTAAGGAAAAATGTAACATTGAGAAGGGCGTGGGTCAGGGAGATCCAATTTCACCCAAATTATTTACGACATGCCTGGAAAGTATTTTCAGAAAGATAGTCTGGGAGAACAAAGTAGTAAACATTAATGGAAAAACGCTAAACCATTTAAGATTTGCAGATGACATTGTCGTAATCTCAGAAACAGCAGAGACATTGCAAGAAATGTTAAATGACCTGAACAGATAAAGTCTCAAAGTAGATCTAAAGATGAACCGGAGTAAAACTAATGTTTAATCCACATACACAAAAGATATTCATGAAGAAGTCGAGGAATATAACTACTTGGGGCAAATACTAAAATTAACGAAAGACCATAATTGCGAAATGAAAAGACACATTACAAGTGGATGGAAAGCTTTTGGTAAACATAAAGACATTATGCCAAATAGCTTCCCAATATGTATGAAACGAAAAGTATGTAACGAATCCATAATTCCAACTATGACGTACGATTGTGAGACCTGGAAACTAACAAAATCGATGGAAAATAAACAAATCCGTCCTGAGAAAGCAATGGAAAGGTCAATGTTGGGGATATTTTTCAGAGACTGGAAAAGATCAACTTGAGTGAGAAAAGCAGACTAAAATCAAATACTGTACATTCTAGAGGTTATAAAAGAACAGAAATGGACGTGGGCAGGCCATGGAGCAAGAATAAGGGATAACCAATGGAGCAAGAGGTTGACTGATTGAACATCAAGAGACTGTAAGCGTAGCAGAAAAAGGCCAGACGGGAGGTGGAAGTATGAGATGGAGAAATTTGCAGGAAAAACGTGGCAAAGATTGGCTCAGTCAAGAGTTCTTGGGGAAGGTTCAGAGAGGCCTCTGTTCAGCAGTGGACTTGTAACAGCTGATTATATATATATATATATATATATATATATATATATATATATATATGTGTGTGTGTGTAATTCACCGAGTCGGTCAGGATCACTAGATGGTCGTGATCGTCAGCTTTTTTTTACCCTCCCGGAAGGGAGTTGAGAGCTCATATAGTCCGATCTAAGGACAAGGCTGTGACCTTCACACATGCACACACCCGTCCCCTTGCTCAAGGGGGACAGTAACCACCCACTTCGTCAGTGAAACTTTTCACATCCTGAGCGAGACGTGAACTCCCGTCCACCAGTTGGCATGCGAGAACGTTACCACTGCACCAGCGAGCGGTGTGTGTGTGTGTGTGTGTGTGTGTGTGTGTGTGTGTGTGTGTGAGTGTACGGAGTAGACTGTTGCCCCAGTCGAAGAGGGCGGTACTTCCAAGGTTGATGGAAATCTGATGTCAGGGAGTGCTGGAACTCTAATTTCATCAGCCTTCGGGGCGAGCTTCTGGCCATCCCCCTTTGATAACTTTTCCAGTGTGTCAGTAACACAGAGGGTAGGCGAGCATACTCTCCAATATAGTTTCTCTAATCGTCAACACCAAACTACATGCACATTACACACCACACCATAAAAGACACCTCCATCTACCCCTCTCCTGATGACAGCAAAGTGAGATGTATTGAACCACTGTCTGACTCACTCGGTGTTTATTTCCACAAAATTGTGGCCTTTCCTCTAATTTTGTTTCTGCTGAACACAACCTCTCTTCCAGTATACCTCTCCTTTTCTTCCCCACTGAAACTTAACTGCCTGAGGTGGCTGATAGCAAACCTTTCTCTACGTCCTCCTCCTTTTTTTTTTTTTTTTTGTATACTCACTTCAAAGCCAACGGTGGTTGTTGTGTATGTGTACACCGCAACATATCTTTCTCTCGTATTCCTGAACGATTCTTCTAAATTCTCTACTCTTTAGCTTCGGCTAGACTGTCATTCTCTGACTAAATATACTGTATTTGTGCATTGTATGTATCCCGTAATTCTACTGATTATGAAAAATTCTTTGATCATCTTTCTTCTAAGATGGAACACATGTTATCAGTATCTCCATTCTTTGAAATCTCCATTCAAGGTGAATTCAATGTTTACCATCACCTTCAGCTCACATCTCCATTTACTGATCCACCTGGTGAACAAGCCTACATCTTCTCTGTCCATAATGACCTACAGCAGCTAGTACGGCATCCTACCCATATCCCTTGTCGCCCTCAAGAGAGTTCTGCCATACTAGGTCACTTCCTTACAACTAGTCCTTCTACTGTTGGGCTCCTCCTATGACAGCCTTATCACCTTAACCTGTCCTGTTGCTCCAGCAAGGCCTGTGGACCCTTCCAAGAAGTAGCAGCTGTGACACTTTGGAGCTGCTGACTGGGAGACCTTCATGCTGAAATTCTTGTACTTTCCTTTGAATTATTCATTCTTCCATGGCCAAGAGTCATCTGAATGTGCCTCGTGCACCATGGAGGTTATTGTCTCGGGCATGGAGACAAAATTTCTTTCTGTTATCGTTTGACAAGTACAAAAAGAAAACGTCTTAATCACGCTCGTTCTAATGCTGTCCATAACAAGGAGAAAGCCTACAAAAGGTAGCAGAGCTAACCCACAAATGAATAATATTTGTTATGTTCTTCGTTCTGCTAAGAATAATTTCATTCATACTTAATGCTCCAAATTCTCAAACTGAAATTCTTATGGCTCGTTCTAATGCCTTGCCAAAACCTTACTAACAACTTTACTTCACCATCCTCCCTTCCTCTTTTCTGTTCTGATGGTTCTGTACCTCTTTCCTCTACTGAAAATGCAGATCTCTTCGCTCAGACTTTCTCATGGAATTTCATCTTAGACGGTTCCAGTGTTGTTCCTCCATCATTTCTCCCATCTGAGTTCTTTAAGGATACATTCAGATTTCAATTGATGTGTTCTCTGACATTACTGGCCTCAATACAGAAGAGGCATATGGACTGGAAAGGGTTCCTCCTATTTTTCTCAAGAACTGTGCTTCTGAATTTATACCCGGCCGAGGCAAACTCTTTCACTTTTGTCTATCAACTTGTACCATTCCTTCTTGCTGGAAGATGGCTCTCGTTCAGTTTGTTCCAAGTAAGGGTGAATACTCCTACCTCTCTAGTTAACGATCATTTACTTTAACATCCCATATTTCTTAAGATTTTCAATATATTCCTAAGAAAAAGAAATTAATCACCTTTCGTATCACAACTTTCTTTCCAATCATCAGTATAAGTTCCACCAGGAATGCACCACTGGCGATCTTCTCACCTTCCTTTCAGATTCCTGGTCAGCTTCCTATTGGGACTTCGGCGAAAGTTTCGCCATTGCACTTGATATCTCAAAGGCTTTCGATCCACTCTGACAAAACTCTTTAATTTCCAAACTCCCTCTTACGGTTGCTATCCTTCTATCTGTGCCTTCATCTCTAACTTCCTCTCTAGTCATTCTGTTGCAACAGTTGCAGCCAGCTACCGTTGTTCTCACTGAGCTATCAGTAGTTGTGTTCCTCAGGACTCTCTTCTATCACCAACTCTCTTCCCTCGATTCATAAATTAACTTCTAGATTTAAGCAATACATCTGTCCTTATCAACTCATACGATGATGGCTCCACCCTGCACATACCCGCTTCTTGCAGCACATATTTTCAGCAGTAAGTTCAACAAACAATGGATAAAGCTATGGCAAACATAATATCTGACTTGGCTCATATCTCTGTTATGTGTAATATTAATCTTGTTGTTTCTGCTGCATTGAAAACTCAGCTCTAATGTTTTTCAGCCCATAAGAATCTTCCACAAGAGTTCCCTCTAATTTTTAACATTACCCAACTCAGTACTACATCATCTTCGAGCATACTGTGGGTTCTTGGGATTCATCTTAGAAGAATCATATTACCTCTTTGGTACATTCTGCTTTCAAGAGATTAGGTGTGATGTGCCGAATCTATTCGTTTTTTTGCTTCTGCACAGTTATTAACTTTATACACGGGTTTTTGTTGCTCATGTGTAGAGTACAACTCATGTGTGGGGAAACTCCCAACATACACCTTTTCTCAACAAGGTGGAGTCAAAGGATTTCGTCACATTAACCCTTGTCCTCTTACCGGCTCCCTTCAAGCTCTGTCTCTTCAGCCCGTCACACTGCAGGTACGACTTGTTGCAAACCTGAAAATCGTGAAACCAGTCCCCGACCACGGAGGTCTCCGAGCAGTCGTGCCACCAATCGGCTACCAGTGGTCATCCAGTGTCCGCCTAGCGTCCGTCCAGTAGGCGGCCGAACGGCGACCAAGGCCAGGTACACACAGGTCAAGACACCGACAGGTGGTCGGCCGGTCGTCAGCAGGACGCCGACAAACGATGGCAGGTCTGCGTCCTGTTGCAGTTTAGACCGCAACCACTAGACCAACACCAACCGCAGATTCGCTGGCGGCTGGTCTCAGTCCAGCCCACCACCTGTCACTCAACCAATTGCCAGCTGCATGGCGGCCAGACTTCAACCACCACCCCAGACAGGAGGCTTGTGGACAGCGACCACTGCAGTCCAGTTGTCACCTTGACGGAGAGCAGACGGCCACTGCACAGAGCGGGCGGTGACCGGCCTCAGTCTGGATGGCAACCACCACCTAAAAATCAGGTGTCGCTGACCAGTCGCGGTCTGTAAGCCGGCCAGACGCAGTCCAGCTGCACACCGGGCGGCTTCCATGCCATGACATTGGTGGTCGCGGGGAGGTTTTTCGTGCAGCACGAAAAACCTCACAACGATTTTTTGGTCGCCATGGTGGCCTGTGGCTAGACCGAGACATATGAAGCCCGGTCGTAAACCTCACAAAAACCACTCATGACTTGCAGGTCACGGGTGGTTTGCGATAAGTCGTACCTGCAGTGTGACTGGGGCCTTCACCTCGCTGTTGCGTTTTTATCTCTTTCTATCAATACTTCAGTGGTCACTGTTTCTCGAAACTTTTTGGTTGCATTTCTCCTCTACTATGGCTGGCGTGTTCCATCTTTCTGAGAGCACACTCATCCCTTTTCTATCCATCTTCTCAATGCAGGAGTAAACAATTACTCCCAGTCTTTTATGTACGCAACAGATCAGCTATGGAGCTGTCTTCCCTTGTCAGTATTTTTTACTGCCCATGACCTCCAGTGTTTTAAATGTACTGTGTCAGGTCTTCTCGAAATGAAAGAATCTTGAAGTTGGCTCCTTATTGTGCTTATATTTTTCTTGTAGAAAACAATCTTGCGGTCTTCTAGGTTTTCGCTCCTTCATCCTTGTATAACACAACACACACACACACACACACACACACACACACACACATCAATCTACCTTTATCTTTATTTATCTTCTCTCTCTCTCTCTCTCTCTCTCTCTCTCTCTCTCTCTCTCTCTCAAACTATTGGAGTGGTTTCGCCATGTGGAGAAGATGGAGACCGAGAGATTGACGAGGAGAATGAATGTGAGTGAGGTGGAGGGGGGAAGAGGGAGGGGGAGGCCAAGGATTAGATGGAGAGATGGAATGGAGAAGTATAAGAGGGAAGGGGATGTTAGCTGGGAGCAGGACAGTGAAATGGCAGGGGACAGGGCGACGTGGAGGCGATTTGTTTGTGGCCACCCCTTACGGGGTTAAAGCGTCTGGCAATATATATATATATATATATATATATATATATATATAGATATATATATATATATATATATATATATATATATATATATGTTTATCTATCTATTTATCTATCTATCTATCTACGGTATCTATCTATCTATATCTATCTATCTATCTATATATATATATTTATATATATAAATAAAATATATATATATATATATATATATATATATATATATACACACACACACACACACACACACACAAGGTGCAACCCAAAAGCTCCAGTAATTTGAACATGAGGAGCCAACCTTTTGCAGTTTTGCCTTTTGTTTTTAGGAGGAGTCAGCAGCACCCCTTGTGCATCAGTGTGGCCTCTGGCGTGTCTGTGAGAGGACGTGTTGTTGAGCTATGCTTACTACTGTAACGGGGTGTGTAGGTGGTTTGAGATTTTGCAGTGGCGGACCTCATGGAACAAAGAACCTGTCATTTTCTTTAGTATCCAAGAAATTCGTCCCACCCAGTCAATCTGTCAGCAGATAGTTTTACTGTGAAGCTTTGCAGCGTCTGAGGGAGAACATCCGCTGCAAACGTCCAGAACAGTGGAAGAACAAGGACTGAGTCCTGCATCATGACAACGCCCCCACCCACACATCAATTGTTGTCTGGCAGTTCCAAGCTTCCACTAACATGGTATCATTTTCCCCACCCACCTTATTCACCTGACCTTGCCCTCTGCGACTTTTTTATGTTTCCCACGCTGAAATTACGACTGAAAGGGTGTCAATTTGACTCGACTGAGGAGATCTAGACAGAGTCACAGGAGGTGTTCAAGACCATCACGCCTGAAGCCTTGCAGGGATGCATGGACTCATGGAAAAAATGCTGGGACCACTGTATACCTGCCCAAGGGGACTACTTTGAAGGCGACAGTGAGAACTAGGAGGTAAGGTAACTTATTTACCCACAATATTCAATATATATATATATATATATATATATATATATATATATATATATATATATATATATATATATATATATATTATATATATATTTATATATAATAAGGAAGTTGTACACAAATTTCATATTCAGCGTAAGAATGGTATGCTGGGAATCAGAAGACGTCTGCTAATAGAGGTTATTTTATAAAACATTTAAAAAACGAGCTGGCAAGTACATATCAGGAAAGTTCTTTTCTATCCAACAGTTTTTATATACAGATTAAATATTCCACTTTATCTGACTGATGGCTGGTGAAGTATAATATTACTGATCAGCTATAATAGTGAGACAAATACTGAGTGGAAAGGACAGTAGTCTATGGCACATGTGAACAAACTGCTTGTTCTGGAGATGGCCACTTTTGTGTGGGTGTGTCAACAAGCCTGGATGGAGGACTTGCCCAGATAAGCGATCATCCCAGCCGAGCAATGAATCCACGTATATTCGTAGATGGCCCTCATCTCTCCCCATTCCACCCAAATGGGGATGGTGGGTTGTAGTGTCAACACAAGGCTGCAGTCCCGAGGATAAACTCCTCAGCCTTTTACACCAGAGATCCTGCAGCTACTCTGGCTTGTAGGTTCTTGATACTTCTCCAAGCCGAAAACAATGAGCTCAAACACCGTCTACGCAGAATTACAAGCAAAAAAAATGCAACAAAAAGATTATATATACTCATACCAGCAAGCCGAGAGCAACCGCTGTATGAAGTGGATGCACCTCAGCTGCTTAGGCCTTCCATCATGAAAACACCGAACCTCTCAGCGGACATGTGGCAAGAGCAACATAAGGACCCAGCAAACACACGCAACAATAAAAACAATATACCATACTACAACAAAAAGGTTAACAAAGCAAAACTTACAAAGTGGTCCAACACACAACAATTCACAAACTACACAAGTCCTACAAGACATCAAACAACAGGAAATGGGGTGGCATCTTCACTCTTACACACAAAGATATCTTGTTAAAAAACACTGTAGTAAAATCAGAACAAGAAGTATCCAATGACAACACCCACAAAAATAATGTCAGAAATCAGAGTACACAATTAACTACAAAACGTTGTCAACATCCACAGACCACCACTTACATCATGCCCCCCTGGATACAGTCCATCCTTGACCCCACTCTAGACTACCCTCATGAATAAACACACAGACATAAACGAGTTGACAGGCCTTGATTCTAGAGCAACTTGAACAATTTATCATTTTAAAAATCAATCAGACCCCAACATTGCCTTCACACCGATTCAATGAAATTGCCTCTGTAATTGAAATCACTTTATATACCTCTACACATGCCAGTCAATCTTCCTGGAAAATACTACACCATCTCTCACTGAACCACCACCTAATTGTCTTATCGGAGTTAATAAAAATGAAACCATAAACAGAAGAAAAAGCTTTCACCATTTAAAAGATGGCAAACGGGGCACGATTCACTCAAGACCGAAAAAGCATTAGAAAGTTGATAATAAATTCTTTCCCAAACACTGATAAAGTAGTTACCATCATTAAGGGTATCACTACAACGACCAGTACAACTCATCTCACTAGTGGCAACGCCAAGTACTTAAACCTTGGATTCCCCTCAAATACACAGTTCATCAAGGCCAAACTTATTAATGAGTTACACAATCCCCTCTAGTGACCTTTCAACCTTGCACAACTTAAGTATTACAGTGATTTTAGAAAACTACACAAGAATAAGAAACCAAAAACCAATGCAGACATCTTTGATTACCGACCGACCAGCAGAAAATTCTGAGAACAATAATATCCTCACATCCAGTAATACACTTTCATCAACCTATAATATCCTACTTAACAATTATGGAATTAGCCACATCAGGAAGAATGAACCAAACAACCTAATAGACTTTTATGCATCAATACGCCTCAAAACACCAAGTCTCTAAACAGGAACATTAATAAAATCTAAGAAAATATACAACACCCCCCAAACACCACATAAAAACTACAGCAAATGAGCAATACCACTAAAAGCGTGAAACAGTACGACCAGACACGATTTAACACATCCACTTAAAAAAAAAAAAAAAAAAAAACTTGCTCCTACGGCAATAATTAAGGTTACTTAAAGTTTCAACTTCCGTACACACAACCAAATCCCTGATATCTAGAAGACTGCAACCTTCATCCCCATACTCAAATCAGGAAAGCCTTCCAATAGCCCGCATCATATAGACCAATATTTCTGCTTTCAAAACCATCCAATATCATGGAAAGGTTAATCTTAAAGATTAAACCTCTCTTTTCTTTGTCTGACCTTCAGTATGGATTCCCTCTGGAATATTCAATCGCAACAATCATCTTCAAGTTGAATGAAATAATTATAGAAAACTTCATTAAGAGACAGCCACCAGTAAGAATCATGCTAGTTGCGAAGACATAAAGAAAGCTTTGCCATAGTGCTAAGATACATTCAACGAAACAAAATCATAAATATATTCTTGGATTTAAAAAAAAATAATAAAAATAAAAAAGGGCTGGCTAGCTCACTCTCAAGCATACAAGCTCAGTTGTTCTCCGAACCAAAATTCCATATTCAGAATACTATTTAACAGTGCTTCAAACCACTCAGTTCTTTCATCTCCATTTTTCACCCTTCTCCTCCATGATCCTCCCCTTCCTTCTTCAGTAACAGGGATGTCCCATGCTGCCAACTTGGCATCATCAAACTCAACAAGCAGCAGCCCTGCTCCAGCTGTACCTTTACTGTGTTGTAAGTTACTTATTTTGGATCTCAAGTGTTGGTTGATGAATTATGTTACATATGGCATTACCTGAATCTTGGTTAGATGGTGAACAAAGAGAATTGGTAGCATAATAAACTCTGTCAGGTTACATAACTTTCAATAGTGAAATGGAAATAATCGGTGGTGGGGTGCTGCTATACATTAATGAGAATCTTCATCCACTACTAACTCCAAAACCTTCCATAGATAATACTGATACAATTTATGTTCAGCATAAGAAGTGGGTCACGAGGAAAGACGACTCTTGGACTGATTTATTGTTCATTGGTTCAGTCCAGCGAAACTGAGAATACATCATATGAAATGTTCTAGAAGCTGGATCCACCAAGGTTACTTTAATTTCGGGACATTTTAATCTACCTGTACCAAGATGGAGTGAATCCTCATTGGTGCACAAAAGATTCGATTTGTACTCGTACACTAACTTACACAAGGGTTCATTATACCAGTTTGCTGAACAACCAGCACGTGAAGGCAACACAAGAAAATTTAGTTTCGTAAAAATGATCACAGCACAGCAACATTTAACCTTATCTTCAGTGATGTAGCATAAATGACCCTTACGAGAAAGTTCCCAAGGATAAGATAACTGACTTTTAAAAATTAAACTCATTATGGGTAGTAACTACTGGAAACTGTTTTTAGAATAGCTTAATAATGCTGCGCGATCGTATATAAGATGGTGCTATGAAGCAGAATAATTCATTGCAATGCACTGTGTAAATATCAGTAACTAGACAAAATTCATTGTCAACAGACCACTATATTTAGTAGGGCGCCAGTTTGACAGCATAAGACAGCTTTCTTATTATAGAGTGGCGACCTAAAACCTTGGATTTATTAAATGAAATTTTCGTAGACATTTATTTTCATATTAAAATCTGCTATCAAATGTAACCTGCTGAAAGAGAGAGAGAGAGAGAGAGAGAGAACTGGCAGACAGATGGGAGAGGTGCCTGGAACCACTGTCTGACTCTCTTCTTCTTCATTTCTGCAACATTCGCGGCCTTTCCTCTAACTTTCGCTCTGTTGAGCACCACCTCTCCTCCTCTAAACCTCACCTTCTTTTTCTAACGGAGACTCAGCTGTCTGAGGCAACTGACAGCAAACCCTTTTCTGTATCCTCCTACTTTCTCTATAATCATTTCAAAGCCAAAGGTGGCTGTTGTGTATATATACGCAACGACTTATCTTGCTCTCGTGTTCCTGAACTCGATTCTTCTGAATTCTCTACACTCTGGCTTCAGCTTTCCTGTCATTCTCTGACTAAATATATCTGTGCTGTTTACTTATCCCCTAATTCTACTGACTATCAAAAATTCTTCGACTATCTTACTTCTACGATGGAACTCATTCTATCCATTTCTCCTTTCTCTGAAATCTCCATTCTAGGAGATTTCAATGTTCACCACCACCTTTGGCTCTCCTCTCCTTTCACGGATCCACCTGGTGAACAAGCCTACATCTTTTCTATTCTTAATGACCTAGAGCAGCTTGTACAGCACCCTACCGGTATCCCTGACCGCCTTGGAGAGAGCTCCAACATACTTGACCTCTTCCTCACAACTAATCCTTCTGCTTACTCTGTTAATCTTTTCTCTCCGTTGGGCTCCCCCGATCACAACCTTATTACTTTAACCTGTCCTATCACTCCGGTACGGCATGTGGACCCTCCAGGGAAACATCGTCTGTGGCATTTTGGAGCAGCGGACTGGGAGGCCCTCAGGCAGTACTTCTTTGATTTTCCCTGGAATGATTATTGCTTCCGTGGCCGGGAGCCATCTAAGTGTGCCTTGCACATTATGGAGGTTATTCTCTCGGGCATGGAAGCATACATTCCTTTCTCATATCCTTTGACTAACGCAAGAAAGCCTTGGTTTAATCACGCTTGTTCTAATGCTGTCCGCAACAAGGAGAGGGCCTACAAAAGGTACCGGAGCCAACCCACCCCTGAATCACATCATCTTTACATTTCTGCCTGGAATCGTGCTAAGTCTGTTCTTCGCTCTACTAAAAATAATTTCATCCATACTAAATGCTCTCAACTCTCCAACTCCAATTCTTCCCGCTCCTTCTGGCACCTTGCCAAAAATCTTTCTAACAACTTTACCTCATCATCCTTCCCTCCTCTTTTCTACTCTGATGGTTCTGTAGCTATTTCTTCTACTGATAAAGCAGATCTCTTCGCACAGACTTTCTCCTCCAATTCCACCTTAGATGATTCCGGTGCTGTTCCTCCATCACTTCCCCCCTCTGACTTCCTCATGGCTGACATTAGAATTTCTTCAGTTGATGTATTTTCTGCCATCACTGGCCTCAGTACTAACAAGGTATATGGGCCTGATGGGGTCCCTCCTGTTGTTCTCAAGAACTGTGCTTCTGTGCCTACACCCTGCCTAGGCAAACTCTTTTGCCTTTGTCTGTCAACTTGTACATTTCCTTCTTGCTGGAAGTTTGCTCTCATTCAGCCAGTCCCAAAGAAGGGTGACCACTCACAACCCTCCAACTATCGTCCAATTGCTTTAACGTCCTGTATTTCAAAAGTTTTCGAGTCAATTCTTGATAGAAAAATTTTAAGGCATCTTTCCTATCACAACCTTCTTTCCGATCGTAAGTATGGGTTCCATCAGGGACGCTCCACTGGCGATATTCTCACCTACCTTTCAGACTCCTGGTCATCCTCCTTTCGGGACTTTGGCGAAAGCTTTGCCATTGCACTTGACATCTCAAAGGCTTTCGATCGAGTCTGGCATAAATCTTTAATTTCGATACTGCCCTCCAACGGTTTCTATCCTTCTATGTGCCTTCATTGCTAGCTTCCTTTCTGGTCGTTCTATAGCTGCTGTTGTAGACGGCCATCGTTCTTCTCCTAGATCTATCAACAGTGGTGTTCCTCAGGGCTCTGTCCTATCACCAACTCTCTTCCTTTTATTCATCAATGATCTTCTAAGCTGTACATCTAACCCTATCCACTCATACGCTGATGACTCCACCCTTCACCTTACCATTCGGTTCTCGCAACGCCCATCTCAACAGTTGCTTCAACAAACAAGGGATGAGGCTATGGCACACCTAATGTCTGACTTAGCTCGTATCTCTGACTGGGGTAAAAATAATATGGTTGTTTTTAATGCATCTAAGACTCAGTTCTTACACCTATCAACCCGACAAAATCTTCCACAGGTATACCCATTAATGTTTAATAATATTCAGCTTAATCTTGCATCATCCTTGAACATGCTTGGGGTTTCATTTACTCGGGACTTATCTTGGAAAGATCATATTACATCTCTTGTAAAATCTGCTTCCAAGAGATTGGGTGTGCCAAGCCGACTCCGCTCTTTCTTTACCCCTGCACAATTGTTGACTCTATACAGGGGTTTTATCCGCCCGTGTGTGGAGTACAACTCTCATGTGTGGGGAGGCTCCCCACATACAGCCCTTCTCAATAGGGTGGAGTCAAAGGCTTTTCATCTCATTAACTCTCCTCCTCTTCCTGACTCCCTTCAACCTCTGTCTCTTCGCCGCACTGTTGCATCTTTATCTCTTTTCTATCGCTACTTTAATGGTCACTGCTCCTCTGAACTGTCTGCTTGCATTCCTCCACTTCTACGACGGGTGCGTAGCACCCATCTGGCAGCAAACTCTCATCCCTTTTCTGTCCAACTCTTTAATGCAAGAGTTAACCGTTACTCCCAGTCTTTCATTTATGCAACAGGTCAGCTCTGGAACTGTCTCCCTCTGTCTGTATTTCCTGCTGCCTTTGATCTCCAGTCTTTCAAACGCAGTGTGTCCAGGCATCTCAAAATGATCGGATCTTGAATTTGGTTCTCTATTGTATTTTGTTTTTCTCTTTGAGGGAACTGTTACTGCGGGCTCATGGCCTTTGGTTCCTTCTTCCTCGCATAAAAAAAAAAAACACAACAAACAGACAGCTAGTTGGAGAGACAGTGTGAGTTGTTATAAATTCATAAGTGATGTTTTTTTGTGTGTGTACTAGGATATATGGTCGCCAGAAAGGGTGTATCTAGTTGGAATGAAAGGCAGATGCCCGCCTTTGATTACATCACCTATGAGCCATCTCCTCCCAAACCTGTTTTCCCCATGGACCTGTTATCACCCCATGGACCCATTTTCCTCCAAAAACCTACTTTCCTCATAGACCAGTTATCACCCATGGGTCTACTTCCCCCGATGGACCAGTTTTCAACCATGGACCTACTTTACCCCATTGACCTTTTCTCCACATAGATAAATTTTGCCCATGAACCTATTTTCACCCTCCTTCAAACTGTTTTCTTTGCTGGACCTGTTTTCCCTCCAATGACCTATTTTCTTCCTGGATCTGTTTCACTATGTACCTATTGTCCTCCATGAATCTATTTCCCCATGGGTGTGTTTCCTTCCCATACCGACAAGATGAATCCCCACATAGAGCTATTTTCTCCCGCGGACCTGCTACACACTTACATATTATTAACCCATGGCACTTAAGTTTCCACTTGGGCCCATTTCTCCTATCATATCCCCTCATGTGAAAATATTCCAACCATGGATCTATTTACTCCGTGGGCGAAAGTTCCAATACTGTTTTTCCCCAGTCACATATTCATCAGTCCAACAACCAAAAATCTTACCCACTCACCCAGTGTTGTATGCCAGGTATCTTCCCATGTCCTATTGGAGGCCATATATATATATATTTTTTTTATAACAGAACAGACGAAGGAAAAACAAATTAACCCACCACGTCCCGGCAGATTTTTCACCAGTGACCTCCCACAATCCTGGTAGATTTTCGAGAAGTTTCTTTTTGGCTAAAACCTCTGCATTTTATGAGAAACATCGAAAAATCAGAGAGAGAGAGAGTGCTCTCCTGAGCTTCTAAATGCCCTGTACAGGTGGCCCTCCCCTCACCTGGTACTGTGTTCTCTGGCACCACACACCGGGGAAGACGTTTTCTATGGGAGGGGTAACTATTCCAAACCACTCAGAATAGGTAAATATTTATTTGGTATGAATTTATATGTAGTACAAGAGTATATTGGTTTTCACACAACAATATAGGCAATATAAGCGTTGTTTCACTTGCAAAACACATCAACATACCGCACCTTCCATGATGACATTACCTCCTCATCACTTCTGTGCGTTTCTTCCTCTAACGCCATGTAATGTGTGTCCTCCACATCAGGAATCACTTTTACCTTGAATTTCTTCATCAGAAAGACTACTGTGACATGTCATTACTGGCGAGGTCACTGCTAACAGGTGAGTTGCCGAGAAAAGGGCATGCAGGGGGGAGGGGTGGTAACGCGGGTCCAGGCAGTGTCGCCACCTGGCGGCGGGTAGAGGAAGGTCTCCCACATGTGTTTACCAAATATCACCGGTGAAACTTGAAAAATGTTCAAATGACGGACCTTGCAATTGCAAAATGTGAAAACACATAGTTGGGACTCATAGTGACAAAACGTTGCAACGTGCACTTACGTTGACGGGACGCAGTGGGTTCATAAAAAAGATAATCTATACACCAGATTACTGGCGTCCTCCATTCATAAAATATCTGTAACAGTTGGACATAAACAGCTGTAAATTGAAGTTTCGGGGGAAACAACTCTGGGGAAGCATGTTCCAGTGGGATGCAATTCGGGGAATAAAAGAATTCTGATAGGCAGAAGTTCTGCAATATGGATGTGTGACATTCCAGTCATGAGAGCTACTAGATGCTCGTGTAGCACAAGGGAAGGCAACAAGAGGTGGCACAATGGATGCAACTTCGTCTGAGCATTTGCCATACAAGTATCTGTAAAATAATGCAAGGGAGGCAACATTCCTTCTTACTTGTAGGGAAGGTAGTTTATTGTAATAGCAGGGTTATTAATAATTCCAACAGCTTTGTTCTGAATTTTTTCTAGTTGTTTTAGTGCAACCTCTCCACATCTATTCCACAAGGGTGATCAATATTCTAGCTGAGAGCACACATGACTTATATTATTAGAGCTAACTGCTCATCACTGAGGAAGTTACGGACTCTGTACAATAATCCAAGTTTCTTTGAGGTGGCTTTAGCAAGTGATCTGGCATGAGAAGTCTAGCTGAGGGCATTGTTAAGTGAAACACTGAGAATTTCAATACTTTTGGAGATGGGAATATCAGCAGCAATGAAGGCAATATATGAATCTGGCAATAACTGTCTAATAGTAAATTGTATATATTTGGTTTTACTAGCAATAAATGAGACAAATATCCATCCTCCAACTTACCCACAAGGCCAACTTAGCTACTCACCACCCTAACAAAGCTCACCCACCCCATCCACCTGCCCCACCCATTCCCCTGACCTACCCTACTCTGACAGGAGGAAAGTTGTTGACTGGGGAGATGTGACACCTTCAGGTGATGGCACACCTTTTTGTATACTCAGGGCCTCATATGATGCGCATATGGTGAATTCTTATAATGAGGTGTCATGTCTATCGTTTTTAAGCAACATATTGTTTTAATTCTTGTTTCGTTGTGGACAAAAGTATATTTAGTAACTACCAATTGTTGCTTGTATTAACAGAATTACCTCAAAATACATTAATTTCCTACATTTCTCAATATTTAGCACACCTTGTGATTTTTTACAATTAATATTCCCGTGATGAAAGTATGGACAATAGTAGCAAACAGAAGTGCTATCATTAACGTCTTCATGCCCGCCATACTTTAGAAAATCATACTAGAATATCTATTAACATGAAGAAAATGAATAAGTCTTTATTCCATCTGTGTTAGATTGCTGATAAACACCCACACAACATTAATACATAAAAGTTATTCTCTACACTAACCCTGCTCATTTATACTGAAAATAAGTGACGTCATTGTTAAATGTATCAGTACCCAATAAATGTGGAATGTACTGTCGAATAGGATTATTATTACATTTATTTGCGTTTAATATATATCACTCACACAGTTGTGGTTACCAATGAATGCACGGAAGACTCGAGGCATGTTATCCATGAAATATTATCCGAACCGATAATGTTAAGTTCCACACGCCTTTTCAGGTTCTAGCACCTTTTACAATTACATTGCAGTGCGGATATAGAAACATTTATCTCCAACTATGCACTGCCTTCGTACCCCCATCCCCCTCGTGTAGAGTACGGTGTTTAGCGTTGGTTTGAAGAAAGACATGAAGAAAATACAGAGGATCCAGGAAAGATTTCAACTAAAATAAATAAATAAATAAATAAATAAATGCTACACAGATTAAAGAACAAACATTAGAGAAACATTTGGAAGAGCTAATGATACTTAATGTATCAAAGTGCAGACTATGAGGGGATCTGATTCAAGTATACAAAATTCTTAAAGGACATGTAACTATGAGTCTATCAGTATTTCACAACAAACCATTCAAACTTCACCAGAGATAATGGTTGTAAAATCTTCAGCAAAGATTTCCAGTCCAACAAGGCAAACCTTTTTTTTTTTTTTTTTTTTTTTAAACAGAGTTTTCAACACCTGGGAAAAATGCCTACATATGTGAGAGACTGCAATACAACAGTGACATCTAAAGGTCGGATGCATAAACATTTGGCACTGAATATGGAGTAAAACATATTGATGACTATTAAAATAAAAATCATTCTAACTAACTGACTTTTCCTCTCTTTCAGAGAGTAGAGAATAATGCAGTAGTTGTTAAAAGAATTCTACCTATCCCTTATTAGATAAGATATAGAGAAGATAGCCTTTTTCCTCTTCGGTCTTTCTCCAGAATTTTTTTTGGATTTTTTTTTTTTTTCTGTTCTACACAGTGGTCATTCACAATTTTTCCTGCTGGGATCAACTGCAGGTTTTAGTTGGCGCAGGGGAAGCCTTCTTGTTTTGCTATTCTAATCTTCATCTCATAGAATTTGGAGTCATAGCCACAGGCTTTGTAACGAACAGCCCCAAAAAGGATCATTGGATCTGTTGTTGTTTCCTGTTTTTTGCACTCTTTTGCACTCATTAAAAATTTGGTTTAGATAAAACAGAATTTCTGTAACCAAACCAACGAAATCAACTAATAAATTATCCTCTTTACTCAAACAAAAGACTTGAATGTCAAACACATACTTAGGATATAATTAGCCATCCCAAAATTCTAAGGCACTCTGGATACACACATGACTTTTTCCCAGAATATACTTGTGAGTAAAATCAATACAATGGCACCTCGTAAAGTGACTATAGTAGCCGCAGCGAGAAATGAACGCTGTGGTGGGGCAGCCGGTCATCCGGGGATTCCCCCACTGTAGCCATATCTACATGTCACCGACCATCGGCCACCGCTGCAGCCCCGCTCCATGATCCTTACCCTGTGTCTCTGGCTTTCGCTTTCTCTCTCGGTTTCTATATAAACTGCTGTATTTCCGAAACTAATTATGAAATTATTATGACTTTTGTTCCACACCACCTTTGAGGTAAAAATCAAGGAGAGTTTTCTGTATAAAGGTTTCCCCCCCCTCCTAAATGTGGCATATGAGCGGGGAAGTGCGGCCTTGCCGATACCTCCGCCTGACCTATAATTATACACTCGCCAGAACTGACCTGCCCTCAGACAAGGGGGGGGAAACCTTTATACAGAAAACTCTCCTTGATTTTTACCTCAGTGGTGGTGTGGAACAAAAGTCATAATAATTTCATAATTAGTTTCGGAAATACACCAGTTTATATAGAAACCGAGAGAGAAAGAGAAAGCCAGAGACACAGGGTAAGGATCATGGAGCGGGGCTGCAGCGGTGGCCGATGGTTGGTGACATCCTACCTCTATGGTCGGTGACATGTGGATATGGCTACAGTGGGGGAATCCCCGGATGACCGGCTGCCCCACCACAGCGTTCATTTCTCGCTGCGGCTACTATAGAAGCCTTGAAAACACTCTGAGACAGTATCTGTCAACCGTCTATAAATAATTCATTACAGCAAATATGAATTCCCTAGTGGAAGATGGGCCCCAACCCAAACGAGTACAAATATGAGTAAGCTTCAAACAATACAAAAACACAGCTCTGAGAATAATAACTGAATACATTAAGTCCCCAGTTATATACCACCGACTTTCTGTCATATATTACTTTAAAATGAGAGGCACACAGTTCATCGCTTCAGTTCAAGACACATCTCATCCTTGTAGATTCGTGCTGCTTCATCTCCTCGAAGACAGATTAAAAATAATATCATTGGTCTAACAATACAGAGAGTATCTAAACAACATCCCTCCCCCATACACCTACACTTTACAAACACAAATATTAAAGCAGACACCACAGCCTTCCAAATCCTACAAACAAATAGAATACTTCCTTAACCACAGCCAGACATGTGTCCTTCATAAACTAACCTACAGGAAGAGAGAGTAATACAACTACCCAAACTGTGACGCGGCTACCTCCCTTTCGTGCCACAATGCCAACACAAAATATGACTTACAAGCACTCTGCTATACCCACACTGCAAAGCAACCCCCATCCCCGCACACACACAACAAGGCATTTCAACATTTCATGTACAACACTGTCACAACACACACACACTCACAATCCTGCAACAGAACCTCAACAAAATAACTGGTAAAAGAGGCTTGTTTACTGCAGTCTACTGCATTCAAGTCTAGTTGCACCTGAGGTTGCAACAACAACAAAAACTCACACAGCTTAAACTAAGTAAAAAAAAAAAATGTAGCTACATGTATAACCGTAAAGAAGCGCGTATAATTGTAGAGAGGCACCAATTACTAATATAAAAATTTTTATCGTATGCTACTAAACATTAAAAAAAGAAATCAACAAGGATGAAGGAAGAAAAAGAGAGAGAGAAAAACGAAGAGAAATAAACATTTAACAAGGTAAACAATGCAACAAGGTAGGAAATCAGGGCAAAAGAAGAAAGAAGGACGGCAGTATCGGAAAAGGAAGCAGAATGAAACCCCGAAAGAGTAGTAAGAGAGGAGGACCAGGAAGCGCAAACAACGAAGAAAGAGGAAAAATATATATATGAACGAGATGATTGTCAATAAGCAGAGCCATGGTCAGGAGAGTAAAGTGGAGGACGACATGGGATAAGCCGGGGGGGGGGGGGAACAGAAGAAGGAATGGGATCAGAAAAGGAAAAGAAATAGGAAACAATAAGTATGAAATGACGATCATGTGGAAAAAATGGAGTAAGAGGGTAAAATTTGGCACTAAGAGTGAGGAAAAGAATGGAGTGACAAAAAGTTGGAAAGGGTGTAAAGAGAAGAGAAAACATGAACAGAGGGAATGAAGAAAAGAAGTTGAGAGGAAGAAGGGAACAGTGGAAAAGAAGGGGGATAAGGAAAATGAATGACATGAAGGTCAAACAAAATTGAGAGAAATGTATGGAGAAGAAAATGTGACAGGAAGCCTAGTGGAGAAATGGTGAAAAGAAGGAGTGGATAAATGGGGGTGATAAGAGGACAGAAAGGAGAAGGGATGGACAAAGAGACAGTTGGTAAAATCAAAGGGGGTACACAAGAGTGTACCGAAAATGGAGGAAAAGAGGTGAAGAGAAGCTGATGAAAGAGGGAGAAGAGAAGCTGGAAAGGAAAATGGGTGAAGAGAAGAAGAGAAGGAAATGAGGCACAAAACGAAAGAGGAGAGGGAAAGTAGTTAAGAGCTGAAGGATAGGAAAATAATTATAAGTGTACAAAAAGAAAAGGTGAATAGGTGAAATGAAGAAATGTATGAAGAGAGATATAAAAGTAAGAAAGCATGATGAGAATGTGTGAAAACTGTATGAAAAGAGATATAAAGGAAAGAGAAGGGAAGGAAAATAAATAAAGAGAAGAAGTGTAGGAAATGTGCAATGAGGGTAAGAGAAAGGGAGGAAAATTGGTGACGAGACGGGGGGAACGAGACGAGGTATAAAAGTAAGAGAAGCAAAAAGATAAATGCTTGAGCATCGTCGTACTCAAATTCACAAGGGATGTTAAGATTGATGGCCCAGGTTAGTGAAGGTAGGAGAGGCGAAGAAAGCTGGAGGGAAGAGGAAAAATCGAAGCAAATCCACAGTGGTCATGTATACAGGAGAGGATGAGTGAGAAAGAAGAGTGACCTTTATATGGCGAAGGTTCAATTTCTCTCTCTCACTCTCTCTCTCTCTATCTCTCTCTTTCCTCTTCCTCCTCCTCCTCCTCCTCCTCCTCCTCTTCGTATCTGTATACTGTATATAAAAGAGCCGCGTTGTTTGTTTGTCCTTCAATCACGCCCAAACCAAGGGCCAGAGACCCCCAGCTCTATAATTATATATATATATATATATATATATATATATATATATATATATATATATATATATATATATATATATATATATATATATGTATGAAGCCTCTGCGGTACAGTGGTAAAGTATGCGTTTTCGTACACTGAAGAACGAGGGTTCGCACCCAGCTAGGGTAATATACTTTGGGAGCGTTCTTCATGCCACGTACTGCATTGGCGGACACAAGGGGTGCTGTGGTTGCACCCAGTCGGCTTCCGCGGGCCGATTACACTTGATTCACAGACTACACACACATCCAAAGGCACTCCAACACTACAATTACACTTACAAGCACTTCTCACCCTATATATTGTACAATCTCTACTAGACAGCCTAACCCACTTGGTAGAGATACATTGGTTGTATCGTCTCCAACTCGGTTGGGATAGGCCGGTCATTCAGTGGACACAGAAACGGCTGATGAGATGAGAGATGAGATATATATATCTATCTATCTATCTATTGCCAGACGCCTCAATCCCTTACGGGGTGACGACAAACAAATCGCCTCCACGTTGCCCTGTTCCCCGCCATTTCACTGCCCTGCTCCCAACTCACTCCCCCCTCTCTCATATACCTCTCCACCTCATCCCTCCATCTCATTCTCGGTCTCCCCCTCCCTCTCTCCCCAACCACCTCACTCACATACACTCCCCTCGTCAGTCTCTCACCCTCCTTCCTCTCCACATGGCCAAACCACCTCAGTGTGTTCCTCCTAAAGCTTCCTATCACATCCACATCCACACCACAACGCTTCTTTATATCCTCATTTGTCAGCCTCTCTCTCCATGTGACTCCACAGGCTCCTCTTAAATAACTCATTTCCACTGCTCTCACTCTTGTGTCTTTCCAACAACGTCCAAACTTCACTTCCATATGTTAGAGTTGGTATCACAATACTGTCATGTGGTAACTTTTTTTTCACTTCCATGCTCACTTCCCTGTTTCTTATCACTGTTTTCAAGGAACCAGCAACCTTTCTTCCTTGTTGTACCCTTTCAAGCACTTCACCCTCCAAACTTGCATCCTTACTCATCACACAACCCAAGTACTTAAACGTACTAACATTTTCCATTTCCTCGTCATCCAACCTCACTGTATATTCACTGACTTCACTTCTATGGAAAACCATAACTTTACTCTTCCCTACATTCACCTTTAGACTGCATTTCTTACACACTCTCCCAGACTCATCCACCAAGCCTTGCAGCTCCCCTTCGTCTTCACTTAACAACAGTGTCATCTGCAAACAAAGGTACATGGAGTTTCCAAACACTGCCCTCTCTCACTCTAACATCCACTGCCCTACTTTGTACCTCTTTTATAACCCCATCCATATACAGATTGAACAACCATGGAGACATGACACATCCCTGTTTCAACCCAACCTTCAAATATAAAAATTAACTCAGTTCACTATCCACATGCACTGTAGCCTTAGCACCCTCATACATACTCTTCACAGCATTCAACAACTTCCCATCTATTCCATAATTTATAGTCTTAATACTTTCCACAATCCTTGTCTATCCACCCTGTCATATGCTTTCTCCAAATCCATGAAGGCCACATACAACTTCTTTCTCTAGAAACTCCTCCACCAATGATCTAAGAATGAATATATGATCTACAGAACCTCTTCTTTTCCTAAAGCCTCCCTGTTCTTCTCCAACTAATTCCTCTGTTATTTCCCTAACTCTGTCAGTAAGTATCCTACCATGTACTTTTCCTTTTACACTAAGAAGACAAACACTTCTTTTTCCCCTTTCCCTTTGTACAGCGGAATAATTATACCTGACTTTCAATCCTCCGAGACTCTACTTTCCTCACAGGCCAATCTGCACATCTTCCACATCCATTCTACTACTATCTCTCCCCCATGCTTCAGCATTTCACCACACACTCCATCAGTTCCTGGGGCTTTCCCCATTTTGACTTTCTTCATTGTTTCCACAGCTTCCATCCTACTGATTTCTTCCTGTCTTCTCACCTCCCTGCTTCTCCCAGTTATTCCCCACCACTTATACTCGCATTACTTTCATTCTCTATGTTCAACAATTCATTAAAGTGTTCTCTCCACCTGCCCACTTTTTCTCCCCTCTCCACTTGTAATCTACCATTTTTATTTTTCACTCCCCTCATAATATCACTGCCACCCTGTCTAACTCTCTTTACCTCTTTCCAGAACATTTTCTTACAGTCCCCCCGCTTTACACTCAAATTCCTTCCAAATACCTCATCCACCCTCTTCTTACTCTCATTTACTAATCTTTTCACCTTTTTCCTTTCTACATATAACTCTCTTCTATCTCTCATCATACTACCCAAGTACTTAAACGTACTCACATTTTCCATTTCCTCGTCATCCAACCTCACCCCTATTTCTCATTCATTCTTTATATGCTTTCTTCTTTTATGCCACAGTCTGTCTCACCTCTTCATTCCACCATGCTGTTCTTGCACCCCCTTTCGTCTTCTCTTCACCCCACAGACCACCTCACATGCTCCAGATATTTCTTCTGTGAATATCTTCCACACACCTTCCACGTCCCCCATCTGCTCCATTTCATATTTACCCAATCGTTCCTCCACTTCTCTCTTAAATTCTGCCTCTTTGTCATCCTCTTGTAACCTTTCCACTCTCCTTGCATCTACTCCTTCCTCCTGTCCTTCCCTTCTTTTCTTTCTCCTTTTTACTTGGACCTTGATTCTGACTACCAGCAAGTGGTGGTCAGAAAGTCCACTCCCACTGCTCTTGCATCCATTACACATTTTCGCATCCTTTCATCCACACACACATAATCAATCATTGCCTTCCTTTCATTCTGTTCATCACTCACCCTTCTCATCACTCGCCATGTATACTTGTGGATCAACTTGTGCCTGAAGAGGGTATTGGCTATCACCAACCCCCTCCGGGGACAAATGTCCACTAAAGCACTGCCATTCTCATTTAACTCAGTAGGCACACCCCACTCACCAACTACTCCATCCACCTTCACATTCCCTACTTTACCACTCATATCACCAATCAAAAACACTCTCTCATTCCTCTCAGACTTTTCCATGGACATTTCCATATTTGTCCAGAACTTTTCTCTCACTCTGCTTGCATGATCTTGCATTTGTGCATACATGCACACAATTGCCCACATTTGTAGTCCAACTTTCAATCTTACCCACACAATCCTTGAGCCAACTGATCCATACTCTGTTATATTCTCCTTCCATCTGTTACTCACAACAATACACACTCCTTCTTTTGTCCTCTTATTCTCACCTACTCCTGCACATATACCCTATCCAGACTCCCACTGTCTCACACTCTCTCCTTTCCATTTAGTTTCAGTTCATCCACATGCATCCACTTTCGCACCCTCAAGCACCTGGACAATTTCTCTCTCTTTCACCTCATAATTTGTACCTCTTACATTCCATACATACATTATATAGTGGTAGGTGCTGGCACTCACCATCCACTCCCTCGATGCAATGCTGCTGTTGGATGTCTGCCCTTTCCTCTCCTCCATCGTTCTTTCCCTCCAGCCTCTTCTGTCTTTCTTTCCTTCATTCTTTCCTTGTCCTTCTGCCTATGGGTGACTTTACACTCCCTCTTCTGTCTTTCTTTCCTTCATTCTTTCCTCTTCCTTCTGCCTGTGGATGACTCTACACTGAATGACGTACCAAATGGTTTTCTGTACACCAGGAAATCATTTACTACGCTAGGTGGTAACCATATAACCAAATTTTGGCGCCTGGTGGTTAATGGGTAATTATTGCGCTCCAGTCGGATTGAGCCAATGAAGGTTTATATCCAAGGACAGGTTGGGGTTGATTGCTCATGTAATGCTCTCGTATTAAATGTTGGGACCAACTGCCTAGCCCCAGGCTTATACGCTTCTCATGGGGCAATGTAGGACTGGATGATGGATATATATAGATAGATAGATAGATAGATAGATAGATAGATATATAAACTGCAAAAATTCTCAGTCTGTTTACCTGTTTGTACAGACGTCGGAATAAGTTCGTTTCCTTTTCCGTGGACTAAGGTGTTTGTAACACTGCTCAGTGGAGAGCTATCCCCTCCTCCTCCCTTCATTATAGTCCCACACTCCCCCCCCCCCCGCCACTTTTCTCTCCAACCTCATAACACAATCCAGTACCCTCCATACTCTCGCTCACAGGCAGCTATGGGTTTCTGTACTTCAAGCACCTCCCTAATTACGTGTGGTCCGAACAACTAATAAAGGAATAGTACAGTATATATCATAAAACAAGGCAGGAAAAGGTTTACTACAGTGTGTGTGTGTGTCTGAGAGAGAGAGAGAGAGAGAGAGAGAGAGAGAGAGAGAGAGAGAGAGAGAGAGAGTTAAAAGACAGGGAGCGACGGGGAGAGGGAGAGCGAGTGGAAAAATAAGAAATGAGAGGGCAGTTACGGAGAAAATAAGAAGGGGAGAGGCAGAGAGAGAACAACGAGAGCTAAGAAAAGAGACAGAGATTGAGAAGAAGAGACAGTGAGAGGTGAAATGAGATAGAACCAGTGTGAAAGAGATAAAGAAAAGGGAGATGTGAATATAAAAGCCGAAAGACAGGGAAGTAGAGACAAAAGGGGAGACAACTGAGAGAAAACGGGAATGGAGCAAACATAGAAATAGGGATAACAAAAGGAGAAAGTGGGAAAGAGAGCTACGGAACGAAATACTGAGAACGATAATGAGAAAAATTAGAAAAGGAGGCAAGGTAACAGGGAGGAGGAAGAAAGTGTGTTATTCTGGCAAGGACGCAGGGAAAGAACTAAGCAGGATAAGACGAAAGCACTGAGGCTGAGTAGAACGAATGACATTCAAGAGGGAGAGAAACAGAGAAATTAGAGAAATTTGCGGAGAGACAGTAGAGATTAAGGGTGGGAAGAAAATAGGTTAATTTTTAGGTCAAGAAAGAGGAGGGGGATGTTAAGAAGGGAAGACAAGGGGAGGGAGAGGGAGGGAGGGAGGAAAAGACAGTGGAAAGAGCAGAATGAAAGAAGAAAGTTCGGGTAACAGGGAGAGATGGAGAGAGGAGAGAGAAAAAGAGTATGCAGTTATTACTGGGGGATACAAGTAAAGAAACACGGAGAAAGTAATGGAGAAAAAAAGGTAAGACACGTGACAGATGAAAAACTAAGACAAAGTTGTGACACAAGGAGAGAAAAAGTAGAGTGAGGTAAGGAGGAAGTGACAGACGGAGAGAGAGACGAAGGAAAGGAGAAAGGGAAGAAGGTAGGTACTAAGTAGATAGCTATAAAGAAAGGGGAAGGAGGGAAAAGGAAACTGGAGATGAGACAAAGGATCCAGGGAGAGAGAGAGAGAGAGAGAGAGGGAGGGGCAGTACACAGACAGGCACACACAGATGGGTCGACAAGTATTCAGAAAGTCTGCGTTTGTGTGTGTGTGTGTGTGTGTGTGTGTGTGTGTGTGTGTGTGTGTGTGTGTGTGTGTGTGTGTGTGTGTGTGTGTGTGTGTGTGTGTGTGTGTGTGTGTGTGTGTGTGTGTGTGCTTCCGTCCCTGTGCCACTCCTATAACATTATTCCATTTTTTTCACCTGCGTATTTTCCTCCTCTCTGCTTGTTTCTCCTCTCAGTTTTTTTTTTTTTTTTTATCAGTATTTCTTCTGATTGTTGTTACCATTCCAAGTCTCTCTCTGTCTCTGTCTCTGTCGCTGTCTGTCTGTCTCTCACTCTAGGAATAAAGAGACTTTCTCACAGTCTATATCTCCTTAATACGGCCACTTCCTGAGTTGGTGTGGAATTATAGTCGACTTAAAAAGAGTTCAGGACACTAAGGTATCGGGTTCGCCTGAGGGCTGTGGGACTTTTTTAGTAGAAACTCGTAGACTACGAGGTTAGCTCATCAAAGTGTTTAAATTCTAAATGAGTTTCACAATCATTACATACAAAGTTGCTTACTCTTAACACGGACTCGGCACACAACCATGGTTGGAAGTCGTAAATAAAAAAATTTACCAGCAGAATTATGTGAAAACTTTTTCACGTGCAAGATCTCCACATGGAACTGACTCAACATGGACGTTGTTAACACCACAGTAGAGAAGTTTAAGGGATTCATCGGCAGGATCTTACACTAGAATAAATGTGAACTGGATATGCATTCCCAGGCAAACAAGAAGTACTGTATCTCCACGGTATGGGCTGCATAGTCATTAACATCCTAACTTATCCTTGTAACTCCTGTGTGTGTGTGTGTGTGTGTGTGTGTGTGTGTGTGTGTGTGTAAAAGAGGTGTCTACTACCACAATATTTAATCACTGCAGATTCTCTCTCTCTCTCTCTCTCTCTCTCTCTCTCTCTCTCTCTCTCTCTCTCTCTCTCTCTCCCTCTCTCTCTCTCTCAATATTAGTAAACCTTTTCCTAATTTGGTTTACGATATTATACTGTACTATTCCTTTATTAGCTGTTAGGACTACACGTAATCAGAGAGGTGCTTGATGTACAGAAACCCCTAGCTGGCTGTGAGCAAGAGTATGGAGGGTACCGGGTGGGGTTATGGGGTCGGAGAGAAAAGTGGAGGGGTTGGATGGGAGTGAGGGACTATGAGGAAGGGAGGAGGAGGGGATAGCTCTCCATCGAGCAGTGTTACAAACATCTTAGTCCACGGAAAAGGAAACGAACTTATTCCGACGTCTGTACCTTCAAATTAGCCGAAACAGTGCATTATAGTCAATCAATCAATCATTTCATGTGGTACCCCACGGGGTGCATAGGGTCTCGATGAATTCTTTCCACCAATATTTGTCTCTTGCCATCTCCTTCAGGTCCGATCAACACTCCTCCCCTGCTTCTCCTTTCATTGTCCTCAACCAGGTTTCCCTCGGCCTACCTCTACCTCTTCTTCCTCTAGCAGTCCACTCTGACACATCCTGTATTAAACTACCTTCTTTTCTGTATATGTGCCCCAGCCACTTCCAGCGAGACAGTCTCACATATTTATTAACTGGTTCCACTCTCGTAATATCTCTTACTCTTGCATTTGTAACTCTGTCTTGCCACTTTACCCCAAGAATCCTTCTCAGTACTTTATTTTCAAATCCTAATACTTTCTGATCACTTGCAATTGTCCTGTACCATGACTCATGTCCATAAATTAAAACTGGTCTAACCATGGACTTGTAAATTTTCGCTTTAGTATGTACCGAAAGCATATTATTATTCCAAACAGATTTCAACATTCCAACAGCTCGCCAAGCCTGTCTAATCCTCTCCTCAATTTCATTGTTTAATGATCCATTAGATGATACAATCGTTCCCAGATTTTTAAAGTTTTCTACATTCTTCACCATATTATTCCCAATTACACAATCGATTTGGTTCTCCACGTTCATATTAATAATTTCAGTCTTTCCACAATTTATTACCAATCCCACTTTTTCTCCTTCCTCCACCAGACAATCGAGCACCCTCTGCATCTCGTAAATACTTCCGCAAATCAGTACAATATCATCAGCATAGTCCAAATCCATCAGCTTCTTATTTTCTTTCCAGTTAATTCCTGCACCTGTTCTCCTTCAGGGAATATTCCATCCTCTCCTGGGGCCTTAAAATTCTTTAACTCCTTTACAGATTGTGCTACCTCTTCCAAAGTTATATTAAGGCCCCAGGAGAGGATGGAATATTCCTTGAAATGCTTAAGGTGGAAAATGACGATTTGATGAATGCGCTTTTGAAACTTTTTAATGTGGCTTGGGATAATGGTGGAATTCCAGAAGAGTGGAAAAATGGAGTGATTATAAAAATACCAAAAAAAGAGAGATTTAACTGTATGTGGAAATTGCAGGGGGATAACTTTGACACCTGCAGTTGCAAAAGTCGTTTCCAAAATCTTGTTGAACAGAATAGAGCCTGTAATTGATAAAATTTTAAGAGGACAAGCGGGATTTAGAAAGGGTCGAGGTTGTAATGATCAGATTTTTATTGTAAGGCATCTAATGCAACAAGCTATTGAGATGAAAATGCCACTTAGTATGTGTTTTGTGGAAATTTTAAAAGGCGTTTGATAGTGTTTCACTTGGAGCTATGTTGAAAATTACGAGATTCTATGGTATACCAGAAAAGTTTGTAGTGCAACAGTTTATTAATAAATGTACCTATAACGAACTAACTTAAAGAATGCGTAAAAAAAAACAGGTGCAATCGGCTCTGGTTACCAAAAATGTTGCTAAATAACACACGTCCATATCTTACATCAAGCAGGAAATGCAGCGGGTCATTCCCGTGGAGTTTCATGTCTCTGCAGAGAGAGAGAGAGAGAGAGAGAGAGAGAGAGAGAGAGAGAGAGAGAGAGAGTTTGTCTATCTGTCTGACTGTTCTCTATGGAAGTCAAGAGGGATGCATACAGAACTCACTTTAACAGCTCTGACAGGTGTAACATCTTAGAACGAATGCAAACACATTTTAAACATAAGCTAAATTGGCTCCTCTGAAGGCCAAGATTATGGTTAATCAGAAATACTCAACATGGTGGAAAGACGGTAGCCAGTTGCTGTTGATTGTCTTACTTCTATAACCATATTAGATACAGTGGGTCGGATGGGTAGACGGATTGCTGGGATGGGTGGGCAGGCTTGGTGGGTGGGTGGGTGTAGGGAAAATAGGTCCATGGTAGGAATAGGTCCATGGAGAATATAACCCTGGGAAAATGGTTTCAAGGATACAATGGTAGAGAGAGAGAGAGAGAGAGAAAGAGAGAGAGAGAGAGAGAGAGATGTGTTTGGATATCTCAGCAGCAGGGTTCCCTTTACACAAATCTCATGTAAAAATACATAAACTTTCGCATTTATGATCTTCAAAATAGTTTCTACTTTCCTGATGGCAGACTTCTGCTCCAGGTTTAATACTAATATACTTCGACCAAAAGGCATTAGGAAAACATGTAGACAAGGTTATTTCCTGTATTCCCGACGATTCATATACTATGTACTGTACATTATCAAGTGACTGAGAGTAAAGGTACACTGAGTGGGTAGGCTATATAACTGCGTTATGTTTAACTGGGAATCAGTTAACAACAAATGGGAAATGTGATGAGGGCAAGATTATCTGGGGTGGGGGGTGCTGTAAACAACTAATGGGAGTCATAGAAATTCGAGTGATACACACACTCCGTCTCAGACGTCGTATGGTGTGGAACAGGTTGGGATGATAAGATGACTGCGAATTCTCTTGTCAGTAGCTTCATCCTGGTGACCCCATCCTACACGAGGAGGGTTTCTAATATTTGTAGGCGGCTCCTATCTGATCCTTCCTGATGACCTGTCTGTTCTCTTCCCTTACTTGTCCTTTCAGACTGGTTTTGTGGCAGTGTCTTGTGTGTGTTTAGGGATACCATTCTGCAGAAGTGTTATTCTTCGGCTGAGCTTGGTGGTTGAATATCCTATGTATGAAGAGGGGAGGGATTCACAGTTCCCTAGTTTGCAAGTATGTTCATACACAAGATGACTCTTCTGCATGTTCGATGTTTGTTTTGTCCATTTGTTTTTCAAAAGCAGGTTTGATGTTTTCTAGTTTTTATAATAAATAACGAAATCGAGGATGTCTTGGCTTTACATATCTTCTGATCAGCTGTTTCATTATTCTTTCTTCTGTTAAGTATTCAGGAGGTATGTGGGCTTTGTATATAAATTGTGCTCGTTTCAGTCCAGGTTTGGTCTTTTTTCTTATCCCATTATTCTATTTCAGTCTTTATCACCCTATTAACATCTTACTTGGAATACCCGTTGTTCACATTTACCTGAGTGGCTCTGTCTATCTCTTGGTGAGTGGCACACCAACCACTTGAGTGTATGAGGACCCTCCTGACGTGGCCCTGATGGTGGAGTCCTTGTATTGTTGAGGACAGTTGTTTTTTCCATTGAGACACAATCGTGGATTTGTATGTTTTGTTTATATGCTTGTGTGGAATCTGCTGAGGCTCTGCAGGACAATCACATCCAGGAAGTGGGACAAGCAAATCCAGGAAGTGGAGCTTGCTGTCATCACTGGATTTAGTAGTAACTTTGGTCCCAGAGACTTGCTGCAGTTTTTCCTTGGTTTTCTAAGTGTTCTTTGCTATTACTCTTCACGAAGGTGAAGTTGATGCGCTTCTCATATATGAAAGGTTTGTTGATGACACTGAAAACTCCTTTTTATCAACTATGCCTAGAAAAAAAAAAATGGCGGAAAAGACTCCTAAGGGAGAACCCATAGCAACTCCATTCTTCTGCCTGAACATTCTTTCTAAAGGACAGACAAAAGGAGCCTCCTTTGAGTAGGTTTCCAGTATAGAGGTTAGAACCATCTTCGGTATGTCACATTTCCTAATGGTTATTTACCTGCTTCCTTGACTCACATAAAGTGTAAGCTATACATGCACACTTATTGTACCTTTACTCTCATGTAGGCCTACTTAGTGCACGAAACGAAGTAAATATAAGAAATAACTTTCTATTTGTGTTTTACTTATTCTTTATTTTTCTCTCTCCGTCTATCAGACTATATCATTCTATCAATTTATATCTCTTTCTCACCTGTAGATGGGTTCCTTGTTTTGGTTCCTGTACCACAGCACCACATAGACCATGTCGGATGGCTGGAAGCTGCCCACCTCACAAGGCAGCACAGCCTCCTGGCCAGACACCGCCTCCACGACCCGCCACACCACTGCAACAAACACAGAGTGAGTCACTGGCAAAATGGTTGATTGACAGGTAAGAAGTTAGGTGGAATGGATGGTAAATAGATTGGTTGACAATGTACATTCAACAGCATAACAGTAAGATGCCATCATCTTTCCTACACTGGTTAAGAATGGCTTAATACAGTTGCCAAAAAATCCCAGAATATAAAGATGTTCTTCTTTGGGGTCATTAACTCGGATGTTCCCCCAAAGAAGTAACTGCTTTTGCCGTTTCCTAAGAACACTACCAAATAAAGCGTTGATGTCATAGGTAACTAAACAAACAAGTCTAAGGTAATATATCGGCTTACAGTGCCGTTATTTAGAAGTATATCTTCCTGGTGCTGAGGTATGCTCGCCACCTGAGCCCCGTGCCTCACCTGAGTCATATATTATGAGAATTATATATTAAATTTTTTCCTAAACACTTGAGATAAAATGGATTCCTGAAGAAAACTGCATTTGTTAGCAGTATGTTTGTACGGTATGTTTGTACGTAGCAGTATGTTTGTACCATCTCCCCCTTTCCCGGTAACGACTCAGCGAGCTGCCTGGAATCACTGTCTGACTCACTTCTTCATTTCTGCAACATTCGTGGCCTTTCCTCTAACTCTCCTTCTGTTGAAAACCACCTCACCTCCTCAAAACCTCACCTTCTCTTCTTAACTGAGACTCAGCTGTCTGAGGCAACTGATAGCAAACACATTTCTATATCTCCCTACTTTCTCTATACACATTTCAAAGCCAAAGGTGGTTGTTGTGTATATGTACGCAATGACTTATCTTGCGCTCGTATTCCTGAATTTGATTCTTCTGAATTCTCTACTCTCTGGCTTCGGCATTCCTATCATTCTCTGACTAAATATATGTACCTGTGCTGTTTACCTATCCCCTAATGCTACTGACTACGAAAAATTCATCGACTCTTTTACTTCTTCAAAGGAACACATCCTATCCATTTCTCCTTTCCCTGAAATCTCCATTCTAGGAGATTTCAATGTTCACCACCACCTTTGGTTCTTCTCTCCTTGCAATGATCCACCTGGTGAACAAGCCTATATCTTTTCCATCCTTAATGACATTAGTGCAGCTTGTCCAGCACCCTACCCATATCCCTGACTGCCTTGGAGAGAGCTCCAGCATACTTGACCTCTTCCTTACAACTAATCCTTCCGTTTACATTGTCAGTCTTTCCTCTCCATTGGGCTCCTCCAATCACAACTTTATTACCTTAACCTGCTCTATCACTCCAGTATGGCCTGTGGACCCTCCAAAGAAACGTCATTTCTGACACTTTGGAAGTGCTGATTGGGAGGCCCTCAGTGAGTACTTCTTTGATATTCCCCGGAATGATTATTGCTTCCATGGCCGGGAGCCATTTGAGAGTGCTTTGTGCATTATGGAGGTTATTCTGTCGGACATGGAAGCATACATTCCCTTCACATATCCTTTGACTAATGTAAGAAAGCCTTTGTTTAATTACGCTTTTTCTAATGTTCTCAACAAGGAGAGGGCCTATAAAAGGCACCGGTGCCAACCCACCCCTGAAATGCATCTTTTTTATGTTTCTGCCCGGGATCGTCCTAAGTCTGTCCTTCGCTCCTCGAAAAGTAAATTCAACCATACTAAATGCTCTTAACTCTCCAACTCCAATTCTTCCTGCTCCTTCTAGCACCTTGCCAATAACCTTTCTAACAATTTTACCTCATCATCCTTCCCTCCTCTTTTCTACTCTGATGGCTCTGTAGCTATTTCCTCTACTCATAAAGCAGATCTCTTTGCTCAGACTTTCTCCTCCAATTCCACCTTAGGCGATTCTGGTGCTGTCCCTCCATCAATTTCCCCCCCTCCCCTCCCGACTTCGTCAAGGCTGACATTAAAATTTCTTCAGCTGATGTATTTTCTGCCATCACTGGCCTCAATACAGACAAGGCGTATGGAACTGATGGAGTCCCTCCTGTTGTCCTCAAGAGCTGTGCTTCTGTGCTTACACCCTGCCTAGGTAACCTCTTTCACCTTTGTCTATCAACTTTCCCCTTTACTTCTTGCTGGAACTTTGCTGTCATTCAGCCAGTCCCAAAGAAGGGTGACCATTCCCAACTTGTTAATTATCTCCCAATTGCTTTAACATCTTATGTCTCAAAATTATTTGAGTCTATTCTTAACAGGAAAATTTCAAAGCATCTTTCCTATCATAACCTTTCTGATCGTCAGTATGGGACGCTCCACTTGTGACCTTCTTACCTACCTTTCTGACTCCTGGTCATCCTAATTTTGGGACTTGGTGAAAGCTTTGCCATTGCACTTGACATTTCAAAGGCTTTCGACCGATTCTGGCATAAATCTTTAATTTCCAAACTGCCCTTTTCCGGTTTCTATCCTTTTACCTGTGCTTTCATCTATGGCTTCCTTCCTGGTCGTTCTATAGCTGCTGTTGTAGACAGCCATCGTTCTTCTCCTAGATCAATCAACAGTGGTTTTCCTCAGGGCTCTGTCCTATCACCAACTTTCTTCCTGTTATTCATCAATGACCTTATATGCTGTACATATAACCCTATCCACTCATATGCCGATGATTCCGTCCTTCACCTTTCCATTCGGTTCCCGCAACGTCCATCTCAGCAGTTACTTCAACAAACAAGGGATGAGGCGATGGCACACCTAATGTCTGACTTGGGTTATAACTCTAGACTGGGGTAAAAATAATCTTGTTGTTTTTAATGCATCAAAGACTCAGTTCTTACACCTATCAACCCGTCAAAATTTTCCACAGGAGTATCCACTAATCTTTAATAATATCCAGCTTAATCCAGCATCATCCTTAAACATATTTGACGTTTCATTCTGTCGGGACTTGTTTTGGAAAGATCGTAATACATCTCTTGTAAAATCTGCTTCTAAGAGATTAGGTGTGCTAAGCCGACTCCGTACCTTCTTACCCCTGCACAGTTCTTGACTTTATACACTTTTTTTTCGCCCGTGTTTAGAGTACAACTCTCATGTGTGGGGAGGCTCCCCACATACAGCTCTTTTCAATAGCGTGGAGTCAAAGGCTTTCCATTTCATTAACCCGCCCCATCCCAACCACTTTTCCACCACTGACTCCCCCCAATCCCGACCATTTTAGGAAAAAAAATTTTTGGGCTCAAACCTTCGCTTTTGGTGAGAAACATCGAAAGTTCAAAGAGAAATCGCTCACCTGAGGTTTAAAATACTCATTACAGGTAGGAGTACCTCCCTACCTTACTGGGTTTTCTATCAGGCTGGCACCAAAGAAAACGAGTTCTATGGGAGGATAACTATTTCACACCACTCATAAACGGTATTTATTTTTTTACTTGGTACGAATTTATATGTAGTACAAGAGTATTGGTTTTCAAGCAGTATTATAGGCATTATAAGCATTGTTTCACTCACTAATACCTGACCTTTTTTTGCCACATTACCTGATCATCATTTATAACTGTTTCTTCCTCTAATGCTATGTAAAGTTTGTCCTCCACATTGTCATTGATTGGGGAATCACTCTGGCCCTGAATTTTGTAACGTGGCATGACATGGCTAGACTGGCCAGGTCACTGATAACAGGTGAATTGCTGAGACAATGGCATGCAGGGGGGGGGAAGGAGGTCATGCTGGGTAAGGCATTGTCCCTGCCTGGCATCTTGTTGAGGAAGGTGTCACGTGTATACGTACCAAAAGTAACTCGCGAAAATTGAAAATTGTGCAAATTAGGGACCTTGCAATTTTTTCGCATTTATGTACATCGACGGGATTGGCAGTGACAAAACGTGTGGACGTTAAAGAACGTCGACGGGACGCCGCGGGTTAACGTTCCTCCTCTGACTGGCTCCCTTCAACCTCTGTCTCTTCACCAGACTGTTGCATCTTTATCTCTATTCTATTGCTACTTCAATGGTCACCGCTCCTCTGAACTGTCTGCTTGCATCCCCCCACCACTACAATGGGCATAGCACACGTCTAGTAACAAACTCTCATCCCTTTTCTGTCCAACTCTCTAATGCAAGTGGCAACCGTTACCCCCAGTACTTCATTTATACTAAAAGTCAACTCTGGGACAGCCTCCTTCTGTCTGTATTCCCTGCTTCCTATGATCTCCAGTCTTTCAAACGCAGTGTGTTCAGGCATCTCGAAATGAACGGATCTTGAATTTGTCTCTCTCTCTCTCTTTTTCTGTGTGTTTGTGGAAGGAACAGTTGGCAGGCTCCTGGCCTTTGGTTCCTTCTTCTTTGCAAGAGAAAAATAAACATGCATTTGTGCTTGGGTGGACTCAAACTCTTGACAGCAGCCAAGGTGTGAGGGCACACATTTTGTTGCTGGCATGTTCCATGTGCTTCTTTCCTTTATGCCCAAGTTCGATCCAATTCAAAGAGTTGTTCAAGCTATGAGCAGACTGAAAAAGCTTTGTTTAGCAGCAATGCAGGAGGATACTCAACACCCTGCAACAATGAGATGGCGCCTCATGATCCCCCACTTTCGTGTGGCTAATTTCTAGTAAATGCAGGGGACAAGGTGCCATACGAACACAAAACAATTGTATTTATCTAATAATTTATGTGTAGTATATATATATATATATATATATATATATATATATATATATATATATATATAGTGTATATATATATATATATATAGATATATATATATATATATATATATATATATATATATATATATATATATATATATAATTACTCCAAAAATGATATCACGTCTCTATTTCTGACCTACAAAACCTTTGAAATATATTGGTCATAGTACTCCTCCAAAAAACCTGTAAACATGGACCCATTTATAATTTGAAATTTAAAGGTCAAAGTTTACTGAGCATACAAGATTTTAAAAAAAAAATCTAGAGCCAATATTTACCATCCAATCACAATGATAATTAGTACAGAAGTTCACTATGATTTATGTTACATCACACAAAATTGTCAGAGAAATCCATCAACATTTAGATTTTGCACGTAAATGGCCCCCTTAATGTAGAAGCCGAAACATCCTAGAAGATATAGGTGTTCTTCTTGGCGGTGGTTTTTATCTTGATGCTGCGGCTGAGATTTCCCAAAGACAAGCGGTGCAACTGCATTATTTGGACAATATAGACAACCCACGCTGTACCTGTACAAAACTGTTGAACATCTCAACTTCAAACTGGGGAAGGTTGAACTCAACCTGGAGTTCCTCACCACATACCAAAGCCTACCAACCTCATTCCATGCCTAAGTTTCTGAATTTCAAACTATATGATAAACAACTGCAGTCTTCACGCTTGTACAAGTATTGCCTAAAACGAAAGCTGAGTATGGAAAATATGTCTAAAGTCTCATCTTGTTAAGATTTAAAGAAATCGTGCCATGTTTGTACTCTATAATCTTCAAGTCAGTTTTTCCATAGTCGGTGTTCATTTTTGTAACTATCTTGACAACTAAGGCTAAATATACTCAGTCCTGAAAACTGCATCACCTTGGATATGGGAATCCTTATGGTTTGGCAATGATGGTCATTTCTAAAATCCCATCACGACTCCTAACTAATGATGAAAAATGTCTGTTATCAAAAGTCTTACATTTGCTCTTCCCTGCAGAAAGTCCTTTTTTTTTTTTTTTTTCCACAATTTTACTCATCTGAGAAACTCTGTAAGCAATTAGACCGTCACCATCTAAACAGCTATGGTGATAAAACTAAAGATTACTTCAACTCATCCCTGAAACACATAGCATTATATTCATTTTATGCAGGTTATGATTTTAACCAGTAACTCACTGATGCCGAATGAACCGCACATGTTTCACTAAATCATGACATATTCATAGTAATTTTCAAAACTGAGAAGGATAATGGAGTTCCAGTTGAAGATAACGCAGATTATAGTGATGAAATATATGACATTCCAAGTTATTCTACAAAATTTACTAAGGTTAATGATGGTTCATTTTCCGCACTGATAAGATGAAAAAATAATAGATTTCTTAACCCGCCGTGTGCCAGCTATTTTTAGCCCTATGGGTCACCTCAGTGCCAGCCATTTTTTGACCTTTTTTTTTTTTGGCTAAAATGATAGATTTTGATGTGGAAACAACGAATTTCGCCGTTAAAATGCTCACCGAGGCTCGGAAATGAGTTTTATTAAGTCCTGCTTACTCGTGTACAAGCATAGCCGCTCTCTCACACTCACCAAGTACGTGGAGAAAGCCGTTTTCTATATAAGGTATACTCAGGTATTTATGCTGGGAAGGTATAGCAATGTTCAGTACACTTTTCTGATTACTTATTACTTCAGTATATATCACAATTTGCATGTCTTTCTCACCGTGAATGCGTTATCTTACACTTACCAAAAGATAGGTATGACCTGACTTCATTATGTACAGTCCTGGCACTTACAAGAGGGTATTTACAACTTGACTTCACTATATAGTCCTTACACTTACAAGAAAATATTTACAACTTACACTTACATGAAAATATTTACAAAATGCCTTCACTATACAGTATACAGCACTGGGTGAGGCACACAGGCAGAGTGAGGCAGAGTGAGCGTGAGGGGGGGCGCGAGTGAGTGTATAGCCTTGACAGCCTAGGGGATGGTACAGGAACAGTTACCTTACGTGCCTGCCAATTTTTACCCGCGAATCTTGAAAAATGTGGCCATAGAGTGCAGTTGTTTTATTTCAAACCGTTTTAAAACGGCACTGGCACTGGCCGCGGAATTATGTCAGACCGTTTTAAAACGGTACTGGCACACGGCAGGTTAAGACACTGAAATCAACAAATGTAATAGATGAAGATTTGTACAAAGAAATGAATGTTTCCAGATAACAATCAGGACTTTTACATGGGTTACCCAAGGTGCCCAAGCCAAACTGCCCAGTTCATCCTATACCATCAGCAATTAACACAGTATTGCCAAGTATCTTTCCCCATGGTTAATCTTAGTTACAACCAGTTCATTTACTGTCAAAGACTTATTTTCATGATGCACGAATTTCTCACATACAGTTTTCAGAACTGTGTTATGAGGTCTTTTGATTTCATATTGTTTCTTTGTTTACGAACTTACGATTGAATGAGGCTGTTAAGGGAGAGGGGATCATATTTTGCCACATGTAATTGAAAATTAATGAATCCATATGAAGGACTGTCTTGGTATTGCTGTGGAAATGCCCAAATGTGATGACGATATATTCAATTGATGTATTATTTTTAATCCTTTTATTGGTAAATGCATGACTTAACTAAATAATGAATATAGCAATTACTGTTGACCAGAATAATGTCAAAACTGGTAAAAATGTAGTATCATACTGTACTTAACTAAGCATGCAGTATACACATTTGTTAAATATTTTGGTGTTCTGATTTATATGACTATCTGTTCCCATGCAAAAACTTTTACAAGGGTTGTCCAGAATATCTAATTGTGGTATCTCCTCATTACTAAATTTAGGGTAAATATAGTTTTACTGCAAGTTAGAGCATTCAAAGACAATTAAAACATGGCAAGAGTCCGGGAAATCTGTTTTAAAATGAAGTTATTAAGGTATAATGATGAATAACTTGCATATTGATTAAATGTTTAAAGCTGGCAATATCAGAAGCTCCCTAGACCTAAAAGGGATCCTTTCAGTGGACCTTTTTTTTTTTTTTTTTTTTTTTCCATATGAGGAGCATGTCCATTTTCTTATCCCTCTGTTTTTTTTTTTTTTTTTTTTTTTTTTTTTTTTTTAGGTGTCTCTGGAGGACTGTGCTACATGGCACCCAAAAACTGACACGAACATTGCTGTCAAAATATATTTAGAAAAATATCTGTTACCAGAGAAGAAACATAAGAATACTGACCCATACCCTTAATTTCCCGAACCTTGGTTCATAGGACCCCTGTTCCCTGTGGTGTGTTTTCTCCTTCAATATTGATCTGGCTATGCATGTAATTTGTGAGAATGTTAGTTTGTTTGGTGCCATTATGTCTGTAATTTCTGTGAACTTTAGTTCGTTTGGCTATGCTTGTAATCTGTATGAATATCCTTGACATGTGTGATTGTTGTTCATAGTTTGTCATATAATGTTTGTTGGTTCATTCTCTTGGCAGAATCATTCTTCTCATATAGAATGTCGAAACAGAGACATGTATCGTTGCCTAATGGAAAGATCCAGGAGCTGCTGTTTGATGGAATTTTGGACCCAGATGAAGATTCTGAGGTTTCAGAAGCAGACGATCCTGACTTTGATCCACAAACTAAAGAGGTACATTGTAGAAATCAACCACTATATTTCAGATCTGAAAGGGTCAAATGGCAGTGAAGAAACACAAGCACAGATGAAGCTGCAGAGAACACGAATGTCACTGAGAAGAACAGAGATGCTACCTGAAGCAGCTGCAATGGTTCATATTGGAGCAAAAACTGCCACCTCAGAGCAAAACGGCAAGGCACAACACTGTACAATACCACATGGGTGGTGTGCATGGAATGACTGCTTCTTCACCAAAAGATACCTGAGTTCAGTTACATTCAGATAAAAGGATTGAAAAGAAGTGCAAATGTTCACATTTTGAGGGGCAAAGAATGGCATGTTTGAAGAACAAGAACTGGAAGGATATCTCCTAGGAGGTCCCTGCGGCTTTCATGGGTCCTGTCCTTTCAGCAGGTTATGAAAAAAAGTTGGATATTCCAATCTGAGAGCTATTTCGAGATACTCTGCCCAACCCCACACATAAAGAAACAATGTTTGTAGAAAGATTTGAATATAGCACGGTGATTCATACGATCTGATGACAGAAAAAACAAGAACACTTCGCTTGCAAACAGATCAAATGGCTGCATTTAGGTATATCTGGGAGCAACTTGCTTCAAACTGCCGTAAATCACATAGCCCTAATGACTAAGTCACTGTGGATGAGCAGCTGATGTCTTTTACGGGGCAATGAAAGTTCCATCAATATGTCCAGTAAGCCTCAAAGAACGGTATAAAGATATTCGGTCTCTTTCGACTCAAGAATTTACTATACTTTTGATGGGACTGTTTTCACTACTAGAGATTCCTGTAACAGGTGATGAGAAATCTAGGATCAAGTACTGAAAAACAGGTTTTGTAGCAAACTGAATAACAGTGGCTGCAACATAACAATGGACAACGAGCTCACAAGTTTTCCACTTGCTAAAGCGCCTTTTCAAAAATACTTAATATTAGTTGGTAATCTTCAGCAAAACAAGCTGGACATTCCTTCTGATATGAAAGCTTCCATTAACCGAGAAGAACACAACATTAAATTTGGATTCAAAGACTTTACCACGGCGAGCCATGTGCCAGAGAGGAAAGGCTATAATACTGCTGAGCATTATACATCAAGATACAGCAGTTGATGAACAACGTCAGAATAGGAAACCAGTTATAATCAAGTACTAAAATGAGACAAAAGGAGGAGGTGGTGCAATGGATCAAATGGTAAAAACTTAATTATGTACGAGACTGTTGTACTGTACCGTGGTACAATGTTCTTGATGTAGCAAGTCAAAATGTGTTCATATGGTCCAATCACACTAACCAGATTTTGAGCAAACAAGACACACAGACACCGTTTGTTCTTAAAAGAACTTACAGAGTTGGTTACCCAACACATGAAAACCCACTTAGAAAAGCCTTTCAGTCTCCCAAGGATTGTTATCACCTCAGTTGAGAGGTGAGGAGTGGTACTGGCAGAGCCTGCTCCATATTATGAACCCCGTCCGGCCAGGAAGCAAAAGTGCCACTTTTGTCCTCCCAGATACGATAGAAAAAGGTCAATGTCAGCCATGCGTGTAAGGTGTGCAGCAATGTATTTTAAGTCTATCTACCTATCTATTGCCAGACGTCTCGATCCTGTAAAGGGTGGCCACAAACAAATTGCCTTCATGTTGCCCTGTCCAATGCCACTTCACTGCCTTGCTCCCAGCTCACCCCTCCCGTCTCACACACCTCTTCACTCCACCCCCCCTACCCCTAGCACCCCCTCCCCCCTCACCCCATCTGCATACACCCCCGGGCTGCCCCCTGCCACCCCCCCACATGGCCAAACCACCCCAGTGCACCTCACCAACACCCCACCACAGCCACACCCACACCACAGCACTCCCCACTCCCCACACCCAGTCTGTCCCCCCCCCCCCACGCAACTCCACATGCCCCCCTTCGAACAACCCACCTCCACCTCTCCCACCACCGACCCGTGTCCCTCCAACATGGTCCAAGCCCCACCTCCACATGCCAGGGCCGGCATCACAACACCACTATGCAGCGATGCCCCCACTTCAATGCTCACCTCCCCACTCACCACCACCTCCTTCAGAGAACCGGCAACCCCCCCCCCTCGCTGCACCCCCCCAAAGCACCCCACCCCCCAACCTCCATCCCCACTCATCACACCTCCCTAGCACCCAAACGCACTCACCCCCACCCCCCACCCAACTCTACTACACACTCACTGACCTCATTTCTCTCAAAGATCATAGCTATACTCTTCCATACATTCACCTCTAGATTCCATTTCTTACACTCCCAGACTTATTCACTAAGCCTTGATGTTTCCCGTGTCTTCACAGAACAATACAGTATCATCTGCAAACAACAGCACAGGGGGTTTCCAAACACTGCCATCTCTTATTAAAGTCGCTCAAACCTCTGCTGTCCCACCTTGTGTCTCTTTTATAACCCAATCCTTATATAGATTGAATAACCATGGGGACATGACACATCCCTATTTCAATCCACATTCTGATAGAAAAATTCACTCAGTTCACCAAACAAACTCACTGCAGCCATAGCTCATACATACTCTTCCCGGCATTCAACAAATGCACTTCATCTGCAATGTGTTTGATATTGATAAAAATATATTTTCATTTTCCTTTATGGTATGCTATGGAATTCATGGTATGTTACGGTAGTCATCGTTTGATATGGGTCTCACGGAACCAATTACTGTAAGGATGTAAAGTTTTAATGTTTTAGTTACATAATGTGTCCAATTTTTTGTAATTTTTTCCCCATTTGCCTGGAGCTACTTCTTCTATATTCATATAAACCAGTGGGAAAAAAGAAATTGAGTTCACATCATACTTCAGTAATTTGTGATTAGTTCTGAAGTTAATATTACGTTTTTTTTTTTTTTCATTTATGTATATTAAAGATAAACTCATATGATGCATGACAGGCTGCATGTAACATTTTCAATTGGAAAAACACTTTATATTAATTTCTAACAGTGTTTCATTGCCCATAAAGAATATATATAGTAAGTGGGTTTGTCAGATCCAGACACTGGTATGGTGCAAGGGTGGGACATGTTCGCATCTAAGGGAAAAATATATATATATATGGCAGCTGACATTTAATCATCTTTGATCAAATCCCTACCAGAACTAACAGGCTTCTGCACATCAACATAGTTGATATTTCCTGAAGGTTTGGTGAAAATTAGTCCACAACTTGTGATATTTTGGCAACCCCCCCCCCCTCACACACACACGTGTAATGGTGCCAGTAATCTGTAGAGATCATTTATAAGTTCTGAGTAAGACTTTTCCCTTCACTCAATTGTTGCCTAAAACAGGCATGTTAATGGCTCCATGAATGTAATGGGCGTGAGATTGGATTTGAACTGCCGACCTCCATGCTTAACTAAAATACCCGCGAACCTGATGTCACTGTTCTTCTGCTATGACATCACCTTCCGCTTTCCCCTCAGTTCCCTAAAATCCTAATAAAACTGAATTATTGAAAGCAGATGGGTGCTTGGTGACTATCATGTTCGATAACGCTTCCTCTCATATTAAATTCATACTCCCAGATTAGCAAGCGGAAAAGTTGGTAAACTTCATAACACAATGTGAAGCAGAGTCGGACACGATCTCCCTCTCACAGTCATGCTTTCAATGGATCTGTAAATTATTTTCCCCTTCTAGAGAGGACACAGGTGCTGGGGGAAGAAATGCCAGGGTAAGGGACTGCCAAAACCTCAGAAGAGAGACCCTAGATGTTATGGAGACACCATACCTTATAGTTACCTTGCCATGCCTACCTCTGAGCCCTACTTCATGCACCCCACCCACCTGTGTCTTGAGTATTCTTAGTATTTTTCAGTTGTGGTGGTCCTAAGTAGGCAGGAGAATATGTGTACTTTATAAGATTATAACCTAGACTTTAATAAGATATCATTTATGTTGATTAGCTGTTACATTACCCTTTTTCTTAATTATACAATAATGGGAGTTAAGGGCACAGGTTGTGCTTTTACATGGTATACTGGTGGCAGTCAGAATGAAGGGAAAAAAAATCATCATCCCCACTTCCGTTACACTGGTGGCAGTGGTGGGATGGGGATGATGGGTCGTTTTTGTTCTTTCATTCCGACTGCCACCAGTATACCATGTATACTTACAACAAATCATCTAATGACCAAACTGAGGACACCTCCTTCCAAGTAAGAAGTACCACAGTGAGGAATGCCATGCTTCCTGATTATGACAGCCTCTGGTCCTGTTACCTGAGAATAGAAACTACAGGTTTGGATTAATAAATGCAACTGGGATCAATTAGAATGTAAACCAAAAAAAACAGCTGACTATTATTCTCAAACAGAATTATCCAGTGCTCATCCTTAGTCAAGATGAACTGTAAACAATGAAGGGTAACCCTGCTCACATTGTTATTTCCAACCCAACTCCAACCAAAAGTCCTCTGTACAGTTGTCCTGAGAATGCAAAGGCAATGATATCACAAATGTTGGGAGACATGCAGACAAAAGACAGAACTGAGCCATCTACTGGCACTTTGTTAAGTTCGATAGTCCTTGTATCAAAGCCTGATGGGAGTAAGAGAGTGTTTGGACTATGAACAAGTTAACACCAAATTACATATCGACTTACAACCTTTGCCTAGGTTAGATGATTAAGTAGAGCTGACAGTGGGCAACCGTTTCTTTGTAACCCTTGACATGAAGGATGCATCTTAGCAGGTGGTGTTCGATGAAAAAAGTCGAGATGTTACCACTTTCAGCGATGGAATTTTGCTGTACTGCATCAGAGAAGTAGACTGTAGCACCAGTCGAGCAGGGTATTACTCCCGAGGTGGATGGAAAACTGATGACAGGGAGAGCTGGAGCTCCCGTTTCATCAGCTCTCAGGACTACTTCCTGACCATCCCCTTTTCCTGAACTTTTTCAGTGTTTCAGTAACACAAAGAGTAGGCCAGCATGCTCTCCAATACATGTTTCTCTAACTGTCAACACCAAACTACATGCACAGTACACACTACACTTCCTTTTCAAAATTAAAAAAGAAACATGGCTGCAACAAATCAGGCCTCGGAGTCCCCAAGGAGGAGGACCGTAAATGCTCCCATCATCCACCCCTCTTCCGGTGACGACTCTTTGAGCTGCCTGGATCCACTGTCTGACTCCCTTCTTCTTCATTTCTGCAACATTCACAGCCTTTCCTCTAGCTTCCTGTCTGTCGAACACCACCTCTCCTCCTCTAAACCTCACTTTCTCTTCCTTGCTGAGACTCGGCTGTCTGAGGCAACTGATAGCAAACTCTTTCTGTATCCTCCTACTTTCTCTATACTCATGTCAAAGCCAAAGGTGGCTGTTGCAAATATGTACGCAACGACATATCTTGTTCACGTGTTCCTGAACTTGATTCTTCTGAATTCTCTACACTTTGGCTTCGGCTCTTCTGTCATTCTGTGACTAAATATATCTGTGCTGCTTACTTATCTCCTAATTCTACCATCAAAAATTCTTCGACGATCTTACTTCTACAATGGAACACATTCTATATCCATTTCTCCTTTCTCTGGATAGATTCAATGTTCACCACCACCTCTCCTTTCACTGATCCACCTCGTGAACAAGCCTTCATCTTCTCTCCCTGACTGCCTTGGAGAGAGCTCCAACATACTTGACCTCTGCCTTACAACTAATCCTTCTGCTTACACTGTTAATCTTTTCTCTGGGCTCCTACGATCATAACTTTGTTACCTTAACCTGTCCTATCACTCCGGTATGGCCTGTGGACCCTCCAAAGAGACGTCATCTGTGACACTTTGGAGCTGAGGATTGGGAGGCACTCAGACAGTACTTCTTTGATTTTCCCTGGAATGATTATAGCTTCCATAGCCCGAGGCAATCTGAGCATGTCTTGCACATTACGGAGGTTATTCTCTCAGGCATGGAAGCATACATTCCTTTCTCATATCCTTTGACTAATGCAAGAAAGCTTTGGTTTAATCATGCTTGTTCTAATGCTATCCACAACAAGGAGAGGGCCTACAAAAGGTACCGGAGCCAACCCACCCCTGAATCACATCTTTGTTATGTTTCTGCCCGGAATCGTGTTAAGTCTGTTCTTCACTCTGCTAAAAATTTCATCTGTACTAAATGCTCTCAACTCTGCAACTCGAATTCTTCCCACTCCTTCTGGCACCTTGCCGAAAACCTTTCTAACAACTTTACCTCATCATCCTTCTCTCCTCTTTTCTATTCTGATGGCTCTGTAGCTATTTCTTCAACTGATGAAGCAGATCTCTTTGCTCAGACTTTCTCCTTCAATTCCGCCCTAGACGATTCTGGTACTGTTCCTCCATCACTTCCCCACTCTGACTTCCTCATGGCTGACATCAAAATTTCTTCAGCTGATGCATTTTCTGCCATCACTGGCCTCAATACTAACAAAGCATATGGGCCTGATGGAGTCCCTCCTGTTGTCCTCAAGAGCTGTGCTTCTGTGCTTACACCCTGCCTAGGTAAACTCTTTCGCCTTTGTCTGTCAACTTGTACTTTTTCTTCTTGCTGGAAGTTTCTTCTCACTCAGCCAGTCCCAAAGAAGGGTGACCATTCCTAACCCTCTAACTATCGTCCAACTGCTCTAACATCCTGTGTCTCAAAAGTTTTCGAGTCTAATCTTAACAGAAAAATTTTAAAGAATCTTTCCTATCACAACCTTCTTTCTGATCGTCAGTATGGGTTCCGTCAGGGACGCTCCACTGATCTTCTCACCTACCTTTCAGACTCCTGGTCATCCTCCTTTCGGGACTTTGGCAAAAGCTTTGCCATTGCACTTGACATCTCAAAGGCTTTCAATCGAGTCTGGCACAAATCTTTAATTTCCAAATTGCCCTCTTACTGTTTCTATCCTTCTATCTGTGCCTTCATCTACAGCTTCCTTTCTGGTCATTCTATAGCTGCTTTTGTAGACAGCTATTGTTCTTCTCCTAGATCTATCAACAGTGGTGTTCCTCAGGGCTCTGTCCTATCACCAACTCGATTTCTTTTATTCATCAATGATCTTCTAAGCTGTACATCTAATCCTGTCCACTCATACGTTGATGATTCCACCCTTCACCTTTCCATTTGGTTACAGCAATGTCCATCTCAGTAGTTACTTCAGCAAACAAGGGATGAGGCTATGGCACACCTAATGTCTGACTTGGCTCATATCTCTGACTGGGGTAAAAATAATCTTGTTTTTAATGCATCAAAGACTCAGTTTTTACACCTATCAACCCGTCAAAATCTTCCACAGGAGTACCACTAATGTTTAATAATATTCAGCTTAATCCTGCATCATCCTTGACCATGCCTGTGGTTTCATTCATATGGGACTTATCTTGGAAAGATCATATTGCATCTCTTGTAAAATCTGCTTCCAACAGATTAGGTGTGCTAAGCCGACTCCGTTCCTTCTTTACCCCTGCACAGTTGACTTTATAGATGGGTTTTATTCGTCCCAGTTTAGAGTACAACTCTCATGTGTGAGAAGGCTCCCCACATACAGCTCTTCTCAGTAGGGTGGGGTCAAAGGCTATTCGTGTCATCAACTCTCCTCCTCTTACTGGCTTCCTTCAACCTCTGTTTCTTCGCTGCACTGTTGCATCTTTATCTCTTTTCTAGCGCTACTTCAATTATCACTGCTCCTCTGAACTGTCTGCTTGCATCCCTCCACTGTACAACGGGTGCGTAGCACCTGTCTAGCAACAAACTCTCATCCCTTTTCTGTCCACCTCTCTAATGCAAGAGACAACTGTTACTCCCAGTCTTTCATTTATGAACAGGTCAACTCTGCAACTGTCTCCCTCTGTGTGTATTTCCTACTTCCTATAATCTCCAGTCTTTCAAATGCGGTGTGTCCAGGCATCTCGAATTGAATGGATCTTGAATTTGGCTCTTCTTGGTATTGTTTTTGTTTTTTTGTTGGAAGGAGCATTCATGTGGGCTCAAACTTTGGTTCCTTTTTCCTTGCATAAATAGACTCCCTTTTGGGTTGAATTGTCATCCGGCAATATTCACCTGTCAATTAGGATCAGTGTTAGCTCCACTTATGATGGAATGGTGGGTCAAGATTTATGAATGACATCATTTTATGGGAACCCACCTTTGATGAGCCCATTAAGAGACTACAAACCCTGTTTAACCTGCCCCATCCCAGCTGATTTTTAACCAAAGACCTACCCCAATCCAGGCAGATTTTTTTTTTTTTTTTTTTGGGTGGGGGTCTAGAATTTCCACTTTTTTTGAGAAACATTGAAAATTCATAGAGAAATCCATCACCTGAGCTTTATAATGCCATTACTGGTAACAATACCCTCACCTGGCTGTGTTTGCTTTGGGGCCTGACTCCAGAGAAAACATGTTCTATGGGAAGGGTAACTATTCCAAACCACTGGCAATAGGTGTTTATTTATTTAGTATGAATTTATATGTAGTACAGGAGTATATTGGTTTTCACACAGTAATATAAGCGATATAAACATTGTTTCACTCACCAAACTCATCAACATACCTCATCTTTTTTGGCAACACTACCTGATCATCTGATTGTTTCTTCCTCTAAAGCTACTTAAACTTTGTTCTCCACATTGTCATCAATTGAGGAATCACTCTGACCTTGAATTTCGTACTGTGATGCTACATGTCTTTACTGTCCAGATCACTGGTAACAGGTGAGTTGCCGAGACCATGGCGTGGGGGGGGAGGAGGTCACGCGGAGTAAGGCATTGTCCCCGTCTGGCACTGGGCAGAGGAAGGTGTCCCGTGTATAAGTACAGATGTGGACATATCAAACAGAAACACCCTGTCCGCCAGCGATGTGGTGTAATGCTCTCCACATCAGGTAACACTGATTGGTATGGAACTTCACCAGGCTTTGTTTGGTCGCTAGGACGAATTGAATGCTGTGATCATTGCCACAGTGCACAGTTATTAGTGATAAATAAACAATGTCCCGCCAACAACATACCGAAAATAATGCTTTGTTAATATGGTAATAAAATAATTTCACAACTTACATATTCGTATTTTATTCATAATAAACACACAGGTTTCGTAAGTGTGACTTTCGACAACCATCACGAACCATACATTTACCGACAGTCAGCGTACAAAACATTATAACATTATTTGCATTCTTGCACCAATCATAATAATTACAAAATTACCGAGACCCACCTCCTCCCTGACCGTGACTCTGAAACTGGTAGACCTCTTTAACTGATGCAGTTTCATAAGAGGTGGCGCCACAGGAGGCAGGGTGGGGAACCTAGAAGACAAGAGGAGGGAGGTGGGTGACGAGGGGGCAATAGTGGTCTGGCTGGAGAGAGGGGAAGCTCTAAAGGAGACGAGTTATGGGGTAGGGGAGAGTAGACTGCTGCAGGAAGCTAAGATGGGATGTGACATGGTGCCAAATCAGCTATAGTTTAACGTTGATTGTGGAATTTGGTAGTCAGGCCGTTAAACATTATGCAGACTTTGACCCATAACGTAGTCTACCAGCATGTTTTGTTATGTTGTCCATAGTACGACCTACTCCCCACAGGGTGGCACATTATACAAACCGTGCATTATTAGTGTATGGTGACGACTGTCATCACATGGTGATATATGAAATGCCCCTCGAATGTTTGATGTCACACCTGTTGTCATAGCGATTGGGAGCTATTCTTGTTGCATTTACATAGTAATATCTTGGATGACGACTGTGATATTGACAGCAGAGGAGGGGGAGGAAGGAATTTTCTCTTGCCACAGTATATAATAGTTAACAGTATTGATTCGTGCCGATGGTTCTCGTTATTATCTGTATGGCACTGATGTAAACAAAAAGGTTATTTTCTTGTGGAGGATGGATTGGATCCCAGAACATTGATGGCGATACTGGGGTGGGCTAACTGGTGGGCAGAAAGGTGTCTTATCAGCTGTATTACAAGATCTTTATGTCGGATTATAAACCCTATACTGATAGAGTAAATCGTGGTATGAAAGACGTGTAACTGTTGAACAATCTGATTCACAACCTCAGTATCCAGTTCACTGTCCACCCCTCCCTCTTCCCAACAACTGTGTCCACTCAGAGGCGCACCCAGGAAATTTCTAAGGAGGTGGAACCGTAGTGAGGTGAGGTCAGGTAATCCAATAATTACTAGGAGGTCATATGCAGGTTTAGAGTCAGACAGCTGCTGGCTCATATATTACTCTTTGTTTGTACTTGCCAATTTTTCATGTTTTGCTGTTATCGAAATAAATATATATAAGTTTTTAAAGGACCCAGAGAGCTAAACGGGGGGCCCGGGCCCAAGGCCCCCCCCCCCTTGGTGCGCCCGTGCCTACTCAGACATGGGTACTGACGGGGAGGGGAGATGGCCATAATGAATGTTACACCTTCAACAGTGGATCACATGTTAAGACATCAACGATAGTGGTTAACCTGTCTTCTGGAATGGATTGCAATACACACCGTTACACAACAAGGGCAACAGCTCCATGTTCGGACACTGCTGACATGTAGTTGCTCTCCGTGAACAAAACAATGGATGATTGTCCTTGTATTTATCTTTAGTCTGTCAATAGCATACAGTGTGAACGCTACTCGGTTGTTTAGCATAAAAAAACACACTGCAGATAAAGGGAGTGTTTGCATTTAATACAAGCAACTTCTGTAACTTACGGTATAGCTGATGTAAAATGCACGTGCTCAGACTGGATAACTGCAGACATTACAACCTTGTTCCACCGTTAATGGTTCGAGGATATGTGAAGGAATGCTTGGGGTATACGACAGTTGCTCAGTATGAACCAAAATATAACTAATAACCACTAGCAATTAATACAATCAACGACCAAACACGGTATACAGAAAACGGTAACATAAAGCCGGATTAAGTAAATCTACCTTTATTTTACATAGGTGCCGTACAGATATTATTGATAATCATAGGGATCATCATTATTGTCAGATTGTTTGTATTTATTTGTAATAAAGGAATAATCTACATAGGCCTAGCCCTACTCTGCGATATCAGGTGTCATCAATGATGATAATACATTACAGGCTACAAGAGTAATTCCCAATCACTGTGACAACAGCTGTAACATCTGACAAACTGTAGGAACGTGTCATATTTGCACATTAACATACAGTCTCCATACTCATAATACGGGATTACTGAGCCATTGGAAAGTGTGTCATGAACTGTTATAAACAACACTTGGCAACATCAACATAATGTTTCATGGTCTAACTGTAAAATTCCATATTCTCCATGAGACAATGATTTGACCCAGTCATCATCTTGTAATCTGTTCCTCCCACTGTAGCTTCTGTCCTTTACCAAAGACCACCATCCCCTACTCAGTCACCTCTCTCCTCTAGCCCCCAGTTCGACCACTATTGCCTCTTTCCTCACCCACCTCCCTCCTCCTGTCTCCCAGGACCCCTACTCCCACCCTGCCACCTCCTGTGGTGCCACCTCCTGTATGTAGTGAACTTGCTTCGAGTTCAGAGGTCTACCAATGTCAGGTTCACGATAGGGAGGATGGGTGTTGCGATAATTCACTGTTCAGTGATAGTTGTGGGGAAGATATTAAATATGACTTAGGCCTATATGAATTGTTAACTGTTGCATGGTTCATGACTCGAAACTAAACCACTCATGAAATCAGTGTCATTCGTAAAAACTGCCACTATGTAGTTGGTGTATTGTGAGACATAATATTAGAAACCTTACCCTAATCATAACATGCTATTATTAGTATTTTTCCTGGAGGAACATTGCTTATATATTATAGTACCACCAATAACTGTGCACAGCAGAAATGATCGGCGTGTTTGGCTCGTCCTAGTAACCGAATGGAACCTGGTGAAGTTCCATATCTATCAGTGTTACCAGATGCAGAGAGCATAACCCCACCTCTCTGATGGATGGGGTGTTTCTGTTTGAGATGTCCGCAACTGTACCAGAAATCACGCGCAAAAGTTGAAGAAAGTGCAAATGATGGACCTTGCAACTGTGGTGCATTTATACATGTCAACAGGAGTCACAGTGACAAAATGTTTGGACGTATATATACGTCAACGAGAGTCGGTGGGTTAAACATGTAATTCAAAATGGGCTTAAGCTGAATGTCTTTAAAAGTCAGTTTGCCCACAAACAAGTAAAGTTCTTAGGACACTTAGTATCAGAAGAGAGGTGTAAGCCAGACCCTGAGAATGTTGAAGTGGTGGTTGCCATGAAGCCTCCTAAAAATTTTAAAGATGTGAGGTGACTCTTGGGTATGGTTGGATATTTTAGAAAAAGTATCCCCCACTTTGCTAAAATGGCTGTGCCATTAACTGAACTGCCTGAGAAACATGCTCAATTCCACTGGTCCCCATCATGTGAGGATGCATTTCAACACCTTAAACAAAAACTGATCAATGATCCTGTGTTAGTAAAGGCTAATGTTAATAATAAATTTATCCTGCACACTGATTCTGGTAACACCCATGTGGGAGCTGCACTCATGTAAATGCAGTCAGATGGGTCACTCAAATCAGTAAGTTACTTTTCTAAGAAACTGAAGCCTGTAGGAGCGTGCTACTCCACCACTGATAGAGAAGTTCTTGCCATAATCTTAGCCTGTAGGAATTTCCATCACTATTTGTGGGGTACGAGTTTCAATATTAAGACTGATCACTAGCCTCTATTAACTGTACCAAAAAAGAAAATGAAGTCACCTAGAATGAACTGGAGGATGCTGGAAATGCACAAGTACAGGTTTGACATTGACTACAAGATAGGCAGGAAGAGCTTGGTTGCAGACCAATTAAGCAGACCAGTGAGAGTGCTAAGATGGAAGCCATACTAGAGATGGCTAGGAAAGAGTCAGGAAGAGATGAGGGATGCCCAGTGTAAAGAGGGAAGGTGGAAGGATGTGATAGATTACCTATAAGGTGGTGCAGCCCCTAAACATCGCTATCCTCCCACCACACTAAATCAGTTTGCCGTAGAACAAGGAATTTCGTATTTATTATTATCTAAGAAGGATGACAGCCTACATGTCCCACAGGCTGCTTTGAATGTAATGCATGATCAAGAGTCGGGACACTTAGACCGGAAATAATCAATTAACAAGGCTGAAACATTGTTCTACTGGCCAAACCTTAGAGTAGAGATGAGTAGGTATGTGTCAGAATGTAAAAAGCTGCCAGCAGTTTAACCCCTCCACAGCCGTGGGTCCGGAATTTTACATGCGCCCCTGCCTGACCCTGGGGCCATTTCTGAAGTTTCAAAAATTGATTTTTTCCTCGCCATATCGAAGAGGATGTTCCTACGCATCTGGCAGTGCAAATTTCAGCTTCCTACACCCGTCTGGTGGCGTGCAATCGAACACAGAATTTGCGTAAACTTCGACAGCTGATACTAGTCACAAGTACAGTAGGTACTGCAGTAATGCAACATCGCACTTTTTTTTTTTGCCAAAAAAACATTGTCAATGATGCTGACAAGGTGTGAAATAACTATATATGTGTATATTGAAGATTTTCAGTACATAATATGCGAGGTTTGAATGCAAAAATTATATTTTGAGTTTATTTTGCATTTTTCGGTGTTTATTGTGTTTATGGTAGTATCAACTTATTTTTGTAGTCTGGGTGGTGGAGTTTGTTGGAGAAGGGAGGCGAAAGTGTCAGTTTTCAGACCTAAATGAGATAAACATCATCCCTTGAGTGTACAGGCTGGACTGTGAGGTTTGAATTGCGAGACGACCTGCCATTTGCACCTCGCACGAGCTGATTAGCAGGAAGCGAAGGAAGGCCTTTTCACCCACGAAAACATCACGTGAACATAGAAAACTTTCCTATTATTCTTGTAAAAGGTAGAGTATGTAAAATGATTCAAAGCAGTGCAGGAAACCTGAGCAAACAGGTAAAGATATGAAACAAAAATAATTTTTCTTTTATCATCGTCTTTTTTGTTTATTCCTGTGTTTATTTATAATCGTAAACAAAGTTATTGTGTGTGTTTGGCAAGGGAGGAGAAAGATGATGTTTTCTGTGTGGGCTGAGATAATGGGTGTAACTACGTGTGTTTAGGCATGGCCAAGAGTGAAAAAATCGTATACCCACTCGTCACGGCAGCAGGTGGTGAACTGAAAAACATGAGGTGTGAGAGCGTGAAGTGAAGGTCAGTGTCATGTCCCAGATGTTCGTTCACTTCCCGAAAGTTTTCACAGTTTTCTACAAGTCGCACTGCATTGAATGATCCAAACCAGTACAACAAACCTGAGCAAATTGTTAAAGATACCAAAACAAAACCGTATTTTTCTCTTTTTATCATCATATCTTTTTTGTTTGTGCCCGTATTATTTCATAATCATAAACAGGGTGGTTGTATGTGTTTTGCAAGAAAGGACAAAGATGATATTTGCTGTCTGTGTCTGGATATTGGGTGTAGTTGTGCTTGTTTTGGCATAGTCAGGAGCAAAAAAAATTGAAAATCCACTCATAACAGCTGCAGGCTCTGAACTGCTTGATGGGATGTATGGAAGCGTAGTGCAGGTCAGTCTGGAGACGTTCAGAACGTTCGTTCACTTCCCCAAAATTTTCGCCGTTCTTTGTATGCCGGCTTAAACGATGCCTGCAGCCATTTATCGGCTAAACGTCATTCGACACGGCGGCCATGGAGGGGTTAAAGGAACCTCTGGATTACTCGTACAACAGAAAAGGCAGAATTTGCCCCCTGTGCACAAGCCCCTTGACTGGATCAGTATTGATCTCACTGATATATGTGCTGGAACCCAAGGGTACCGTTATGTGCTGACAGTTCTGGACCACTACAGTAGGTTTGTAAAATTTTACAAACTTAGGACTAAAACTATGGGTGAAGTGTATGCTAATTTCCCAGAATATTTGTGTGACTATGGGGTCCCAACCCTTATTCTCCTGGACAATAGAGGAGAGTTTACCTCACAACAGTTCAGAGACCTTTGCCCTTCCTACCACATCAAAATAGGCTATGTGACTCCATATCATCCCTATGGTAACAGCCTGCAGGAGAGAATGCACAGAACTATCAAAAGCGTGCTGGCGAAACTGTGTAAAGGTCATCCTCTCCAATGGCCCAGATTCTTGAGTAATGTCAACATGTTCTGAACAGTGCTGTGTATACCTCAATCAGCGATCAACCCCATTTTGCTTCCTTCTCAAGGCTACAAGTGATAGAAAATGACGAACGTCATGAGGCACTGACCCGCTTGTGATCTTATACATCAAATCTCTCTGAACATGACTCGCAAGTTCCATGAAGTAGCCAACCGGAAATGAAAGAAAAAAGTGATTGAGTGTGGGGACTTAGTAAGGGTGAAAAGTGAAAACCCTGAGCTTGGTATGAGCCAGAAACTGAATGCAAAGTGGGTGAGACTATATAAAGTGATAAAAGTGATGCGTGATAGTAGTGCTTATCTCATAAAAAAAGACGTTTGATGGCACTGTAGTCCAGACAGCAGCTGAGAAAGTGAAGCCTAATGCTGTATATGAATAGAACAGTGGCTGATCGAACCATCAGTTGTGGTGGAAGATGATGAGGACTGTCAGCTTGGTACCTTGCTCCCCAGAAACTGCAGACCTGTCTGTAGATATATTGATAATTGTTAAATGTATACTGTACCACTCTCTGGTACCGTATGTAAGTTTCATTCTCTCTGTCAAACCTCTGTCACTGGTATTACTTTATGATAAGACGTCCTGGATTGGATGCAATACAGGTATTCTGTGTGTGAATATGTATCAGAGCACATGAGGACATGCATAATACTCTAAGAAAACTCTGGGAAAACTGTGTGTATGAGAGTTTTATGGTTGAAGAGAATCTGTTACTACCACTTTCTTCCTTGAGGCTTACCTACTGCAAAGTGTGTAGAACAACCTAGTCTGATGTCCACAGTAAACTCTACGATAGGCATCTGGGGAGTTCCGGTCTAGCAGTCGTGGGAGGATTACTGCCATCCTAGTGAAACTTGGCTAGCGGAACCCCTAGACTTACCAGCTATGCCTGACCAGCGATCTACTGCCACCGCCTACGACCCGTTGAGGGGGGCATCCAGCAGTAGTTCCAAGCCGCTGGGAGTCATGAAGATCACAGGTGCGGTGGTGTGGTTCAATGTGAAGTCTGGGTACGGCTTCATCAAGCGCCAGGACACCGGTGCTGATGTTTTTGTGCACAGACTCGGGATCGTTGCACCTAACCCCCGACACTTTCGGCGCTCTCTTGGCGAGGGTGAGGCTGTGGAGTTTCGGCTCCATCAGTCACCCAAGGGTCCCGAGGCTACGGATGTCACTGGGCCGGGAGGTGCTGCTATGCAGGGCTCTGCCCATGCACGGCGGCACCCCACGGCCCAGAGACGCCAGTCTCATGGTCCTGGGTGTTCTGGGGAGACTAATCGCCTGGTCTCGATGTGCGTCGCTACGGCACAGGCTTTTGTGGGGGTGACAAGGCTCTGTTGCACGTTCTCCTCCCTCAGATCTTCGAGGAGAACAGGCTACCAAGACTTGCCATCCCCCAGAGCTTTGTCGGCGACATACATTCAGCCCCTCGTCTGGAGCATCGTCCCCGGCGGCCTCCTGCACAGCCCAAGTCCCGGCCACCTCCACCTCGGCCTCGCTGTACACCGCGCAAACGGCTGTGCCTGGATGGACCCCTCAACAGGGCGACTGGCTTGTCTGTCTCTCCCCCTACCGACCCGGCACAAATCATGGCCATGGAGCTTGACACCATCACCACTGTTGCTGAGATCCACCCCATGCTGTCTGCAGCCGAGGGGGAAAGGGCTGCCGTCCCCATTTCGTCCGACCACCGCGACGTCGAGGGCCCTTCCCCCCATTTCTCCACCTGCTGCTGAGGAAGTGGATCTCACGACTTCCGCCACCGACCCGCCGCCTGCAAGCCCCTCACCTGCCCTTGTTCTGCCATCCTCTGCTGAGTCCGACGATGCTTTGTGTACTCGTGAGCTCCTCGCCGCCAGGCTCGAACGTGGCATAACTCTAGCTCTAGGCCGGGTCCTTCGAGACTCCCAGTTAGGCGTTCCACCTCGCCTTAGGGACTCGGGAGAGCTAGAGTTGTACGAGGACGTAGATCGCGACTCCGAGTACACAGACATCTCGGACTCTGATGGGCAGACTTGAGGTTTTTTTTTGCCCAGCAGCCTCTTCTGCTTCCTTCCGCCTGCTGCCCCGTCGTGACTCGTCGATCATCGGGCAACCGTTTCACCACCGACCATCGCACCTTTCCCTACCTCTGCCGCCTTTCCCCTCGTTCTTCAGTCTGCTGTTCCCGCTTTGCTCTGATTGGAGAGCTTGATATTGCCTTTTCCCTGATGGGCTTTCTGTTTGCCCGTGCCCCTACAAGTGCGGGGCGAATATCCACACACACACACACACACACACACACACACACACACACACACACACACACACACACACACACACACACAGGCATCTGGGGTCTCGCAAATGACTTAAGGTGGATGGGATTTTTTTTTCTGTGGGACATAATAGGTATTGGGATAACATCAGTGTTTATGGACCAGGATGAAAGTGAGGCACCGTCTTGTTTTGGTGACAATTTCTTTTGGGTCGGCAGTTCCCTCAATGTCGTTCTATAGTTATAAGTAAATATAGTTCCACAGTGTCACGTTATGTATTTGAAGGAAAAAGGAGGAAGGTAAAAGTTTTAACAAGGAAAAAAACAAAAGCTGTGTAATGGCGGCAGTAGTCTGTAGAGGTCATCTATAAGTTTTGAGTATGACTTATCCCTTCACTCACTTATTGCCTAAAATAAGCGCAATAACCTTTGTATTTACTTTAATATTAACCCCTTAAGACTGCAGTTGTTTCAGGCAGGATACCTCCCACAACTGCAATTCGGGGGAGTTTTGACGACTTTCACCAAGGGCAAATTGACTGTGTTCTGGCTAAAGAGGAAGAATTTACACACTTGACAACGCAATCCATACCCCCGTAGGCCTAATGGTTACTGCACAATCGCGCGTCAGTTAAAAAAAAAAAGTTTATGATAGTTACCCCTCGAAAACAATCGAAAACATGAAAATTTTGATAACTACCTATTTTTCTTATTGAAACAGGTCATTTCAAATTGTTTTGTCACACCAGCCAAGAAAACAGGTGTATGTAGGTGTGGGGAGATTACTAGACTGTGGGGAGATAAAGGAGGCTATGGAGAGTAGGCCTATAGGTACGGGGGTTGGAAATAACCAGCTTTTCGCATGAAATGAAAGCACTTCAGTGTGTTCTGTAACATCTACCATGAAAACAGGTGTGGGGAGATAACTAGTGTGGGGAGTAGGCCTACAAGGCCTTGGTGGTACTTGGGGAGAAACAATTTGGCAACAACCAAATTCTCTTGTGGAAACCCTCTATTTCAATGGGATTTGTCATACCAGCCATAAAAACAGGTGTGTATGTAGGTGTGGGGAGATAAAACAGATGTGGGGAGTAGCCCTACAAGGCCTCAGAGTCATTCCAAAACTAACACAGACGCATATAAATATTTACGACCATCAAGGACATCAAAATAAAGTTGGATAATGCTATAAATGCATGCATAAGAAAGGGAAAAAACAATAATTTGTTTCCGATTTCTCTTTTTACTCTCCCAGCTTCTCGTTACACGTTTATCACACCATTACAATTATCACATTATTACACTTCATCACACTTATCAATATAGTTTCGGCAACAACCAAATTCTCTTGTGGAAACTCTCCATTTCATTGGGATTTATCACACCAGCCATGAAAACAGGTGCGTTTTTATGTGTGGGGAGATGAAACAGGTGCGGGGAGCAGCCCTACAAGGCCTCATAGTCTTTCGAAAACTAATACAGACAGACACTACTCAGAGGTGCTAATCTGGGCAGGTAGGAAGAGTGAAAAAAATTATAATAATATGCGTCGTATGTAGTACACCATACAGCATTCTCCAACTACTTACGTTCAGAAACTGGTAGGTACGAAGTGAGAAATGAACATAGTGAGGTGTAAAAATTTGGGAAGAAGTAGAAACAACATGAAACGGGTACGTTCATCAGGCCTGACACTCGGGGGCCTGTTGGGGGTTGGAAGGGTAGTGAGGGACAAGGAGGGAGAGATGGAGTGGGGTTTGGGGGGGGGGGACAAGGCTAGCAGGGAGGGAGGAGGGGCAAGAGAGGGTGGGAAGGGACGCAGGTTGCTGTGGGAGGAGAGATGCAGTTGCGAGGAGGGGTGGGAGAGTGATGGGGGACAAGGAGGGGGTGAGGGAATGGAGTAGAGGGTGGCATGGAGGCAGCCGAGAGGGGGGTGATCCCCCACCGCCCGGGTTGGTCCGATCCCCCCTCACACAACATCAGGGGCGAGTTCTCATTGGCCTGAAGCCATGTACGTCATAATCGGGGTGGAGCAAGTGCTCCGCAGTTTTTTACAGGCTGCGTTCAATTGATGCGATTAGGCGTTTTGGCAAAAAACTCAAATCACATCAATTGATGCGATTAGGACTTAAGGGGTTAAGGCTCTATGAATGTAATGGGCATGAGATTGGATACATACTGCCCACCATGCTTAACCTGCCCTGTTCCAACTAATTTATTACAAAACCCGCTCCCAAAACCCGAAAAATTTTCGATTTTTTTTTCTCAAACCTCCCCTTTTTTTATGAGAACTTCGATAGTTCATAGAGAAATTGCTCACCTGAGGTTTAAGATTCCAGTACAGGTAACAGGACCCTCACCTTGCTGTGCTTTCTATGGGGTCTGGCTCCAGAAAAAACATGTTTTATGGGAGGGGTAACTATCCCAAACCACTTATAAAATTTTATTTTTGGTTCGAATTTATATATAGTACAAGAGTATATTGGTTTTCACACAGTAATATAGGCGATATAAGCGTTGTTTCACTCACCAAACACATCAACATACTGCACCTTTTTTTGCGACATTACCCGGTCGTCATTTCTGAATGTTTCATCCTCTAACGTCACGTAAACTTTGTCCTCCACATCGTCACCGATTGGGAAATCACTCTGGCCTTCAATTTTATACCATGGTGTGACATGTCTTTACTGACCAGGTCACTGGTAATAGGTGATTTGTCGAGACAGTGGCATGCGGGGTGGGGGAGGGCATGAGGGGTAAGTCATTTCCCTGCCTGGCATCGGGTAGAGGAAGGTTTCCCGTGTATACATATCAAATATCACATACAAAATTCGAAAAATGTGCAAACAACGAACCTTGCAATAGCAAAACGTTCATCATATGTTGTGGGGACTGAGCGTGAAAAAAAGTTGCAACGTGCATTATATGTTGTGGGTTGGTACGGGGCGGGTTAACTCAGTTACCTGCAAACCTGATGTCTCTGTTCTTTTTTTCTTTTTTATGCGAGGAAGAAGGAAGCAAAGGCAGAGCCTGCAAAAGTTTCCTTCCAAGAAAAAAAAACAAAAACTACACAAAAGAGAGCCAAATTCAATATCCATTCATTCTGAGATGCCTGAACACACTGTGTTTGAAAGACTGGAGATCATAGGAAGTAGGAAATACAAAGGGAGACAGTTCCAGAGTTGACCTGTTGCATAAATAAAGGACTGGGAGTACTGGTTAACTCTTGCATTAGAGAGTAGGACAGAAAAGGGATGAGAGTTTGTTGCTAGACGGCTGCTACATGCCCATCATAGAGGTGGAGGGATGCAACTCAGAGGAGCAGTGACCATTGAAGTAGCGATAGAAAAGAAATAAAGAGGCAACAGTGTGGCAAAAAGACAGAGGTTGAAGGAAGCCAGTAAGAGGAGGAGAGTTGATGAGATGAATAGCCTTTGACTCCACAGTGTTGAGAAGAGCTGCATGTGGGAAGCCTCCCCACACATGAGAGTTGTACTCGAAACAGAGGCGAATAAAACCCATGTATAAACTCAACAACTATGTAGGGATAAAGAAGGCACGGAGTCTGCTTAGCACGCCTAATCTCTTGGAAGCAGATTCTACACAATATGATCTTTCCAAGATAATTCCCGTGTGAATGAAACCCCAAACATGTTCAAGGATGATGCAGGATTAAGCTGAATATTATTAAACATGTGGAAGATCTTGACAGGTTGATGGGTGTAAAACACGAGTCTTTGATGCATTAAAAACAAGATTATTTTTACCCCAGTCAGAGATACGAGCCAGGTCAGACATTAGGTGTGCAAGAGCCTCATCTCTTGTTTGTTGAAGTAATTGCTGACATGGACGTTGAAGAAACCGAATGCAAAGGTGAAGGATGGAATCATCAGCATATGAGTGGATAGGGTTAGATGTACAGCTTAAAAGATCACTGATGAATAAAAGGAAGAGAGTTGGTGATAGGACAGAGCCCTGAGGCACACCACTGTTAATAGATCAAGGAGAAGAATGATGGCCATCTACAACAGCGGCTATACAACGACCAGAAAGGATGCTGTAGATGAAGGAAAAGATAGAAGGATAGAAACCATAAGAGGGCAGTTTGGAAATTAAAGATTTGTGCCAGATTTGATCGAAAGCCTTTGAGATGTCAAGTGCAATGGCAAAGCTTTCGCCAAAGTCCCAAAAGGAGGATGACTAGGAGTCTGAAAGGTAGATGAGAAGTTCGCTAGTCAAGCGTCCCAGACGGAACCTATCTATCTATCTATTGCCAGACTCCTCAATCACGTTCGGGGTGGCCACAAACAAATAGCCTCCACGTCGCCCTGTCCCCCGCCATTTCACTGCCCCGCTCCCAACTCACACCCCTCTCTCTCATATACCTCTCCACCCCATCCCTCCATCTCATCCTCGGCCCCATCCCTCTTCCCCCCTCCACCTCACTCACATACACTCTCTTCATCAGTCTTTCACCCTCCATCCTCTCCACATGGCCAAACCACCTCAGTGTATTCCTCCTAACGCTTCCTATCACATCCACATCCACACCAAAACGCTTCTTTATATTCTCATTTGTTAGCCTGTCTCTCCATGTGACTCCACAGGCTCCTCTTAAATAACTCATTTCCACTGCTCTCACTCTTGACTTGTGTCCTTCCAGCAACGTCCAAGCTTCACTTCCATACGTTAGAGTTGATATCACAATACTGTCATGTAGTAACTTTTTCACTTCCATGCTCACTTCCCTGCTTCTTATCACTGCTTTCAAGGAACCAGCAACTTTTCTTCCCTGCTGTACCCTTTCAAACACTTCACCCTCCAAACCTCCATCCTTACTCATCACACTACCCAAGTACTTAAACGTACTCACATTTTCCAATTCCTCACCATCCAACCTCGCTGTACATTCACTGACTTTACCTCTCTCAAAGACCATCACTACTCTTCCCTACATTTACCTTTAGATTCCGTTTCTTACACACTCTCCCAAACTCATCCACCAAGCCTTGCAGTTCTCCTTCGTCTTCACTCAACAACACAGTATCATCTGCAAACAACAGTACAGGGAGTTTCCAAACACTACCCTCTCTCACCAGGGCCACTCCAACATCCACTACCCTACCTTGTACCCCTTTTATTACCCCATCCATGTACATATTGAACAACCATGGAGACATGATACATCCCTGTTTCAACCCAACCTTCAAAGAGAAAAATTCACTCAGTTCACCATCCACACGCACTGCAGCCTTAGCACCATCATACATACTCTTCACAGCATTCAACAACTTCCCATCTACTCCATATATTCTTAATACTTTCCACAATCCTTGTCTATCCACCCTGTCATATGCTTTCTCCAAATCCATGAAAGCTGCATACAACTTCTTTCCCTTCTCTAAAAACTTTTCCACTAAAGATCTAAGAATGAATGTCTGATCTACACAACCTCTTCCCTTCCTAAAGCCTCCTTGTTCTTCTCCAACTAATTCCTCTGTTCTTTCTCTAACTCTGTCAATAAGTATCCTACCATACACTTTTCCTATTATACTAAGAAGACAGATGCCTCTATGATTACCACACACTACTTTTCCCCCTTTTCCTTTGTACAAGGGATTAATTATACCTGATTTCCAGTCTTCCGGGACTTTACCTTCCTCCCAGGCCAATCTGCACATTTTCCACATCCATTCTACTACTATCTCTCCCTCATACTTCAGCATTTCACCAAACACTCCATCAATTCCTGGGGCTTTCCCCAATTTAACTTTCTTCATTGCTTCCACAACTTCTATCCTACTGATTTCTTCCTGTCTTCTCACCTCCCTCCTCCTCCCAGCTATTCCCCAGCCACTTATACTCGCATTACTTCCATCCTCTATGTTCAACAATTCCTTAACCCGCCCCATCCCATTGACGTATGGGTACGTAGCAACATTTTGGATTTGCCAGCCCCGATGATGTACTGGTATGTCGTGCAATTGCAAGGTCCCTAATTTGCACAATTTTCAATTTTCGTGCGTGATTTTTCGTATGTATACACGGGACACCTTCCTCTATTCCTCTACAAGATGCCAAGCAGGGACAATGCCTTACACCGCATAACCTCCCCCCCCCCCGCACGCCATTGTCTCGGCAATTCACCTGTTACCAGTGACCTGGCCAATAAAGACATTCAGGGCCAGAGTGATTCCCCAATTGATGACAATGTTGAGGACAAAGTTTACATAGCATTAGAGGAAGAAACAGTCAGAAATGATGATCAGGTAATGTGGCAAAAGAAGGTCAGGTATGGTGATGAGTTAGTGAGTGAAACAATGCTTATAATGCCTATATTACTGTTTGAAAAACAATATACTCTCGTACTACATATAAATTCGTACCAAGTAAATAAATAAATATCGTTTATGAGTGGTGTGAAATAGTTACCCTCCCATGGAACTCGTTTTATTTGGTGCCCGCCTGTTAGAAAACCCAGTCAGGTAAGGAGGTACTGGTACCTGGATCAAGTATTTTAAACCTCAGGTGAGCTATTTCTCTATGAATTTTCGATGTTTCTCACCAAAAGCTGGGGTTTTAGCCAAAAAAAATTTTTCAAAAATACCTCGGGATTGGGGGGTGTCGGAGGTGTGAAATAGCTCGGGATGTGACGGGTTAAAGTGTTCTCTCCATCTGCTCACTTTTTCTCCCTTCTCCACTAGTAATCTACCATTTTTATCTTTCACTCCCCTGCTAACTTCACTTCCACCCTGTCTTACTCTTTTCACCTCTTTCTACAACATTTTCTTACAGTTCCTCCACTTTACACTCAAGTTCCTTCCAAATTCCTCATCAGCTCTCTTCTTACTCTCTAGTACTAATCTTTTCACCTCTCTCTTTCTTTCTACATATAACTCTCTCTTCCGCCTCTCAACTTCTTCCACGTCCCTATTCCTCATCCATTCATTGTATGCTTTCTTCTTTTGTGCCACAGCCTGTCTTACCTCTTCATTCCACCACGCTGTTCCTTGCACACCCCTCCGTCTTCTCTTCATCCCACACACCACATCACATGCTGCAAATATTTCTTCCGTAAATATCTTGCACACACCTTCCACGTCCCCCATCTGCTCCAGTTCATATTTGCCTTTTTCTCATCCTCTTGTAACCTTTCCACTCTCCTTACAAATACTCCTTCTTCCCGTCCCTCCCTTCTTCTATTACTCCATCCTAATTGGACCTTGATTCTGGCAACCACCAAGTAGTGGTCAGAAAGTCCACTCCCCCAGCCTCTATAAGCTCTTGCATCCATTACACATTTTCGGATCCTTTCATCCACACACACATAATCAATCATTGCCTTCCTTTCATTCAGTTCACCACCCACCCTTCTCATCACTCGCCATGTATACCTGAGGATCATTTTATGCCTGAAGAGAGTATTGGCTATCACCAACCCCCTTCCAGCACAAATGTCCACTAATGCATTGCCATTCCCATCTATCTCAGCTGGCACACCCCACTCACCAACTATTCCATCCACCTTCACATTCCCTACTTTACTATTCATATCACCGATCAAAAACACTCTCATTCCTTCCAAACTTTTCCATGCACACTTCCACATTTGTCCAGAACTCTTTTCTTACTCTGCTTGCACGATCTTGCGTTGGCGCATACACACACACACAATCACCCACATTTGTATTCCAACTTTTAATCTTACCCACACAATCCTTGACCCAACTGATCCATACTGTCTTATGCTCTTCTTCCATCTTTTACTCACAACTATCCGTACTCCTTTTGCCCTCTCATTCTCACCTACTCCTGCACATATACCCCATCCATACTCCCATTCTCTCACACTCTCACCTCTCCATTTCGTTTCAGTTATTCCGCATACATCAACTTTCGCTCCCTCAAGCACCTGGACAATCTCTCTCTCTTTCACCTCATTATTCGCTCCCCTTACATTCCAAGTTCCAATAACATGTCCTTTGTCCGGTCCTTGGTCGTCATCTTTTGGTCAGTCCTTGTCCAAGGCTTACTGTTTGTCTTTTTAGTTAGTTGTTTTCCGGGGCGGGGCATTAACCCTCCGCCAACCCTTTTTGTTGCCTTTTACGACAAGCAGGGATACTGGGGGAGTATTCTTGAAAAAAAAAACTACCCCCAGGGGGTACCCTATCCCCAGGGGGTCCCTACCCCTGACGGAACCCATATATATATATATATATATATATATATATATATATATATATATATATAGTGTGAACTGGCAGGATGATAAAGACAGAGGACCTGCATGCCTTTGTCATCATTGAGACATCTTCAGGATGAACAAGCGTTGAGACCAAAAGGCAGTATATTCTCATATACAGTAAGACCAACATCCTCAGGAGCGTTGCAAATAACTAATCCATAGGTAGGGTACCCAACTTGACCAAGTAGGCCAGATTAACCCTCGAGAGAGGGGGGGGGGCTTTTCACCTGAAATGGCGTTTTTCGGCTAACCTTAAGATATTTTCGTGTATGTCACAACCTCACCTATTGTTATAGTCTGAAGGGAGTTGCCAAATGACTAACCTTGGGTAGGGTTCCCTAAGTTGTCACATTACCCCTCATGTGGGAAGCGTTCTTCACCTGACTTGCTGTTTCAGCTAACCATAAAATATATTCGTGTATATCAGAAACTCACGTATTCATACATAATGCTCAAATAAATGAAACATAGTAAGAAATGACCACATTAGTTATTATAACCCATAGAATGTATACGGTATATCACCAAATCTCCAGCATACACTCGTGCGGTCATAAAGACATATAAACATGTGTACACATATTTTTATTAACACACACACACACACACACACACACACACACACACACATAGATAGACGGATAGATAGATATAGAACTATTATATATAGTAGAGAGAGAGAGATAGTATATATATATATATATATATATATATATATATATATATATAGAGAGAGAGAGAGAGAGAGAGAGAGAGAGAGAGAAATAGATAGATAGATGCATATATCTGTATGTATGTGTGTGTGTATCCATACATATATATATATATATATATATATATATATATACAGTTAGATAGATAGATAGACAGATATATATATATATATATATATATATATATATATATATATATATATGTAATTATATACTCATATACATATACATATCTTTGCCACATTTGCCACGTTTTCCCTGTAAATTTTTCTATCTCATCTCTCTACCTCCTGTCCAGCCATTTTCCACTACGCTTACACTCTCTTGTTGTCCAGTCAGTCAGTCTCTTGCTCCATTGGTTATCTCTTATTCTTCCTACATTGCCTGCCCACCTCCATTTCTGTTCTTTTATAGCTGCTTTCTCACCCAAGCTGATATTTCCCTGTATCATAAAGATATTCCCAAAACTGACTTCTCCACTGCGCTCTGAGAACGGATTAATTCATTTTCCATCGATTTTGTGAGTTGCCAGGTCTCACAACCATACGTATTGCTGAAGTTATACGTTCGTTATATACTTTTCGTTTCATACAAACTGGCAAGCTACTTTTAATAATGTCTCTATGTTTACCAAAAGCTTTCCATCCAATTGTAATGCGACTTTTTATTTCGCTATCATGATCATTCGTCAGTTTTAGTATTTGTCCCAGGTAATTGTACTCCTCGACTTCTTCAAGAATTTCTCCGCCTATTCTGATGACACTCTTTGGTGTCTGTGGATTAAACATTACTTCAGTTATACGCTAATTTATCTTTAGCCCTACTTTGAGACTTTTTTCTGTTCAAGGCTTTTAACATATCTTGCAATGTCTCTGCTGTTTCTGAGATTAGGACAGTGTCATCTGGAAATCTTAAATGGTTTAGTTTTTCTCAGTCTACACTCACTCCTTTGTTTTCCCAGTCTAGCTGTCTGAAAATACTTTCTAGGCATTCTGTAAATAATCTTGGTGAAATTTTATCTCCTTGACGCACTCCCTTCTCAATCGTAATTTTTTTCCGGGTTCTTATGTAATTTAACTGTAGCAGTTCCCTCTATACATATGTTTTCGAACAGTTTTACAATGTTCTCATTCACTCAGTACTAACAAGGCACACGGGCCTGATGGAGTCCCTCCTGTTGTCCTCAAGAACTGTGCTTCTGAGCCTTTGTCGTTCAACATGTACCTTTCCTTCCTGCCGGAAGTTTGCCCTCATTCAGCCAGTCCCAGAGAAGGAAGACCATTCCCAACCCTCAAAAGCAGTGTTTTTGTCGTCCAAGCTGGAGCTTGGGATTCGAAGCGAGTCTTGGGGAGCTTGGTTTCTGTCCGCAAAAACAGTCCAGGATACGTAGAACCGAAAAATTACGTGCCAGGCGCAAAGTAAACAGAGGGGTTAGCCGAAGACAATCTTCTGACGAATATGCAACTTACATGCAGCCGTTATTTGTGCTGAACTGGCTCTATATGTCATTAATATTAGCCACCTGCACTCTAATTTTATGTACTTCGTGCTAATTTCATGATATTTATCGTTTACGTGTCCTTGCTTGCCAGTCTCACTCTCCCCAAGCTACACCAAGACTGCTCCCGACCATGCTTGGGTGAGATACAAAGACGATCCTGGTTTCGATGACAAATGCTTGGGCCGGCTTCGTATCACTTTGGCCGACAAAAACGGGGCAGCTTGGTTTCACTGAAGATGGCTTCGACTCCGATCCATCAGCTTGGACGACAAAAACGCGGCTTAACTATCGTCCAACTGCTTTAACATCCTATGTCTCAAAAATTTTCGAATCTATTCTTAACAGAAAACTATAAAGCGTCTTTCTTATGACAACCTTCTTTCTGATTGTCAGTATGGGTTCTGTCAGGGAAGCTCCACTGGCAAACTCCTCACCTACCTTTCAGACTCATGGGCATCCTCCTTTTGGGACTTTGGCGAAAGCTTTGTCATTGCACTTGACATCTCAAAGGCTTTCGATCGAGTCTGGCATAAATCTTTAATTTCCAAACTGTCGTCTTATGGTTTCGATCCTTCTATCTGTGCCTTCATCTATAGCTTAGTTTCTGGTCGTTCCATAGCCGCTGTTGTAGACGGCCATCATTCTTCTCCTAGATCTGTCAACAGTAGTGTTCCTCAGGGCTCTGTCCTATCACCAACTCTCTTCCTTTTATTCATCAATGATCGCCTAAGCTGTACATCTAACCCTATCCACTCATATGCTGATGATTCCACCCTTCACCTTTTTATTCGGTTCCCGCAATGTCCATCTCAGCAATTACTTCAACAAACAAGGGATGAAGCTACGGCACACCTAATGTCTGACTTGGCTCATATCTCTGACTGGGGTAAAAATAAACTTGTTGTTTGTAATGCATCAAAGACATCTATCAACCCAACAAAATCTTCCACTGGAGTACAGTCATAAGAAAAACTATCGTTACCCTTCAGAGCTATGCACTATGACACAACGACCAAGTGTTGTGGAATGACGGGACAGGAAAGTTTGTACCTCAAACCCGTCCATGTCGGATATGTGAGACACGGATATTAGAATTTGTGCTAGAGGTAATAAAAGCTAATTAGATCGATTGGCCTCTGTGCATAGAGACAATACGTTTTATTATCCGGCACCGAAGTCATTAAATAAAACTATAACCGAATGGTCTGAAGTCGGAAACACACATGCAGAAGGGCAATGAGTATGTGCACCCATGCCAGACGAATGATAGTATTTCAGCCGATACAAGCCAAGTTAGTAAATTTCAGTATAATAATGATTTATATTGCTTTCTACATAGAATAAATGTTGAGTAGAAGGAAAATAATAATACATGTTCAGTCTCATTGCTTTAATATTATGTATACCCACCCCCTGCTTCGAAAACATCCTCTAGACGTCTGAAGCATCCATCTGAAGCATTTAACCACCCACCTAAATCAAGCAAATGAACTCGTGCACCCCTGCTAGACTATCATTAAACACACACACACACACACACACACACATGGATAGAATAAAAAGGAGGAAGGTAGTAAAACCATGTCATGACAAGTATATAAACAAGATGATAAAGTTGATGTACTCAAATGTGGATGGAATGGTATCTAAATTACTAGAGATGAATGATTATGTCAGAGAAAATGAACCACAAATAATATGCCTAAATACAACAAAATTAACACCAAGGATATCCAATGACATGCTAAACTTAGAGGAATACAATATATGGAGAAGAGACAGAAATTTATAAAAAGGAGGAGGAATATTAATATTAACTAAGAAAAATCTAAAAGTCAATGAAATAAAACTAGATATACCATCACAAGTAGAACTGATTGCAGTACAGATCAACACATCTGAAGGTAAAGTAATTGTAGCCAATTTGTACATGCCACCCAGATCAAACACATGGGAAAGAGATGAATATGAGGACCTGGCAGAGAGTACAATTCAGAGTTTAAGATCATTACTACATAAAATGGAAGAGAAATCAGAAAGAATTATACTAACTGGGGATTTCAATACAAATATAAATTGGAATACTCTAGATATAATTAGCCAAGAAAGCTGTTGGGACCAAAAGCTCCTGGATCTCGTACAAGAGTTCTTCCTAACGCAACATGTGAGGGAAACCACCAGAAAAAGAGGACTTGATGTACCTTCAGTGCTAGATCTAATATTTACTAGGCAAGAAAATGATATTGACAGTTTAATATATCACCCTCCACTCGGCAAAAGCGATCATGCAGTACTAAATTATAACTTCAGGATAGCATATGACATAGTAAACCGCAATGACAGTTACAAAAAGAGCCTAAACTATAAAAAGGGAAATTATCAAGACCTAAAGAAGTAATTCTTAGAAGTTGATTGGGAAAATGAGCTAAAAGGACAAGATTTAAATGCTGTATATAAAAAATTCAGTAAATTTTATGAAATAGGAGTCCAGAAGTACATCCCACAGCACAAAGAAGCAGATAAGAAAATACAGAAATGGTTCAATACAGAATGTAAAAAATCAAAAGAAAGAAGAGATTTGTTGTGGAATAGATACAGGAGACATAATAGTGAAAGGGCGTATAATAATTACAAACAGGCAAGAAACGATTATACAAGAATAAGGAGGGAAGCCCAAGAACAGTTTGAGGAGGATATAATAAATAAAAGTAGTGATCAACCAAAGCTGTTTTACAGCTATATCAGATGCAAAACCAAAGTAAATGATATAATACAATCCATTACTGACGAGGGAATCACTTATACACAAGAGAAAGATATTTGTGAAGCACTAAATAAAAATTTCCAATTAGTTTTTACAGAAGAAAAAATTTTTGAGAGGGACTATGTGGAACATGCATGTCCACACATACTACCAGATATACTAATAGTAGAGAAAGTAATACAGGAGGAGTTAAGTAGATTAGACAGAGGAAAAGCAAGTGGTCCTGATGAAATTTCATGTTGGATACTACGAGAATGTGCAAAGGAGTTAAGTAAACCATTATTTTTAATTTTCAAGAAATCCTTGAGTCAAGGTAAACTACCTGATATTTGGAAAAAAGCAAATATTGTCCCCTTATTCAAGAAAGGAAATAGACAAAATCCACTCAACTACCGACCAGTATCACTGATCAGTGTTGTAAGCAAGGTATTAGAAAAGCTTATAAGAAAAGCTTGGGTAAATCATCTAGAAGAACACAGTATGATAACAGAAAGACAGTTTGGTTTCAGAAAAGGAAAATCATGTGTTACTAATCTGTTGAGCTACTATGACAGAGTAACAAACACAATACAGGAAAGGGAAGGATGGGTGGACAGTGTCTATTTAGATTTCAAGAAAGCTTTTGACACAGTACCACACCAAAGACTTTTATGGAAACTGTACCATGAAGGAGGAATTCGAGGCAACTGTTTTGTTGGATGCAAGACTTTCTCATATAAAGAGAAATGAGAACAGTACTAAGAGGAAACTACTCATCATGGAAAGAAGTGACTAGTGGAGTACCACAGGGTTCAGTGCTGGCACCAATCATGTTTTTAGTGTATATAAATGATATAAACAGTAACACTGGAAATGAGAGCTATCTGAATATGTTTGCAGATGATGCAAAAATACAAAGGAGAATTACTAACACAGACTCTTGTAAAGAGCTACAAGAAGAATTAAATAAACTTCATGAATGGAGTAGTACATGGCAAATGGAATTCAATGTGGACAAGTGTCATGTAATCAAGTTTGGTAAAAGTGGAAAAAGACCTGATTGGGATTATAAGTTAGGAAATAAAACCCTATACACATCAGAAAGAGAGAAATACCTAGGTGTGATTATCAATAACAGACTATCTCCGGCTGACCACATCAGCGAGAAGGTACGGAACATGTATACACTGCTTGCAAATATGAGAATAGCATTCACATACATAAATGAAGACATGCTAAGAAGGATAATAACATCATTCATTAGACCAACCCTGGAATATGCATCAGTAGTCTGGAGTCCTCATCTCAAAAAGCACATAGACAAGATTGATAAAGTTCAAAGGGCCGCCACAAGATGGATACCAAGCTTAAGGGACCTAAGCTACGAAGAAAGACTAAATAAACTGAATCTACTAACACTACAGGAGAGAAGGAAAAGAGGTGACATGATAATGCTATATAAGTGCATATCAGGGAAGGAGAAAATAGACATAAATGATTACTTAACATATGGAGAAGCATCAGCAAGAGGACACTGCAAAAAACTGCATAAGAAGAGAGGTGATAAAGATGTAAGGAAATTCAGTTTCCCAAAGAGAGCAATTGATCAATGGAATGCACTACCGAATGAAATAGTGTGTGCCAAAACAATTCACAAATTTAAGGATATGTACGATAAATATGGTTTAAGACACGGGACAGTACGAGCTTGACTCATTCCTGTAAAGATACAATTAGGTAAGAACAATTAGGTAGGTAAGAACACACAGTCGATGCCTATAGATTTAATACTATTCAAAATAATTTATTTGTTGTATTCTATAGATAATAAGTGTAGAACAGTAGGAAAATAACAAACCTGCTGAGTTTCATTATTAATCCCCGGTGGGGCGATCAGGGTAACGCAAACACGTCCTATATATTTTCCCGCCAGGTGGCTCATTCTTGCTCATTATTCCAACTCTTGTAATGAGACTGTGACATGGCAACACTAGACAGGGGAGGGGCGAACAGCAAGGACCCGCCCACACAGCCCAGCTAACGTTCGTTTAGCATCGAGCAGTCCTGGGGGTAACGATACTTTTTCTTATGACTGTACCTAGTAATGTTTTATAATATCCAGCTCAATCCTTCATAATCCTTGAACATTCTTGGGGTTTCATTCACTCGAATCTTATCTTAGAAAAATCATATTACATCTCTTGTAAAATCTGCTTCCAAGAGATTAGGTGTGCTAAGCCGACTCCCTATCTTCTTATCCCTGCACAGTTGTTGACTTTACACACGGGTTTTATTCGTCCTTGTGTAGAGTACAACTCTCATGTGTGGGGAGGCTCCCCACATACAGCTCTTCTCCAATGGGTAGAGTCAAAGGCTGTTTGTTTCATTAACTCTTGTCTTCTTACTGGCCCCCTTCAATCTGTCTCTTCGCCACACTGTTGCATCTTAATCTCTTTTCTATCCTTACTGCATTAGTAGTGGTAGGTGGTGGCGACCATCATACACTCACTTGATGTAGTGCTGCCTACTTCTTCCTTAGCCTTTAACATTCTTTTTCTGTGCCTGCCCTCCTCTCTTCCTATTTCTCCCATCTTTCCTGTCACTTCTTATTGCTTTTCTTTTCTTTACAGGTGGCTTAACATTGAGTGACAAGCCAAATGGTTTCACGCAAGCCAAGAAACCATTTACAATGCTGGGTGGTAACCATATAACCAAGCCATATGTGCTTCCTACGTGTCAACAAGTGGGTTGGTGGAGGGTTAGTGCCCCTCCCCATAAAACAAATAACTCAAAGTCAGATAGCTACGGAATTATGGCGTCTGGCAATACAGTATATAGATAGATAGATAGATAGACCTCAGTAGTCACTGCTCCTCTGAACTGTCTGCTTGCATCCCTCCACCTCTACGACAGGTGCGAAGCACCCGTCTATCATCAAAGTCTCATCCCTTTCTGTCCAGCTCTCAAATGGATGAGGTAACTGTTACTCCCAGTCCTTGATTTATGCAACAGGTCAACTCTGGAACTCTGTATTTCCTGCTTCCTATGATCTCCAGTCTTTGAAATACAGTATGTCCAGGCATCTCGAAATGAACGGATCTTGGATTTGGCTCCCCTTTGTTTTTGTTTTTTTTCTTGGAAAGAACGGTTTGTGGGCTCCTGGCCTTTGGCTCCTTCTTCCTTGCATAAAAAAAACTCTTGTTCTCGCAATGAATTTTTAATTCTTATGTGCTGCACTGAGTCGAAAGCCTTTTTGCAATCAACAACACCTAAGCACAGTGGTTAATTATATTTTGTAGTTTTCTCAATGAGCTGATTCATTGTGTGTAGATGATCAGTAGTCGAATACCCATTTCGGAATCCTGCCTGTTTATGAGGTTGGTTTTCCTCTAAATTTGTTGTTATTCTGTTCATAAAGACTTTTGTGAAGACTTTGTAAATGACAGATAATAAGCTAATGAGTCAATAGTTACTAAGACATTTTGAGTCACCTTTTTTTTTTTTTGTAAAATAATATACTGTAACTATTGTATTACATCATGTTTCTGGAATTTTCTTCTTTTTTATACACTGAGTAAATAAGTGAGCAAGCTTATTTTGTACTTCTACACCCACATCCAACAGCAAATCTGCTACTATTCCATCTTCTCCCAGAGCCTTCCCTCTTTTCATATTCTTAAGACAAATATTTACTTTGTCTGGTGTCACCTCAGGTATTTCACTTGTGTCAATTGAAAAGTTAGCTATTGGTACTACTGTCTTTGATGCATAAAGTTATTTGTAAAATTATTCAGCTCTCTTCACCATCATAGCTCTGCATTTAACCCCTTAACT
>NC_137031.1:16041677-16044177 GCF_032717465.1 Coenobita brevimanus
AGAGCAGTGTGAGTATAAGTGGTTGGGGAATGGCTGGGAGAAGAAGAGATGAGAGGAGGGAGGAAGAGATCAGTAGGTCGGAAGTAGTGGAAGCGATGAAGAAGATTAAGCTGGGAAAGGCCCCAGGAATTGATGGAGTGTGTGGTGAAATGCTTAGGTATGGGGGTGAGATTGTTGTGGAGTGGATATGGAAGTTGTGTAGATTGGCTTGGGAAGAGGGAAGGGTTCCAGAGGACTGGAAATCAGGTATAATTGTTCCTCTGTACAAAGGAAAAGGGGAGAGAGAAGTATGTGGTAACCATAGGGGTATTTGCCTTCTTAGTGTGACTGGTAAAATATATGGTAGAATACTCATTGATAGGGTTAGGCATATGACAGAGGAGCTAGTTGGAGAAGAACAAGGGGGATGTAGGAAGGGTCACGGGTGTGTAGATCAGATATTTGTTCTAAGATGTTTAGTGGAGAAGTATCTAGAGAAGGGAAGGAAAGTGTATGATGCCTTCATGGACTTGGAGAAAGCTTATGACAGAATAGATAGGCAAGGTATGTGGAAGGTATTAAGAATATAATGGAGTGGAGGGGAAATTGTTGAGTGCTGTGAAGAGTATGTACGAGGGAGCTAGGGCTACGGTGAGAGTGGATGGTGAGCTGAGTGAGTTCTTTGATCTCAATGTGGGACTGAAACAGGGGTGTGTAATGTCTCCATGGCTGTTTAATATATATATGGATGGGGTTGTAAAGGAGGTACAAGGTAGGGCAGTGGATGTGGAGGTGGCCCTAATGAATGAGGGTGAGATTTGGAAGCTTCCGGTGTTGCTGTTTGCTGATGATACAGTATTGTTGAGTGAAGATGAATGGGAGTTGCAAGGTTTGGTGAATGAATTTGGGACAGTGTGTAGGAGGAGGAAGCTGAAAGTTAATGTAAACAAAAGTAAAGTTATGGTGTTTGAGAGGAATGAAGTCACAGAGTGTGCAGTGAGGTTGGATGGTGAGGATATGGAGAATGTGAGTGCATTCAAGTACTTGGGTAGTGTGATGAGTAAGGATGGAACTTTGGGGGATGAAGTACGTGAAAGGGTACAGCAGGGAAGAAAGGTTGTTGGTACACTGAAAGCAGTGATGAGAAATAGGGAGGTGAGTATGGAAGTTAAGAAGTCACTGCATGATGGTATTGTGATCCCTACCCTGACGTATGGAAGCGAGGCGTGGACCTTGCAAGAGGGGAACAAGTCAAGAGTGAGAGCAGTGGAAATGAGTTACTTGAGAGGAGCATGTGGAGGGACGTGGAGGGACAGGTTGACGAATGAAGAAGTGAAGGAACGTTGTGGGGTAGATGTGGATGTGGTTGAAAAGATTAGGAGAAATACACTGAGGTGGTTTGGACATGTGGAGAGAATGGAGAATGAAAGACTGCCTAAGAGGGTGTATGTAGGTGAGGTGGAGGGAGGGAGAGGGAGGGGTAGACCGAGGATGAGGTGGAGGGATGGAGTTGAGAGGTATATGAGGGAGGGGGGGGTGAGTTGGGGGGAGGGGAGTCAAATGGTGGGTGACAGAGTGACTTGGAGGCGTTTTGTCTGCAGCCACCCTTTGCGGGATTAGGGCGTCGGGCTATAGATAGATAGATAGATAGATTTCTCCGTGTTTAAAAACACCACTAGACTCCTGTGCTGATCTTACCGAATACTTATGTTACTTAATTCTTCCATCCAAGGTCTTCCCCGTCGGGCCTATACACACACCATTACAAACTTTTGATGGAATGAAATACACATTACCCTACTCAGTTTCAGGGCTGTTCTTAATTAAAGGTGAGTTAACAATTTTGTCAAAATGGAAATTTACATTGGTGTTCAAGTTCATTAAAACCACTTTTTTTTTACTCAAATTCTTTTTATATGAAAGTGAGAGAATGTTTTTCCGCATACAAGGTTCTCTTTTTTTTTTTTTTTTTTTTTTCATAGAATATATTATTGGTCTTAGTTAAACACAGATCAGGTCTTTCATCCGAATACCCCAGTTCCTTTGCCAACCTGTAAATATGGTTAAATTCGTCACTGATAAATTCAAGATTGCAAGTTCTTCACGCCCTAAGACACATCCTCAAAAATGTAGCTTCTTTAACCTTACTGTGTCAGTTTGAAAAGTTATGCATATATGCATCAATTACAGCCGGTTTTCTGTGTGCTTTAAATTTAAGTCCAGTGCCTTCATTCATTATCATCGACCAAGTAATGACAGCATATTATCACACTCTTCTTCAGTTTTGAGAGAAACGTATGGAAACAAACAGGTAAGCCTATCTAAAAACATACAGGCATCTTTATCTCTAGGCTGCAAACCTAAGATGTCATCCCGGTATCTAGACCACAGAAGTGTGAAATTGCATATTTTGGGTAGAAAACGAGATTCTAATTATTCCATATACAGGTTAGATAAGCCAGGTGACAAAGGACTACTCATTGCTAACCCAAACGTTTGTCTACGGAATTCATCTCCTAAA
>NC_137031.1:16046677-16092929 GCF_032717465.1 Coenobita brevimanus
GTAAATGATGACCTAGGAAGAAAAGTGAAGGCAATTTACTCTGAGAAAAGGAAGTTATTCTCGAAAGAGGTGCGGAAATGTAGAAGTGACAGCAGAAAGAAATGTGAAAGTGTGAAGGATGTAAGTGGCAGAGTAACCCATGGGGGTAAGGTAAGGACCAGATAGAAAGAATATTTTGATAGCCTGATGAATAAGAATAGAGAGAGCAGAGCCACTGTAAGCATTCTTGATTTTGGGGGTGTGCAGAGAAGGAAGGCAGTGCCAGGAAACGTGACGCTCACACAGGTGAAGAACGCTGATAAATGGGAAAGCAGCTGGGGCTGATGAGGTGTATGCATAGAGGTTTAAGTGTACTGGAGAGAGCAGAATGATGCGCATGTTGGAGATATGTAAGAAGACAAGGATTATTGAAACTGTGCCAGTAGAATGGAAAAAAGGCTATGATTGTATCCATGTACAAAAATAAAGGAGTGCGAAGTGAGTGCAAGAATTATCGTGGCATAAGGTTATTGAGGGAAGGTATATGGAAGAATTATAGAGACAGTAAGATAGATATCTGAAGTCCTAGTGAGTGATGACCACGGTGGCTTTAGGAGTAGCAAAAGGATGTGTAGATCAAATATTTGCAGTGAGACAGATAGCAGAGAAGGCTGGTGAGAAGGACGATAAAGTGTTTATGGCATTTATGAATCCGGAAGAAGGAAACGACAAAGTAGACGGAGAAAGATTGTGGAAGGTTTTGCGCATGTATAGTGTAGATGGTAAGCTGCTAGGTGCCGTCATGAGTGTTTATGATGGTAGTGAGGCATGTGTAAGGGTTAAGGGACATCTAAATGAATGGTTCACGATCCATACGGGTGTGTGACAAGGTTGTGTGCTGTCCCCATGGTTGTTCAATGTATATATGGATGTGGTATTGAGAGAAGTAAAAACTCGAGGAATGGAGAGAGGGATGGCACTGGTAATGAATGGTGATGGATGGAATATCTGAAATTTGCTGTATGGTTATGATGCAGTGCTACTTGCAAATAGGCTACCGGACAAGAACTTTGTAGACTAGTGCAGAGTTTTGCTGTCTGTGAATATCGTTCCTTGAGAGTAAATGTAGAGAAAAGTAAAGTGAAGGTAATCGAGAAAGAAGGTAACTCCCAGGGTGATACTATAGTGCATGGAGAGAGAGAGAGAGAGAGAGAGAGAGAGAGAGAGAGAGAGAGAGAGAGAGACTGGATTTGGTGAGAGAATTCAAACACTTGGGTACATTGATAGAAAAGAGAGGAAAATGTGCAAAAGAAGTTGAAAGTAGAGTGATACAAAGAAGGAAAGTAGCTGGTGCTATGAAGTCCTTGATAAGAAACAGAGGCTTGAGTGTTGCAACTGCACGAGGCTTACATGAAGATGTGTTAGTACCAACCTTAACATAGGGATGTGAGACAGTGGTAGCATGAAAATGAAAAGCCAAGAGTGAGAGCAGTGGGTATGGTACTGCTGTGGAATGTATGTGGAGTAAGGAGAGTGGATAGGATACGAAATAATATGATTCGTGAATGATGCGAAATAAGGTCTGTGGACACCAGAATCAAAGAGAGTGTACTGAGATAGTGTGGTCATGTGGAGAGAATGGATAACAATCTATATCTGTCTCTATACCTAGGCTGCTTCCCCCCAAAGAAAGGGATAACAATAGAGTGGTGAAAAGCGTATATCTGAGTGAATTTGAAGAAAGGAGGAGGTGAAGTAGGCTAAGGAGAAGGTGGAGGGATATAGTGGATAAGTTTGTGAAGAAGAAAGGCATGGAAGTCGGTGAGGCTAGAGGACTGACAAGAGATAAAGCTGGCCGGATGAATGTTGTGAGAAGAAGCGCATGATCAGGCAATTGGCACTCCTTTTTTAACGTGACAGTGTACAGATTAACTATCGAATACGTTTGTATGAAGCCACAGAATGTGGTAAAAGTTTTTTATCTATCAGATAGAGCCGGATTCCAAGGTCTTGAATGATTAGTGAATGGAAGCGTGACCTATATCATTGGGCAGTTTCGGCTGTCTGGACTTTGCTACTCCTCACGCTACTCTAGGGTGGGATTGGAGGTTCGGATTATATATATATATATATATATATATATATATATATATATATATATATATATATATATATATATATATATATATATATCCAGATATCTGCATGAGAAGAATTCGACTAGATGCGTAATTTTGTTTGTATGTATGTGTGTATACATTTATATATGTATAGTTGAATATATCTATATGTGTATATATGTGTTTACCAGTGTATATGTATACTTGTAAATATACTGATTAGTATATATGTAGGTATGTATAGGTTTTGGGGTATGTATAGATATATACATATATAATACGCATATATAATTGTTTAAATGTATGTATGTATGAAGGTGTTTTAATATGAACGTATATGTAAAAATATTTTATGCAGCTATATATTCATATTGTCACTGTTGTATAACATCACAGTATACTAATTGCATTTTTTTTAAATATATGTATGTGTATGCATACAATTATGAATGAATCTGCATGGGTATGTATGTGTGTGTATGTATTTGTATATTATACACACACACACACACACACACACACACACACACACACACACACACACACATATATATATATATATATATATATACACACACACACAGATACATAGATATAGAGAGATAGATAGATAGATAGATGTAGATAGATATATAGCAATAGATATACACAAGTGCTCGTGGGCCCTTCAGGCCCCTCGCACTTGCTCCTGTGTAGGGCTCTCGCATTTATGTGCTGTTCTAGTGCAACGTTGTCATTTGGATTTTTTGCAGCTAACCAATTGATCATGTTATTTGCAGCTTCGGGAATGGAACCCAAGTTGTCCGAATGCAAGTCCAAAAGACTTTAGTTGTACCTGTGGGGAAAAAAATTTACGGAGATCCTATGCCGGGCGCCAGGAGTGGCGTTTTTTTGGTCAAAATGTGATCGCTCATTAAATATAGTAAAAGTTTTTCAATCGTGATGGGACCAAGTTTTTTCACATCAGCGAATTTTTTGCGATTTCTGTGCTAATTTTGGTGCAATATCAATGTGTAGTACCGGCTGCCCAAAATATATACACACACACACACACACACACACACACACACACACACACTATATATATATATATATATATGTATATATATATATATATATATATGGGCTGTAATGGAGTGGCAGTAGATTATGATAATGGGAAGCGAGTGAAGGATATGTGTCAGGAAAGGAGGTTGTGCATTTGTAACTCGTATTTCATATACAAAGATTCACATAAATATACATGGTATAGAGGGAACGGGGATTGTGTTGAAAGGAGCCTGATTGATTACCAGGTGCTAGAGAGGTCGATGCTAAGAGTGGTTGCTGATACCGTGAGAGGACGATGTGTAGGTCTGTCAGATCACATGACTGTCGTATGCAAGATCAAGTTGTGAGGAGTGAGGTGAACCAGGAGAAAGCGCAGCAGTCAGGGAGAAACACTGAAAGTCGAGAAGCTGAGGGTCAAAGAAATGACAGATGAATACAGGACCACAGTAGGGGAGGAGTCAGAATCAGTGAATTGGTATGAACTGGATCTGGACAGCCTGTGGAATGCATATAAGGATTGCCTAGTTAGAAATGTTAAAGCGGTGTGTGGTGTGGCAAGACTACCAACAGAGAAGAAAGGTCATGGTGGGATGAAAAGGTTAAGAGAGTAGTGATGAAAACGTGGAAGAAGTGGCTACAGTTATTACAGGGCAGTTTCAATTGAAATAACAACTGAATATATTAAAAGCAAGAAGCACATAAAGAGACTAGTGAAGAGGAAAAAGAAGGAGGTTAATGATGATCTAGGAAGAAAAATGAATCAAAATAACCCTGATAATAGGAAGTAATTCTGCAAAAGTGTGCGGAAATGTAGTGACGGTGAAAAGAAATGTGAAAGTGTGACGTATGTAAGTGGGAGATTATTAACCCATGGGGATAAAGTAAGGATCAGATAGAAAGAATATTTTGAAAGCCTGATGGGTGGGAATACAGACAGCAGAGCCACGCTAAACATGATTGGTTTGGGGGGTGTAAAGAGAAGGAATGCTGTGCCACGAAACGTGACACTCGCACAGGTGAAGAAAGCTGTGAAGCAGCTGAAAAATGGGAAAGCAGCTTGGTCTGGTGAGGTGTGTGCAGAGATGATTAACCCATTAGCTCCGAGAGGTCCTGTGCGAGGGATTTTGTAGAGAGGTGTATGGTATGTAGGAGGACTACTGGGCCTTGAGAGCAGGCTGTGAAGCCTATGCCCAGAGTCGGACACACACACACACACAAAAAAAAAAAAAAAAAAAAAAAAAAAAAAACGTACCGCCCTCCGCCTATCGGCTCTTAGTCACGAAGCTCATAGGCCATTACCTCGGGGTTCCCTTCTTTGTTTAATGTTGAACATGTCTACCTCTGTCCTATATTCAGGACACTGGGGACAAGTGGATTAAGTGCAGTGGAGAGAGCGGAATGAAGTGCTTGTTGGAGAGAAGTAAGAAGGTATGGATGTGTGAAACTGCATCAGAGTGGAAAAAAGTTGTGACTGTGCCCCAGTACAAAAATAAAAGTGAGCGAAGTGAGTGCAAGAATTATCGTGGCATAAGTTTATTGAGTGTGGTAGGGAAGGTATATGGAAGAATTATTATAGAGAAAGTAAGAGAGATATCAGAAGTCCTAGTGAGTGATGAAGAGGGTGGTTTTAGGAGTAGAAGAGGATGTGTGGATCAAATATCTGCAGTGAGACAGATAGTGGACAAGGCTTGTTAGAAGGACTATAAGATATTTATTTTATATATAGATCTGGAAATAGCATAGAGCAATGTAAACAAAGAAGGATTGCGGAACGCAGGTACGGTGTAGATGGTAAGCTGCTAGGTGCCGTCAAGAGTTTTTATGATGACAGTGAGGCATGTGTAAGGGTCAATGGGGGTCTAAACGAATGGTTCACGATCGGTGTGGGCGAGCGACAAGGTTGTGTGATGTCCCCATGGTTGTCCAATACATATATGGATTGGGTGATGAGATGTAAAAAATCGAGTAATGGAGAGAGGGATGGCGCTGGTAATGGATGGTGATGGATGGAATATCTCAAATTTGTTGTATGTTGATGATACGGTACTACTTGCAAATACCGTGCAAGAACTTAATACACTAGTGCAGTTTTGCTGATGTCTGTGACTGTCGTGCCTTGAGAGTAAATGTAGAAAAGAGTAAAGTGGTGGTTATTGAAGGAGGTGACTCGCAGTGTGATACTGCACTGAATATAGAGAGAGACTGGAATTCGTGGGAGAGTTCAAATAACTGGTTAAGAGAGGAAAATGTGCGACAAATGGAAAGTAGAGTAACACAAGGAAGGAAAGTAACTGGTACTATGAAGGCCTTGATGAGAAACAGAGGCTTGAGTGTTGCAGCTGCACGAGGCTTACATGAAGGAGCGTTAGTGCCAACCTTAACGTATGGAGTTGAGACTATGGTGTGCCATGAAAATGAAAAGTCAAGAGTGACAGCAATGCAGATGGGACCGCTGAGGAATGTATGTGGATACAGAAATTGGACAGGATACGAAATAATATGATTCGTGAAAGATGTGGAGTGAGGAAGTCTGTGGACACCAGAATCGAAGAGAGTGTATTGAGTTGGTATGGTCATGTGGAGAGAATGGATAATGACAGAGTGATGAAAAGAGTATACGCAAGCGAATTTGTAGGAGGGAGAAGGAGAGGTAGACCAAGGAGAAGGTGCAGGGATATGGTGGATAAGTGTCGATGGAAGTGAGGCATGGAAGTCGGTGAGACTAGGGCACTGACAAGAGATCGTGCTGGCTAGATGTATGTTGTTAGAAGTGCATGATCAGGGATGTGACACCCCTTTTTAATGTGACAGCTGCCGGATTGATTCTATCGGATACATTTATAGGAAACTACAGAATGTGGTGAATGTTTCGGCGTATCAGATAGAGCCAGGATTCACGGAGCTTGAATGGCGAGTGAATGGAAGCGTGGGCCATTTGGGTGGGCAAATTTGGGCTGTCTGAACGTTGCTGCTCCTTTCCCTGCCCTAGGGTGGGAAAGGAGGTCTGGATGATGATGATGATGATGATGATTCAGCGGTGCTAGATCTGGTCTCGATTTTGTGCTGCATTTTCTGTTCTTCAGTGAGACTAGACTGAGACCGATTCTGTGTGTTTCAGCCCTTTCTAAAGTGACCAAGTACTGTACTTTGTGCATGCATTACGCATCAATGTACATATGTATTGAAATATGAACGCTTTATGTGGTGAGTAAGGCCTGTCCAGTGTTATGATGGGAAACAGATATGGTGTCGACGAACCCTTACACGCATTAAAGGTCTATGAATAGCGTGTGGAGAATAGATGTCTCAGAACATTTGTTGTTATCCTGCTGAGAATATTCAAATGATTGTGGTGATCATTACATAAACTCTTCCTGCTAAACTGATTGTGTTTTACATAATACGTCATATCCTCCCTCACGGCTGGTTTGGGGGTTTCGATCATGATAGTGAATGAAACAAGAGATATTGACTGAAACAATATGGCGGATAAGGAAATGATAATAAACAGCCTGCTGTGCTTCATGAACTCGGCAGTAAAAGATTATGATATTGGTGCACTCTTAGATGTAATGAGGACATTCTATTCACATGAAGAAATTAAAAAAAAAACAAAGGAAATACTCTGTGGTCTACTTACCAAAGATCTCGAGTGGCGCAGAGATTCTGATAAGAAGGGAAAGGATTTGGGAGATTTGTTTGAACTCCATAATGAACTGATTGAAGCAAAAATGAAGGTGAAGTTTGTGACAGATTCATATAAAACAATGCCTTCTAGGGGACTCCAAGTTTTTGCTCTTGTGCTGACAAACTTATCTGAAGAAATTGCTAAGGTAAATGATTTGCTTCCAAAAATCTTAGATACCAAATCTGAGGTGCTAAATACAGATGATGCAGTTCATGATATAAAGATTCATATGTGCGACATAAAAATTAAATTAGCGAGTGCTATCACAGGCATGGAGGAAACTGCTAGGGACATAACCATAAATGATCTTAAGGATACGGAGAACATGCCGACATCAGGACGCAGTGTTCATGTGATAAGAGATGATGCACGCGATACGCGCAGCTATGCAGAGGCAACATCGATGGAGAATGTGAGTGAAGCGTGGAGTGGCAGGGATGGAAGGAAATCTGCGACGGGATGCAGCACGCCAGCACTTGAGCAGGGCGATGTTGGTCACCGTCAGGGTAAAGCGACCGTTGTGCATGTAGGATCAGTGCTGGGACCAAATGGGGAGAGCCTACGGGCAGACAGACCAGCCAGATGGGATGAGGCAGTGTGGGAGAGTGTTGGCGCACCTACAACGACGATACTCATGACCAGTGTGAGGATGACTATACCATCAACTAAGGTGAGCGATCCTAGTACAGGTGCCATCACAAAGAACCTTCGAGCATCTAGAGAAGAGTGGATGAGCAACACCATTCCATGGACAGTGAATGGACGGTGGTGAAATCTCGCAGTGAAAGGAAACGAAAATATAACGCTCAGAAAAGGAATTATTTCCGTGGGATAACTGGCTCAAGGAAGACAGGGTATATTACACTGGAAGCAGCAACAAGATTTGTTGACTTGTTTCTGGGATGAGTGGATCAGGAAGTAACTAGTGATAATATACACGAATATATTTCTAATACCTTTCGTGTAAAAATAGTAGATATCGCAAAATTAGAAACATTATCAGATAAATTCAGTGCTTTTAAAATAACTGCCAGATTACAAGACAGAGAAAAGCTCTTTTAGGCAAACTTATGGTCAGAAGATATTGTGATAGCTAATTTTATAACGGAGCAAAAAAGTCTGTTAATGGACCTTCTTCTACAGCATAGTTTTTTTCTGTGTGTGTGTGTGTGTGTGTGTGTGTGTGACACTTCCTTGTGGTGTTTACAAATTTATTAGTTTACTCATGCATTTTCAAGGATTAACAATCTATACAAACACCCTGAAAATATGTACATTTAACTGCTATTCACTTACAAAGAATACTGATTGGGTAAGAGAAATAACTAAGAAAGAGTTTGATGTAATATTCTTGCAGGAAACCTTCCTAACGAACGATAAATTATGGAAACTGGATTTCGTAAGTTTGAACTATGAGAGTGTGAGTGGGGCCGCCTCATTGATAGAGCGAATAGGGCTACGGCGGGATGTTCTGAGGAGGGTCTTGCAGTTTTATAGAGGAAAATCCATAGATATTTCATTAATCAGATTTCTCTATATGAGAAGATTCTTATTTTCGATATTAATGTTAATGAAATAAGACTCTTACTAGTGAATGTCTATCTCAATAGTGATGTATGGGAGAGCCACACATTGGAGCAATACTGAGAGACGCTTGCTGCTGTCGAAGGAAGTATAAATGACATGGAATTTGACAATTTATATTTTATTGGAGACTTTAATGCGGATCCCCTCCCGGGACGGGCTTGTCGTAGTCTCTCAACATTTATGCAGGAAAATCTATGAAGATGCTTTGATGCTGAGAAATTAGAGAGCAGTACTTGCACATTTATAAGCTTATGGTAACACTTATAGTAGATGGTTAGATCATGTTGTAGGGAAGGATCATTATGCAATAGCTGTCTCCGAATTTCATATATTATATGGTATGATGGGGTCGGATCACTTGCCGATGGCATTTACTCTCTTAATAAATGGTAATAACCTTGTAAATTAGCAAAAATTACACCTAATGAAGACGAAGCTCCGAATGCAATAAACTGGAATAAAGTAAGGCCTGATGAAATAAAGGAAATACATAGACGAGTTGACGATGACCTGAGTAAGCTTCGTGATCTTCCCGCTAATCTGTGTGTGAAGTTAGGCTGTAGAGATATCTCTAACCTTAATAGTATTGATCTTTTATATAATAGCAGTGGTTCTGCTCTTGCAAAAGCATCACTGGAGTAAACAAGAGTGACTGTACAGACAAATAAGTATCAGGTTATTCCCGGATGGAACAGATGCGTTAAGTACCTGCATTCAGAAAGAAATATCTAATGTGGCTAGCAACAGGTAAGAAGGTAGGAACTGTTGAACCTAATGAAATGATGTCTTCCAGGAAGGATTTCAAAAAGGCTTTGAATAACTGTAAGAGGAACGAACAGAATGAAGTATGCGATAGCATTATGGAAAAGAATAGAAATAAAGATAAAAGACAGTTTTGCTATGAATTGCAGAGAAAACAAGGGAAAATGTAAGCCACGAATATCATTGACGGTAAATAGCGTAACAAGGACAGTGTAAAAATATTTCATAAGAAGTTTTTAGCAGCACAACATGATGATATTTAAGCAAAATTTGATTTTATGAATAACTTTTAAGAGAAATGGGAAAATGGACAACAAATTTTTATTCGAGTGTCGGCAGTGTCGCTGAGGAAGACCATAGGACGTCTGAGCCCCTGGGTGGGGTATGACGGGGTCCACTCCTTGTTTTTAAGGAATGCCTCAGAAGAATTTTTAGTTTATTTGTCTCGGTTTTTTAATGCTTGTTTTACTCATTGCTACTAACCAGTCACTTTTAGAAGGTATTGTAACTTCAATAGTTAAGAATAGTAAAGGTAATTTAACAGACTCTAATAATTATAGACCTGTAATGCAGTCACCTTGTTTATTTAAAATATTTGAGGTGATAATACTGGATGCTTTAGAAGACAAATTTTTTTCTGTGTTCAAGACAGTTTGGCTTCCAGCGAGGTATGTCTACGACAGACGCTTGTTTCTTGCTTAAAGAGATAATAAATCAGTACAGTAGCAAGGGTGATAATGGCATTATAACTTTTATTGATCTCTCAAAGACATTGGATTTAGTTAACCATATCGTTTTAGGGAAAAAATGTTACGGTTGAATATACCAATAGATGCTGTGTACATAGTTATGCATTATTTGAGGAACCAGATGGCTAGTATTAAATGGAAGGGGGCGCATGGTGCACCTTGTTACGTGGAACAGATGGTTAGACAGGGTGGTGCTCTATCTCCTTTTTTATTTATTTATTTATTTTTTTTATGTGTCCGACTCTGGGCATAGGCTTCACAGCCTGTTCCCAAGGCCCAGTAGTCTTCCTACATACCATACACCTCTACATGTCACCACTTCGGTGCTAACACCCACCGTTCATATTGAATGCATGCTAGGGCTGTCTCATACAGGACTGGTGTATTGGTATTAGCGGGGGTATTTTTATGATATGTCGGTGGGTCTCCTGGTAGATCAGTAAAGTCTGCTATTATGAAATTTAAATCCTTAAACTGTTCCCTGCCCCAGCGAGGATTTGAACCTGGGTCCGGTAGGACTGCAGGCCACCTCTCTACCGACTGAGCCACTGCCTCCCCCAACTGTATATAGACAATGTTTTATCTGAAGTTTCAAGCATGAGCCAAGGGTGCATGATTGGTATAAGCAGAATCAATATTCTAGCTTATGCCGATGATATTTTGCTATGTGCTAATTCCACTGCAACCATGAATAATTTGTATACCAAATTTCCATCAATGATAAGTGATATAAAACTTAAAATTAACAAAGATAAAACAAAATGCATGCTCCTTGGATCAAAGGTAAAGCAAAATAATATAACTCAATTAAATTTAAAGAACAATGAATTGGAGATTGTCTATGAATATGACTATCTGGGACACATAATCAGGCTTGATCTTAAAGATGACAAAGATGTAGTGAAAAGGCTTAACAAGTTTTATTCAAGTTTTAATTGCATTATTTAAAATTTTAGTGGTTTAGATAATAATATGTTCTTATTCCTTTTTAATTCATACTGTAAGCCAGACTACGGTCTGCCTCTTTTAAACCATAAGGATACACGAAGATCATGCATATTTCAAACATTTGACGGGGCTTACAGTAAAGCTTTAAAACGAATGACTGGAACACCAGCCTATGCCAGCATACATGATGTGGCTGCCACCTGTAACCAGCTTTTACAGAGGCACCATGTGGCCCTCACACAGTGCCGCCATTACAAAAGGTTGATGCAATCTGATAATGTCATTATTAAATTTAACCTGCCATATATTTTTAAACCCTCGCGTGCCGGCCACTTCCAGCCCTATGTGTCACTCCATTGCCGGCCAATTATTGATTTTTTTTATTTTTAGGCTAAAATGATAGATTTTGATGCGGAAAAAACGAATATGACTATAGAAAAAACTCACCGGAGGCTTGAAGTGCGTTTTTCGTAGTACCTCTGGCCACCCGCTGGTGTGAGCGAGCAGGGAATCCCCAGCGGCGGTGAGAGAAAACCCTTTTTCTATGCAAGATAAACTCAGGTATTCTCGCTAACGTGACTCAGGGAAGGTATAGGAATGATCTTAACACTTTTCTGTCCCTTTTTCTGTTCACATCCACAAAAAAATCTTATTATTTCATAAAGAAATCATGTTTTTTTGGGGAAAAAATCACTTACTCATGCAACACTATACGTATCACTGTGAATGCATTGTCTTACAGTTACGAGAAAATATGCATAACTTGACTTCACAATGTACAGCCCTTTCACTTACAGTAAATTATTTACAACATGCCTTCAGTATACACAAACATTACCAGAGTATTTTTGATCATCTCACTGTGAATACATTGTCTAACACTTATGAGAACATACGTAAAACTTTACTCAACAACGTTCAGTCCTTACACTTATGAGAAAATATTTACAACATGTCATCACTGTATGCAGTAATTATAACACTCTCTGAGTGTCTTTTTTTTTTGTATTTACAATACTTTTTGAGCATCTTTTTATCGCTCGTCATTACCACACTATTGTTTCTCAATATTTAGCGAGAGTGTGATACTCCTCGAAACAAGGGTATATGCACATTCCTACATCACACTCGGCACACATATACCTTGAGTCCTTCCACTGGGTACTTGGCCTTACAGTGCTGTTTGCACACACGTGACACCTCCACTGGGGATTCTGATGTGTTCCACTTGGAGGGACGATTTTGGGGAAGTGTCTAGAGTTGAGGCGGAGAGGTGTGGCGGCTGTGTGGCAGTGGCAAGCAGCACTTCTATCTCACCCATATTCTCCCACTATTTCCCGCACCAGCTCGCGAATATAGCCCTCGAAGGTCTCCTGGATGACAGTGGTATGTGCGTGGAGATAGTGAGCACTGAGGACAGTGATGTCGAGGAGATGGAAGAATAATGTTTTATACCACTTCATCGTGGGATTGGCACAGTCAACACTGGAAATCATGGCGTCTGATTGATCCACCTGTCGCATATTCACATTGTACGCCAAGACAGGTTCTGGTTTCCAGATGTGGCGCCGCCCTTCTGCCCTGTAATCTACACTGTCTGTGCGGTGTACAAAGGGCCGATGAACAGACGAGAGGAGGAATACTTCGCAGTTGTGGTGCCATGCTGTTGCAAGGATATTATGTGATTTGTAAAAAACAACCTCGTTTTCCTGAAACTTCCTCCCCACCTTCACTATGTGCCGACGGTTCTTCTTTACAGTGCCGCACAGACCAGTTTCCTGCAGGTGAAGGTACGTGGCAAGAAGGGGGCTTGTGTACCAATTATCGAGGTATAAGACGTGCCCATGATGAAGATATTCCTCGATCATCGTTTTTACCACAGCCCCTGAGAGTCCCAAACTTCTCTCTTCTCTTTTGTCCGTCTGAACACCTGTGTACAGGACTATGTCCTGCACATATCCAGTCTTACAGTTGCACATCATGCAGATTTTGAAGCCAAACCTGTGCCTTTGCTGGGGATACACTGACGAAAAGCAATATTGCCTATCCATAGCACTAGACTCTCGTCTATGACTAGGTCTCGGTATGGAGAGGAGGTACGGAATTATTCTTGAAGGTGATCAAAAACCAGACGTATCCTCCTCATCCTGTCCATGTTGTTTGCGTTAGCAAGGTCAAGTGTGTCAAAAAATGAAGGCGGGTCAGGATGTACTGAAAATGATTCCTTCCCATCATCTTGCCAAAAAAGTGATGTCACCATTACTGGATCCACAGTCCAATACGAGGGAAGCTGATTTTTTATTCAATATCCCCATCAAAAGCAAAAGTGCTAGGAACACATACATTTCACCCAGGGTCATGTCAGGTTCAAACAATCAGCTGTGTCATGTTTGTGTTGTTCCCCCACGTTCAAATGCAGCAAAAACGTTGGTCAGGGCCACAATCTTCAAAACAAACTCCACAGGGAAGTAGTTCCTGCAAAAGTCAAGCCTACTGGAGGTATGGTGAAGTTCAGGGACACTACACCTGGCCTCATTTTCGTTTGTGAACGGGTGGATGTGGGGGACAAAGTCACTACCGTCCTCCCAATCCCACTTCGTTTCCTCATCATCATCATCGCCTCCATGTTCCTTGGGCTGTGGGGAAGCATGGGGAAGTGTGGGGAATGTGGGAAGAGTTTCACAAGAGGTGCTGGGTGTGGGGAAGGTAGGAAGACTTTGTCCTGAGGTGCTGGGCTAAGCTGGGTCACGTGGGGGTATGGGAGAGCGCAGGTGAGATAAGTCACTCTCCCCAAACAATGGAACTTTCCCAAATCTTCCACGCTTCCTCCTCACACTTTCCTCCCCACGTGGTGAAATCCTTTGCCTCCCCAACCACACCTCAACTGCAGGAACTACCTTCCTCCTCCCTATCCTCCTCATTGTCGTGACGTACAAGACGACGACATGCAGGTGGCTTCCTACCATATGTTGCCCTAGTGTAGCCCACAAACCTGGATTTTCTAGGTGAGGGAATTTCGTCATCACTATCACTTTCCTCCTCAGGCTGAATGTAGTCCTTATTATGCACGTCGTCATCCTCCAGATCACTTTCCCCAGTGTAGGGAACCATCAGGAGATCTTGAATCTCCTCCACAGAGAGACCACGGCAAGACATCATTGCACTGTATGACTGACACAAGCAGAGTGAGGCAGAGTGAGCATGAGGCGGGAAGCGTGGGTGTATGGGCCAGGCCACCTGAGGGCAGATAGAGGAAGGGTTGCCCTACAAGCACACCAGTTTTTGTGTGCCTAGCTTGAAAATTGCGGTCACAATGAATTTTTGAAATTGAGACCGTTTTAAAACGGCACTGGCACTGAGCACGCAATTACATCAGACCGTTTTAAAATGGCACTGGCATGGGACAGGTTAAAACTGGGTTTCTATTGTAAACTTGTTACCAATGACTTTATGTTACACTACGGAGTGGACACTACCTGCCGCACCATGGATATAATTCAATCACAAATATTTTGAGTGCAGAACCATGAGCACAGACAAAACCATGTAGAAATTTTAAGGTGAGATATATTTCATTTTCATTCATTGCCAGACGCCATGTATCCCAAACGGGGTGGCCAATGGCTTAGAGTTAATTGTTTTACAGGGAGGGTTTTTTATATATATATATATATATATATATATATATATATATATATATATATATATATATATATATATATATATATATATATATATTGTGATACGTGAGGGCACTCACCATCCACTCATTTGATGTAGTGCTTCTCTCAGATGTCTGCCCTTTCCTTTCCTCCATCCTTCTTTCCTTCCATCCTCTTTTTTTTTTTTCTTTTTTTTTCATTCTTCCCTCGTCCTTCTGCCTACAGGTGATTTTACACTCCCTCTTCTGTCTTTCCTTCATTCTTTCCTCTTCCTTCTGCCTGTGGGTGACTCTACACTGAGTGACAAGCTAAATGTGTTTCCTGTACACCAGGAAACCATTTACTACGCTAGGTGGTAACCATGTAACCAAATTTTGGCGCCTGGTGGTTTAGTGGGTAATTACAGAGCTCCAATTGGATTGAGCCGGTGAAAGTTTATATCCAAGGGATGGTTGAGGTTTATTGGTCAGGTAATGCCACTCAGGGATGAGTGAGGCTGGTCACTCTCATCTTCAATGTCAGGACCAACTTGTCAAGCCTCGGATTCCTACACTTCTCATGGGGCAACGTAGGATTGGATGATGAATGAATGGAAAATATATATATATATATATATATATATATATATATATATATATATATAATCTCATCTCATCTCATCAATCATTTGAGTGTCCACTGCAAGACCGGCCTATCCCAACCGAAGCGGGGATGATACAGGCAATGTGTCTCTACCAAGTGGCTTAGGCTGCCTGGTAGAGATTGTTTGTAGGGTGAGAAGTGCTTGTAAGTGTATTGTAGTGTTGGACGGGCATTGGATGCGTGTGTAGTCTGTGAACCAAGTGTAATCGGCCTGTGAAAGCCGACTGGGCACAAGCATGCTTTATAGTATGCGACACTGGTTCAACAACAGCACCCCTGATGTCCGCCAATGCAGTACGTGGCCAGAAGAATGCTCATATATATACAGTATAGATATATATATATATATATATATATATATATATATATATATATATATACAGGTATATAAATATATATATATATATATATATATATATATATATATATGTATATATATATATATATATATATATATATATATATATATATATATATATATATATATATATATATATATATATTATATATGTATACAAAGTTGCAAAGTTCTTTTCATGATCTCTGTGTTTACCGAAAGTTTTCCATCCAAGTGTAATGCGTCTTTTTCTTTCACTCTCATGGTCATTAATTAGTTTTAGTATTTGCCCCAACTAACCGGACTCCTCAAATTCTTCAAAAATTTCTTCACTTTTTATGAGGACGCAGTTTGGTATATCTGGATTAAATCTTACTTTAATTTTACTCTGGTTCATCTCTTGTCCTACTTTGAGATTTATTATTTTAAGGACATTTAACATTTCTTGCAATGTCTTTCATGTTTCTGAGATTTGGACAGTGTCGTCTGAAAATCTTAAATGGCTTACATTTTCTCCATCTATGTTTACTCGTGTTTTCCCACTCTAGCTTTCTGAAAATACTTTCTAGGCATGCTGTAACTAATTTTGGTGGAACTGTATCTCCCTGACGCACATCCTTCTCAACCTTTATTTTTTCGAAGTTTATATTTAATTTAACTATAGCAGTTCCCTCGATATATTGTTTTCGAGCAGTTTTACATTGCCATTTCCTCCTTGTTCCTGCAATGAATTCATAATGACCATGTGCTCCACTGAGTCGACAGCCTCTTCATAGCCAACAAATCCTAAGAAAAGTGGTTAATTATATTCTGAACTTTTCTCAGTTAAATGATTCATAGTTTGTAGATGACCAGTAATCGAATACCCACGGCCGAATTCGGCCTGCTCACGAGGTTGGTTGTCTTCCAGATTTGTTTTTATTCTGCTCATTAAGTATTACACCATGTTTTGGGAATTTTCGTGTTTTTTAAACACTATATACATAAATGGGCGAGCCTGTTATGAACTTCTATTTCTCCATCCGACGGTATATCTGCAGTTATTCAATCTTTTCCTGGGGCCTTCCCTCTTGTCATACTTTTAAGCGAAATATTTACTTTGGTGTTACATCAGGAATTTCATTTGTGGCAACTGAAAAGTTAGCTATTGGTACTATTCTCTTTAATCCATAAAGTTCATTGCAAAATTCTTCTATTCCCTTCACCATGTTACCTCTGCATTTAATGAATGCACCATTTTCTTTCTTTCAGTAATATAATTTGTTGTTTTCTTTCAGTCATTTTACTTCTGACCTGTTTCAGAATCTTTTCCTTTTTTGCTGGATTCTTTTATTTGCTCCAATGTTTTCTTTGTCTTTTTTTCTCTGTATCTCTTGTTGATGAGCTTATTTATTTACGTTCTTTCCATTTCATCTTATTTTTTTTTATTTTTTACCTCTGTTTATTTCTTTTCATGAGCTTGAGGGTCTTTGTTGAATACTTGTAGGCTTTGGCTGTGTGTATGTTTATGTGTGTAGGTGTGTGTATGTAAAATAATAACACTAAGAATAATTGTAATTTTCTGTTTATTCATTTTTTGCAGCCATTGACTGAAAATACGCGGGTCCTTAATCTAGTATCCTAACATAAGGGGGTCAGCAGGCTGACCCAGGCTGCTCCTGGGGAGCTCCGACACACTACCGAGCCTCACGGGCTGGAGTGAGGCGTAGGCACAAGGGAGAGACCGTCTAAATCTTTACCCCACTGAGTTTCGAACCCTTGCAGGTCCTCCACCACACTGCGACTTGAGCTACACTTGTCACGTGAAAGCTCACCTCACTCACACATTTCAGCGCGGTCTGAGTGGGACTTGAACTCGGGTCACTTGGATTGGGAGTCGAGTGCTCTGTCAACCGTGCCACAGGTGTGTATATGGTATGTATATACAGGTGTGTATGTCTGTGTCTGTATATGTATATATATATGTATTGATATGCATGTATGTAGGCTCTCTCTCTCTCTCTCTCTCTCTCTCTCTCTCTCTATATATATATATATATATATATATATATATATATATATAGTATGTATCTTGGAGATTTGGTGATGTATACATTCTATGGGTTTTATTACCTAATATGGTAATTTCTTATTATATTTAATTAACTTGTACATTGTGTGTGAATATGTAAGATTCTGATATACACGAAAATATTTTATGGTTAGCTGAAACACCAAGTCAGATGAAAATCCCTTCCCACATGAGGGCTAAAATGACCCACGTGGACAACTTAGGGAACCCTACCCATGGTTAGTCATTTGGCAACTCTCTTGAGGCTATATCAATAGGTGAGTTTGTGACACACGAAAATATCTTAAGGTTGGCCGAAAAACACCATGTCAGGTGAAAAGCCCCCCAATTCTATCGAGGGTTAATCTGACCCACTTGGTCAAGTTGGGTAAACCACCCTTGGATTAGTCATTTGCAGCTCCCTTGAGGATTTTTTTCCTACTGTATATACAGTATACTACTTTCTTGTCTATTTCTACCTGTTGACCCTAAAGTTTTCTTGAAATAAAGACGAATCCTTGGTAGTCCTCTGCCTTTAATTTCCTGCGAGTTTACACAAACTATTTGTCTTCTCACGGCTATGTGATATTGCTCTCATATATAAATAAATAAACATATAATATATAGGAGCCTTTATGGCTCCATATATATTATGCATTTTCGTACATGGAGAACCAGGTTTCTCTCCCTGCCAGAGTAAGAAATTTTGGGAGTATTCTCCCGGCCACGTACTGCTTTGGCAGACATAAAGGGTGCTATGGTTGAACCAGTGTCACATACTATAAAGTATGCTTGCACCCAGTCGGCTTGTATGGACCGATAACACTTGGTTCACAGACTACACACAGATCCAAAGCCACTCCAACATTACAGTGACACCTAATAGCGTTTCTCACCCTTCGTACAATAACTACCAGACAGCCTAAACCACATGGTAGAGATACACAGGCTGTATAGTCCCCAATTCAGTCAGGATTGGCCGGTCTTGCAGTGGACACTCAAACGCCTGATTATATATATATATATATATATATATATAAAATGCCAGTTGACTGGGCAAGTGCTTCTGTGCTGTTGGATAAAGGTAAGGGTGATAAGTATGAATGTACTAACTTTAGGGTTGTAAGTTTGTTGAGTGTTGTAGGGAAGGTGTATGGTAGAGTGTTATTTAAGAGAGTTAGAGAGGGTACAGAGGGAATGACTGGTGATGAGCAGTGGGGCTTTAGGAAAGGGAGGGGATGCGTGGTTCAGGTGCTTGCTTTGACACAGGTGTGTATTTAACTAAAGGTAAGGATTTGTTTTGGACGTTCCTGGATTTAGAGAAAGTGTATGATAGAAATGATAGGGAGGCTTTGTGGACTGTTTTAAGATTGTATGGACTTGATGGTAGGTTGCTAAAAGGAGCAAAAAGTTTTTATGTAAATAGTAAAGCGTGTGTAAGAGTGGGAAATCCTGTGAGTGATTGGTTTCCCGTGAGAGTGGGACTGCGGCAGAGATGTGTGATGTCCCCTTAGTTGTTTAATATTTATATGGAAAGTGTTGTAAGGGAGATGAATGCAAGAGTGTTAGGTGGAGGTCTGAGTCGGGTGAATGTTGATGGTAGAGAGTGGACTCTGAAGCAGCTACTGTTTGCGGACGATACTGCTGTGGTGGCTGATTCAGAGGAGAGGTTGAGGCAATTGGTAGAGGAGTTTGGAAGGGTGTGTGAAAGGAGGAAGTTGAAAGTAAATGAGAATAAGAGTAAAGTGATGAAGTGTTCGAGGTTGGTAGATGGTAAGAGGATGAATACAGTTTTGAATGGTGAGTTGCTTGAGGAGGTAGAGTGTTTTCAGTATTTAGGGTCATATATTGTTGTGGATGGAAGAACAGATGCAGAAGTGAAGTTTAGAATGAATGAAATAGGAAAGGTGCTGGGAGCAATGAAAAAAGTGTTTAGATGTCGTTTGCTTAGAATGGATGTAAAGAGAAGGCTATATGAGGGTGTTGTGGTACTGACTGCTTTATATGGGGCTGAAACAGGGAATATGGGTGTAGCAGAGAGGAAAAGTTTGAATGTAATGGAGATGAGGTGTCTGAGGAGTATGTGTGGAGTGATGCGTATCGATCAAGTGAGAAACGATGAAGTGCGAAGGAGAACTGGAGTTGCGTGGGAGATGGCTGATTGAGTCGAGCAGAGGGCGTTGCAATGATTTGGGCATATGGAGGGAATGGATACTGAGAGATTGGTGAAACGATAACTAGATCTGATGTGAGAGGTGTAAGGCTGAGAGGAAGACCACGAATAGGATGGATGGACAGTGTGAAGAGACCATTGGATGCGAGATGGATGTCTGTTGAGCAAGGAAGAGTGGCTGTGCGTGATAGAAGTGACTGGAGAGAAACTGAATGAATAAATGATGGCGCAGCCCTGAGGGGATATTCTCCCACATTTGGTTTAATCAGCTGATCAGTTCAGGTGTCGGTAAGGGGATGGGTCCATTATGATGCGGCAGGAGTGAACCAGCTCTGCTGTCGGGTCCTGCTGCGGGTGTCACTGATTGCACCAGGCAGTTGACCCTCGTGCATTGTGGTGCTGTGAGGATCTCTCCCTTCTCCCCATGGGGCCAAGATGCGAATGAATGTGTTTGAGTGGATGAGTAATCTGGGAGTGTGTCATCCTGTCTCGGCTACCTTCCTTTCCTTGGGTGAAGAAGTCCAGGTATATATAAATAAATAAATATCTATATATCCATATCTATCTATATCTATATCTATCTATCTATCTATCTACAAAATACAAGAGAGAGCCAAAATCAACATCCGATCATTTCGAGATGCCTGGACACACTGTGTTGCGTTTGAAAGCCTGGAGATCATAGGAAGCAGGAAATACAGATAGAGGGAGACAGATACAGAGTTGACCTGTTGCATAAATGAAGGACTGGAAGTAACGGATAACTTTTGCATTAGAGAGATGGACAGAAAAGGGAGGAGAGTTTGCTACTTAACAGGCGCTACATGCCCGTCGGAGTGAACCAGCTCTGCTGTCGGGTCCTGCAGACAGTTCAGAGGAGCAGTAACCACTGAAGTAGCGACAGAAAAGAGTTAAAGATGCAACAGTGCTTCAAAGAGACAGAGATTGAAGGGAGTCGTTAAGAGAAGGAGAGTTAATGAGACGAAAAGCTTTTGACTCCACCCTATTGAGAAGAGCTGTATGCTGGGAGCCTCCCCACACATGAGAGTTGTACCCCACACAGGGGCAGATAAAACCCCTGTATAGAGTCAACAGTTGTGCAGGGGTAAAGAAGGAACGGAGTTGGCTTAGCACACCTAATCTCTTGGAAGCAGATTTTACAAGAGATGTAATATGATCATTCCAAGGTAATTCCCGCGTAAGTGAAACCCCAAGCATGTTCAAGGATGATGCAGGATTAAGCTGAAAATTATCACACGTTAGTGGGTATACCTGTGGAAGATATTATCGGGTTGATAGGTGTAAAAACTGAGTCTTTGATTCATCATAAACAACCAGATTATTTTTACCCCAGTCAGAGATACGAGCCAAATCAGACATTAGGTGTGCCATAGCCTCACCCCATGTTTGCTGAACTAACTGCTGAGATGGACGTTGCAAGAACCGAATGGAAAGGTTAAGGGTGGTGTCATCAGCATATAAGTGGATAGGGTTAGATGTACAGCTTAGAAGGTCATTGATGAATAAAAGAAAGTGAGTTGGTGATAGGACAGAGCCCTGAGGAACACCACTGTTAATAGATCTAAGAGAAGAATGATGACTGTCTACAACAGCGGCCATAGAACGACCAGAAAGGGAGCTATAGATGAAGGCACAGATAGAAGGATAGAAACCGTAAGAGGGCAGTTTGGAAATTAAAGATTATGCCAGACTCGATCGAAAGCCTATGAGATGTCAAGTGCAATGGCAAAACTTTTGCCAGAGTCCCGAAAGGAGGATGACCATGAGTCTGAAAGGTAGGTGAGAAGATCGCCAGTGGAGCGTCCCTGACGGAACCCATACTGACGATCAGAAAGAAGGTTGTGATAGGAAAGATGATTTACAATTTTTCTATTAAGAATTGACTCGAAAACTTTTGAGATACAGGATGTTAAAGCAACTGGACGATAGTTAAAGAGTTGGGAATGGTCACCCTTCTTTGGGACTGGCTGAAAGAGAGCAAACTTCCAGCAAGAAGGAAAGGTACAAGTTGACAGACAAAGCCGATAGAGTTTGCCTAGGCAAGGTGTAAGTACAGAAGCACAGTTCTTGAGAACAACAGGAGGGACCCCATCAGGCCCATATGCATTATTAGTATTGAAGCCTGTGATGGCAGAAAATACATCAGCTGATGAAATTTTAATGTTAGCCATGAGGAAGTCCGAGAGGGGAAGTGATGGAGGAACAACACCGGAATTGTCTAAGGTGGAATTGGAGGAGAAAGTCTGAGCGAAGATATTTGTTTCATCAGTTGAAGAAATAGCTACAGAGCCATCAGAGTAGAAAAGAGGAGGGAAGGATGATGAGCTAAAGTTGTTAGAAAGGTTCTTGGCAAGGTGCCAGAAGGAGCGGGAAGAATTCGAGTTAGAAGGTTGAGAGCATTTAGTACAGATGAAATCATTTTTAGCAGAGTGAAGAACAGACTTAGCACGATTCCGGGCAGAAATGTGTAAAAGATGTGATTCAGGGGTGGGTTGGCTCCGGTACCTTTTATAGGCTCTCTCCCTATTGCGGACAGCATTAGAACAAGCGTGATTAAACCAAGGCTTTCTTGCATTAGTGAAAGGATATGAGAAAGGAATGTATGCTTCCATGCCCGAGAGAATAACCTCCGTAATGCGCAAGGCACACCCACATGGCTCCAGCCATGGAAGGAATAATCATTCCAGGGAAAATTAAAGAAGTACTACCTGAGGGCCTCCCAATCCGCAGCTCCAAAGTGCCACAGACGACATTTCTTTGGAGGGTCTGGAGGCCGTACCGGAACGATAGGACAAGTTAAGGTGATAAGGTTGTGATCAGAGGAGCCCAACGGAGAGAAAAGATTAACAGTGTAAGCAGAAGGATTAGTTGTAAGGCAGAGGTCAAGTATGTTGGAGCTCTCTCCAAGGCCGTCAAGGATATGGGTAGGGTGCTGTACAAGCTGCTCTAGGTCAAAGGACAGAAAAGGTGTAGGCTTGTTCACCAGGTGGATCAGTAAAAGGAGGGGAGAGCCAAAGGTGGTGGTGAACATTGAAATCTCCTAGAATGGAGATTTCAGAGGAAGGAGAAATGGATAGAATGGGTTCCATCATAGATGTAAGATAGTCAAAGAATTTTTGATAGTAGAATTAGGAGATAAGTAAAGAGAGGAGATATATTTAGTCAGAGAATAACAGGAAAGCTGATGCCAGAGTGTAGTGAATTCAGAAGAATCGAGTTCAGGAACACGAGAGCAAGATAAGTTGTTGCGTATATATACGGAAGAGCCACCTTTGGCTTTGAAATGAGTATAGAGAAAGTAGGAGGATACAGAAAAAGGTATGCTGTCAGTTGCCTCAGACACACATAAATGTCTATAAATATATAAATAAGTATATATATATATATATATATATATATATATATATATATATAGATAGATAGGTAGATAAATAGATATATATAGATATATATGTATATTGTTTTTCCTGAGGTAAATCTATTGAGGATTAAATTATGAACATGTTTAACTGTGATACTTAAATATCTATATGGCCAGGATATGAGAATGATAGAAAAAAAAAAAGGCAAAAAAATCAGTTTATTTTTCTCGTGCCTGGACATTCGTACATGACCTGTGATCGTGCATTATGGCACCCTGTTCAGCAAGCAAGGAGATAAGACAGTGTCTATGCACCTAGTGACTGCACCATTGATTATACTATTGAGAGGAATTATGTTGTACAAGAGATGAGCACGAGTGGCTTCATATATTATGACATGTTACCAGAGAAGGTAACCAGGTGGAAAGGCACTGGACCTAAGCTTAATTCAATTCAGCACAACAATCTGGTCAACCTGCATTGCTGGCAAGGATAGTCTCCCATCCCCTACCATCTCCTGTCTTTGACACCAAACATCTGTCGCATTCATCTTTAGATGCCAGAGCATCTCCTTGAGCAGCTATGTCTATCTTTCACTCACTAAAGTGTCTCACTTACGTGGTGACTTCTGAAGCTAAGAATTAGATCCCAGACTGTTAGCTTCATTGTCAAGGACTTAATGACTTTACCGAAGTTCCATATTAGGTCCCTAAAACTCCTGCATCTGTTAAGAATATAATTACTTTTCTTCAGCGTTCTTGTTGATGTAGGTTAGAAAGAAAGGCGACGATTTTTCTTGACTTTCTTTCGCAGAATTTAAGGAAAACTAACATAATGTTACTGTAGGTATCCCCTACCAAAAGTTCTTAATGTTCTTCCAGTAAATGATTTCTCATGTGGTAACGGTGATTATCACATTATCTACCTTCACTGTTATTTAGGAATATTGTGAAGGTGTAAATTAATGGAATGGCAAGGAGCAGCAATCAGAGAAGTCAATACCTGTGTCCCCACATTGGTCTAGGAGTCAAACATTTGACTTTGCCCTGTAACCCTGACCCTGGATCACTATGACCTCAACGCTGCCACCATGATTGACACAAACTATTTCGTGACTGTTTAAGTTGACCTTGCCCTATAAGCTTGACCTCTAACCTATTATTTACAAAATCTTGTTTTTCCGTCCTTGCCCCGTCTGGTCCATATAGAGTCAAAACTGCTTGAATCATATGACAGAACCATAGTCTTTGATCTATGATCTTGAGATTTGACTGATTGTTCTTAAAATCGAATCGTTTTACCCTTGACCTCCTTCATCCATTCCATGAAACGTATTCCAAATCGGATTAAAACTAAGGTCACCTGTCCAGGTATGCTTAACTTTTAATCTGTTGGCTCCAAATAATAGTTCAACCCGGTGATTAACTCTCAGCCTTTCCATCACTGAAATCGGATTGAAAGTATCAATAATTTTACACAAACACACACACACACACACACACACACACACACACACACACACACACACACACACACACACACACACACACACACACACACACACACGCACGCACACACACACACACACACACACACACACACAAAACACAGCATTGCATCTACCGAGTTATCCTGGACGCGGCTGCAATGAGGGGAATAATCACATAATACTATATTGATTGATGGAAGCACCTTACACCCCTTTCATTTCTCTCACGCTCCACTAGACTTCACCTTCCACGCCTCCGTTCCCTCTCATCCTCAGCCTTCCCTCCCCTTTCTTACTTACTTTACTACCACCACAACCCCTATTTCTCCTCTCGCACTTCTCTCCCCTTCTACCACTACTCGCATGTACTAATATGTATTTAAGTTCTTTCTGTATGTGGATAAAATATTTTTAGTATATCATTTGTTATGGTAATAAGGGTGGGTAATTGTCTCGAGTTTTTCTCAATTGTTTATTTTCGGCACTTAAGAGGTTCTGCAGCGCAACGCCCCATATAGGATAACCGAAGACAAACTAAAATCCGAGCAACAGAATAACATTATCAACAATCAGCTTACAAAGGTTTCTCTGCTATTTTCGCTTCCATTAGAGTACAGGGCGATCGCTTTAACTGAAGAACACTTGGGCTTGACCCCCCCTCCTCTCTCTCTCTCTCTCTCTCTCTCTCTCTCTCTCTCTCTCTCTCTCTCTCCATTCATTCTTTCCTCTTCTTATCGCTTCCCTGCTTATCAGTCATTCCCCTTTTGCGTTTTATATGTAACTTTTCTTACCTTTCCCATTCCCCATTTGGAAATCAATACTGCGTCCCCGAAAACGTCTAGTTATTCGCCATATTTGATATTCTTCCTACTACAAGACCTCTGTCGGGTTACTCGCCTCAGCTCGGTCGTGAACGTCAGAACGGCCCGTAAACAAGGGCGTGACTCCCCAGTAACCGAATATGGTGTGAACTAGTTCGCTTAAAACATCAAGTACTGCTGAAATGACAAAACCAAAATTCCGGTAAGTCCTAGACCGGTGCCACGACAGAGCCTGCATCTTGTGATGTGTATGAAGAGCGAATACTTAATTGGAAATATCAAAACGGCTCATTACCAAGCACAGCACTCTTCTTACAATAGGGTTACACAGTAAACGAGAAGAAATGCTGTAAATATAGTAAAGGCGACAACGTTATTATCGAATTAATTAAAAGATATTACTTAAGGGCCTCACTTTAATTTTCAGGTGTTTAAATGCCTCCTTATACCTTGCATCTTTTTCCTTTGTCTTATAACTATATTTTCACTTTTATCGCACACCAGTTTTAGTTAGGTGTAGTGTACATTTTCCGTCTCATGTTGCCCAACTCTCACTACCAATAGAAGGCCGTGAAGCATTTGGGATGTGAACCGGCCAAAGTTGGTTTTACCTCTAAAACTCAGGTGTGTAAAAGAAAAGCTTCCCTGATTATCTTTACTCCCCAAACTTTTCTGATATTCACGCACCATTAAGTCCGTCCCCTGCAACCAATTTCCTCTACTGCACCTTGACTCCTTGTTTCTTAGTATTAGTATGATTAAATTTTCTACTTTTCTTTGTGCACTGATAAATTACATTCCTATCTGTCTAATCATGCTCATTTAACAGATGACTTAAATGGTTAATAAGCCACGCTGCAATGAACAATGATGTTCTTTATTACCATTTAACGTATCTCTTCCCTTATGCCTCCTCCGAACCTACAGTAACATGTACTATAACTAGAGGCTCTTAGAAAATGAAGATCCACTACATATTCCTCTTCTACACCTACAGTCCACTTTGTATACCTGTTTTATAGCACGTATAATGAAAGCAGTATTTCACGGTAATACGCACTGTTTGCAGTGCCTTGCATTTCTCTTTCAAATAATCACATGCTCCTCCCCTAAGGAATAATTGGAAGTCCCTTCTGCAACACACACACACACACACACACACACACGTCTTTTTGTGGCTGAGTCTGAGCACAGCTTTACACTACATTCGCCGAGGTTCTTTGTACCAAACTCCTTCATGTGTCACTACCTTAGCGCTGATACCAATCGTTCATACTTAATATCATCCTACGGCTGTCTCATTCAAGAGTGACGTAATGGTATTAACTGGGGTATTGTATAACATACACAAAGTCTTTGCGGAAGTTAATAGAGTTTTAATGAATTTCAGATCATTTAGTACCTGCCTGAGCCAAAGATCGAATTTGCGTGCTTTTGGAAATCACATTTCTTCTAAAATACCTTGACATTCACCACCCACACAAGACACACACTAAACACTCATCTAAAAAAGTCGATTTTCTTACTCATATTCTGAGTTGATATCAGCAAATAATCAGTAATTTAATCCACATTTAATACCTACATCATTATCTGCTTAATGCGCACGGCATCTTGGAAATTATTTTTGCTAATCATTGTAGATCATCATCATCATCTGTAATCCTATTAGTCTAACCCTGGCCGAAAATTGTCACTTCAGCATTTTGAATGTTGAGTTGTAACAACAGATTAACACTAGAGTACGGTGCTGGTCACGAAGGACTACTATGGAAAGGATGTAGGATCGTGCCACTGTCTTTTTCTGCCACTAAACTACGTGAATACGCTTTAAATGGACGAACTCTGGGCCAGTTTATGTTAAAAGAACAATAGCACCATTGTCTTTCATTGATCAATTCAAGATGTTACTGCTCGGTCATTATTTTTCCACATTTAAAGACCCTCCTTTAGTCAGATAAAACAGGGAGGTGTAGGTGAGTAGCTACTTTTGGCATGGGTGTGGCATTTAAGTTACAGATGTGTGATAGTACAACAGTTACCCACTCCACATCAGTCCTATCAGAAAAATATTGACCCAGAGCTTTTTGAAGTAAAGAAGATACAACCATGTGGTAAAAGTCGGCAAGTTATTTCTCCAAAACTAAAAAAATAAATAAATAAATAAATAAAACAACAAACAAAAGACATCCAATTTCAAGATCCTCTCATTTCGAGGTGTCTGGATATACAACAACTGGAGGTCATAGGCAGAGAGTAATACATACTGGAGAGGAAAGTTCCGGAAATGACCTGTTGCCTACTTGGCACAGACCTTCTCCAGAAAGGTATTGTGTAACAATAGCGCTCAATGATCCTTTAGATGTAAGCTGTCACTACCAATATCTGAAGGGAATGCATTAACCCACTAGACCGACAGGCATCCGTTTGGTGGCCTCATAGTTGCCACTTAGTGCTCTAAATGGTAGTTTGGCTTGTCATTCAGTGTACTGCAGAGTCATACGAAGCTGACGTTGCATCAGCTGAATCGATGGTGGGTATCCCTTCCTACGACAAAGCCAGTATATCAAGACGAGAAATTATTTTGATGTAAGCTGCTATTATTTTCTGCACCCGGGGTTAAGGGTTGTCACCTCAAGGTTTATGTAACCCTTTATTATCAAATAAGTTGCAGATATATATAGGTGAGTTCAAATCTTTATTTAGGTTCCTGTAAAAATACTGTTTTGGAGACTGAACAGGGCCAGTAAATTAATTGTTCAAGTGAGGGAAGCGAGCGAGAACACAGTACTTCAACCAAGACTTGGTGTGCAAAATTCTTACCTCATATGGTTAGTAAAATTTCCCTGCTTTGGGTGCACCTAAACCTTGTTGTCTTTTCAGCTACTGAATGAATCATGACATGCCATACCATTTTGAAATTGTTGTAAATTTTGTTTCTTGGTGGCAACAAACTGTTCTCCAAAACAACCAAAACTTGCCTCCAGAATGCAACATTTCCTCTAGAGAAAATATACCACCAAATCTTTTTTTTTTTTTTTTTTTTTTTTTTTCCAGCAACTAGCCCAGTGGCAGGTTGCCCTCCAATTATACCAATCATTATCCAAAAATAAGTCTAGGACTTAATGTTCTAATCTCAGGACGTATTTCCTGAAGTAATTCTAAGACATAAATGCTATTTTGTCCATTGGAGTTTATGTTCGATGGGTGGTTGGGCTTTATTGTTCACATAATGAAACTCGGAGATGAATAACTGTTTACCTTTGCCTTTAAAGCCAGGACTAAATAGTCTAGCCCTGAGTCCCCACGCTCCTGATCAGTCACAAAGAGGATTGGATGATTTATTAAATAAATACAGTAGATTTTTGTGAAGTGCACACACACACACACACACACACACACACACACACACACACACACACACACACACACACACACACACACACACACACACACACACACACACACATACACATTTACTTAAACTTACTTAAAGCTGCTTTTCCGCAACAGACGTCGATGCCTACAATACTCTCATTGTCTTGGGCCCAACATGTGTGAGTATGATTACCAATCCTGGATCCGCAAACTTTGCCACACAATCGACTTGTCAAGTACGAGTTTCCTGTTTTGGTTGTGTCTCCATTGTCTATGCTCTTCTCTGACCAAGTTCTGAGCTTCATCAAGATAAATAGTTCCATCATTGATGAGGGTTCCCCATTGTATTCTGTCAAAGGCACTGGTTTCAAAATGTTTTGGTATGATGTTGCATTTCTTCATAGTTGTCCTTATATTGCCTTTATATCTATTCTTTTGTCCACCTGGGTTGCTGCATACTGCAGGGAGTTGGCCACATAGAAACTGGCAGGGAAGGTGGTGCTCGGGCATGAGGAACACGTCTTCGACCCATCTCAGCTGCTTTTTAGTCACCATGGTTTCTATACTGGATGACTTTTGAGTGAAGGACATTATCCCTCCCCGTGGCCGCCCCTTCGGAAATTGACAGGCCCCCCCTTGCTGGTACCGAAACCATCTATTCAAGTTTCGAAAATCGATATGTTATTTTCTCCACAAACGTGAAGAGGCTCGTTTGGCGCACCAGGCAGTGTAATTTTTAGCTCCTAATCACATCCTGAGTTTCACAGTGAAACGCGGAAAATTTCGCATAATGATCAAATACATACCGGTGAAAAATAAGCAACATAGTGACAAAAAATCGCACATAGAAATATCCATATATTCACAAACAAAAATATCAGTGTTGCTGAAATTATTTGAAATGACTGGATATATGTATTACGAACAAAATCGGTACATAATATGGGAGGTTTCTTGAAAAAAGAAATTATGATTTCTTCCCGAAATTTTTAATGTTTATTGTGTTTATGCAAGTACTGATATTGTTATAGTCTGGGTGGTGTAGTGTGTGTTAAAAGAGAGGCGAGAGATGCTAATTTTAGACTCTGACCAGATAAGGGTGCTCCTTCGTGTGTATAGGCTGAACTGTAGCTGCTAAAATTTGATGCGACCGGCAATTACCTCCTCCATTAGCACCTCATATGTGGGGATTAGCGTGAAGGGAAGGGAAGGGAAGGTTTTACGTCCATCTATTCACCACGAGAAACTCTCATATGTTGCTGAAATGAGTGTGCAAAACAAGATATATGTAACATGATCAAACTCAGTACATGTGATCCTATATGTATTTCATAATTATGAGTTTTTTCCATTTTTTGATGTTTATATTGTTTATTCCTGTATGGATTTTTATTCGTACTCTGGGTGGTATAGTGCGTGTCCAAAGAGACGAGAAGGATGATATTATAGCCTGTTTTGAGGTAATGGGTGCAGGTGTGTGTGTTTAGGGATAACCCTCACAGTCAGAAAATGATTAGGGGAGAGATTTGCACGTTAGCTGGGGAAGAGTGAGGTTGTAAGTTATAGTTACTATTACAATAAACAAGGAATATGATTATTTTTTGTGCAAATACAAGAAAAACATGAGAGGAAAACAATACAAGGAAAGAAATGATGACACAAACAAAAAGACTGGAGGATAAAAAATCAACTTTCCTTTTACGCTTGTAGGGTTGCCTTGCAGAGCTGGCAGCGAGTGAGAGGGCTGCTTCTTTCTCTACCCTTTCTTCCCAGGTCAAAAGTAAACTCTGATAGCAGTCACTGTCTTGGAAACACACTTTCTCTCTTTTCTTGACTTACTTTCTTATTCTTACTTTCATGAACACTTATTTCCTTTTTCAGTCTTACACTACCCCTCCTCCTTAGTTATTATGTACATCATAACAAATATATAATTAGTTCTATAAATAGTTTCTTACATATTATTCTGTCAATATTTACGACTTTTTCTTTTCATATCTTAAAATGCCCGCCGAGACCGCCACAGGACCTCCCACCTCACCACCCCCCACACCACCGCCGAGCCGCCACCCCACCACCACCCCAGGAGGACACACAGGTGAGGTTAGTGACCTCGGGCAAGAGGGTCATCGGGACATCCCGACCCTGAGCCCCTATTCCTCGCAAGTGCCCCAACCCCAGGCGTTCAGACAACCTGAACTACTGTGCGGGCGGGGTAGTGACCGTCAGACCAGGGGTGGGACTGAAAAGAGGTCAGTCCCAAGTAACACCGTCTTGACGGTCTTGCTACACCCTCTAGGGCAGGAAGAGGCCCAAGGGCAGGAAGAGGCCCAAGGCTACGGCCTTAAAAGAGAGATAGACACAGGCTACGGCCTGACAAAGTGTAAAGGGGAAGGTGACCCCAGGCTCCGGCCTTAACATGCTGAGGAGAGAGAGTTGCCTGTGTGCATCCCTCTCCAGTTGTACCTTGGCTACGGCCAGAATACGGTCCAGGGTAGATAGACCCTGCTACCGTACGTGTAGCGCCACCCACCACGGGAAGCGGCGACTGGGCCGGCCTCTCGCCGGAGCAGACGGATGATCCCGTTCTCCGCTAGTCGTTTCCCGTACGGGCGGACACTCAGTTACGACTGGGGCACGTGGCCAGGGTGGAGAATTCCCTGACGGTAGGATCTGTCCGTATTGGAGAGAGTGCGGTCCTCGCGCCCTCACTCCGGCTTGTTCCCTACTGCGGGAGGAACACCACGCTGACGGCCGCTTGCCTCGGCGAAAGGGCGACCCCGATCACCCTACTGGTGTCCCTCGCACGCCGGACAAGTTCACGGCACCAGCCAAAGTCCATACTAGGGGAAGTGGAGCCCCACCTCAGCCCAATGAACACACTCAGGGAACCACGAAGAGCGTGAGTCTCCCTCAAGCCTCTTTCCCTCCGGTGAGCCCATCGGCGCAATCCAGGCTTCTTGGCCAAGCGGAGGCGTTAGAGTGGTGGCAAGGCCCGATTGCGGAGTTACCGCCCACACCCGGACGCTCCTTAGCACTGTTGGAGCCCTACAGGAGTCGCTGCCGCAGCCCAGCCCTGACGGCGCCTCTCCCCCTGAGCACCTGCAGACCCCGGACGCCCAGGCCTTCCACCACGGTCCCCGACGACGGCGACCTAGGCTCCCTCACGCCCCGGCAGAAGAAGAAGCAGGCCCGAATCCTCCGCCTGTTCGGTCCTAGTCCCGAGGCCCCCCGATCAGGTCAAGCCCTCCGGACTACGAGGTCCCCTTGCACCCCACCAACGCGGCCCTAGGAAGGAGCCGCCCCTCAGGCCGAGGCCCTAAACAAGAGAGCCTCCCTGACAGTAAGTACTAGTGACCCAACTACCAAAGAAACACGGGTAGAACAGTGAAAGTGACAGCGACCCCTAATACAGAGACAGTGATCCAATGCACAGTGGCAGTGACAAATAAAAGTTATGTTAAACAGTGATATCAGGGTAAGTCGTGCTTGAACATTAAACAGTTCGTTCCCCCCTCTCATTAAGGAAGCGGGGAGTTTTCTGTGGAATCAAAGGTAGGTGTGTGAGCGAGCCGGAAGGCTAGTGAAGTGCTTCCTTGCGACTAGGTGACGGTGTCGGATGTCGCCACACGCACCCTACCTTTGTTATAGTATCATATCCCCCACAGACTCCCAATCACAGTGAATATAAGTGAGACTCCTCCATTTATTATTATCCACCAGTGACACGACCAGTGTTCTCGATTGACCATTGCAGTGAAGTGATAACTCTCCTCAATAATAGTCACCCATATCCCTGACTGCCCTGTGCCCTGTGCAAAAGTAGATTGGATCCAATTATAAGTGTATTATTGTATCTCTGTGTTATTGTGTATCAAATATTGTGTATGTAGCACTGTAAGGAATAGAATTTAAGCAATAGATGTGATTTGGTGTACTGTCTCTTTTTATGCCCTGTTCCTTTGTTAGTGCATTACATCCGGTCTAGCCAAAGGACCCCGTCCCAGTGCTCGTGTTTTTACGACGAGAAGTCGCCTTAAAAACACAGCATTACATATCTAGTATGTCACAAAGGAACGATACTGAGGGATAAAGGGAGGGCAGAGAGCCACCTGACATCCATGACACTGCCAGACGGTAAGTTTTCGTTCTCGTGGCTATCTCTCGGTAGTTGCACGCATGTGGCAACGTACCTGGGCACTCCTGCCCACTCTTGTAGGTCCTTGGCCTTCACTGGGTGGCAGAATCTTTTCAAGAAAATGGACGACAACCCAATCCTGTGCACGAAGTCGGCCCATTTTATCACTAATTGCACTTGTATGCTCCCATGGTGTCAACGACAATGGATGGTATTCCTGCAAGATTTCAAACACACAGTCATGAACGAACTTCCTCACAGAGACTGTCCAGTTTTCTGGCAGTAGTAGTAATGTGCATTCAGAATGCACACATCGACCAAGTGGAGATAGAGTTTCCTCAACCAGGTGACAGAATGACGAATGCACCCCACACTACCAATCTGCATGTAGCTCTTATCAACCATTCACAAGTTACGACTGTAGTCTGTGACTGCATTTGGTTTTCGAATGTGTTCGTCTGTTGCATGATCTATTTTCTATGTGTCACCGAGAGTTTTTGAGTGCACTGTTGATATCATATACACTTCACTCTTGTCTCGCCAACACAGAGCAAGAATCCGTGCTTGGTTGCAGCTCCACAGTGCCTCTATCTTGCTCAGTGCTGAACTTTGGCATGACACATCGGTTAGATTATATTGTACCACAAGACCCAGTGTTTCTGACGAGCATGTGCAATGCCAGTTCTGGAGAGGTGTACTAGTTATCTGTCTAGAATCGGATTGTGACGTCTACCCACATAATCCTCCATCATTTTTTTTCACTGCTGAGCCAGAAATGTAAAGACGACCATTATAGCGATTTCAGTCATTGCCCCGGTATATATATTATATCCAAAACAGTATCCCTCTCACAATCATCTATATATCTTTACACCAAAAAGATGACGTTTTGATGGGATGTAATGTCTGAAAGTAATACAGCCATTGAATAACATTAGCGACTCATCATCTAAACCTTTTGGAAAGCCCCAAAATAGTTTTATCTTGCCTTTATGATTCTCTATAACGGTCCCGATGGTGCACAATCTGTATGCAGCGTCTGTGGTAGTGCTGTCTGAGAAATGAAGGAAATCAAGGATATTCTGGGTCATGTTTCCAGACATGTGCTTGCTGAATCCATTAAGACGAGTAAGAACATCAGTCATCCAGTATTCAGCAATCGCATTTTTTTTTTTTTAACCAAAGGCATCAATATCATCAGCGCCAAGAACACGTACAACGAGGACCTGGAGCGGTGGCGTCTTCGCCGTGGGTCTACCCCCTAGAGGCTGTCGAAGAGAAGAGGAGGACAGCATGGGGGCCAAACCACCGCACGCAACCCCGGCCCCTCAAGGGGCCCAAGTACCTGGGAGTGGCTTCGGTCGTCTGGACAAAGACCACGTCTCCCAACACAACACACACAACACCGTTTTTTCAACACCGAGAAATGACTCCCCAGCAGTCATTTCTCGACGAATTCTTCTAGCCGGGGACATTGAGAGCAATCCAGGACCCACCAACAAACACATATGTCCAACGTGCTCAAAACCTATCACGTCGAGCTGATAGACAAACGGTTCAGTTTAGTGCAATTCCTACAAGAGCTGGACCCATTACACCTGCACAACACTTGCATCCAGAAGACAGTACACAAACACCTTGACCTGCTCTTTATGCTCCTTCCCCCCACCCACTTACCCATTAACCCCCCCACCAACCCTACTCCTACTTCCTTCACACCTCCACAGCCAAACCCACCGATCCTTCCCACACCATCCAGTCCCCCAACTCCTCCCATTCCAACCCATCCTAATCCACCCCAACCCTTACCTCCATCACAACCTCCTCCTACCCCTTCACCCACACCACCACCTTTCCCCCGTGCTGCAGCAGCCGACACACATCGCACACACAACATAAACATCCTTCAGATAAATATAGATGGCATAAACACCAAAAAACAAGAGCTCACACAATTCATCAAACAACAGAACAAATACATTGCCATCTTACAAGAAACAAAACTACACAGAGCACAGAAAACACCGACATTTCAGAACTTCACCACCATTCGACAAGACAGGGCCGACGGCGGTGGCGGTGGACTCATCACCCTGGTACACAAATCCATCAACTTTGCAGATACCAGTGCACACACAAAGTCACTTCTTCCCCCACATGACACCACAACAGAAATACAATCAATTAAAATATGCGCTGGTTACAAATCACATATAACAATCGTTAACACAAACATTCCCCCCCAGTCATTGCCCACAGTACCACACAATTACTCTCCACAGATAAACCACATCACTAACATACCCAACATCATCCTGGGTGTTGATTTCAACGCCAAGTCGTCGGCCTGGCATGTGAACAACCCTGACACAGACAGAGGACTGGTACTACAATCCCAGACAGATCATCTTTTCATATTGAACAATCTAGATCAACATATCCAAATCCCACACCAAGCCCTCTTCTTCCCATCATCCCCAGACATCACTTCTGCTCCCCAAACCTCGCCCCCACTACATCCTGGAGAGTGGTCAAAACCCTAGGTTCTGATCACCTCCCAGTCATCTTCACTACCAAAAGCAGAATCACCTCAGCTGGTCACAGACACACATACACTAATTATAACAGAGCCAACTGGGAGGCCTTTGCAACTTAAACAGAACAACATTTCGAAACAGTAAACAGTACACCCATCACAAACATCAACTCTGCTGTGCACACTTTCAGTACAATTATACAAAATGCAGACGAAAGACACATCCCTAAAGGCAACAGAAAGAGACACAACTCCAACTTCACACCAGAAATTCAAGGCCTCATCAGTCAACGGGACACACTGCGACACTCCCCAACACCCCATACACAAGACACCGTACAACAAATTTAAGAACTCAACATTCAAATAAACAATAAAATATTAGAATAGGAAACACTAAACTGGAATAATTATCTCCAAACACTTGACCACAAAACAAACACCAGTAAACTCAACAAAACACTAAACATCACACTCTCCAACAGCGACACTACAAACTCACATGCCGCCATCACAACAACACACACCGTACCTTCAAACAAACGACAAGCAAACACTCTCATCAATCACTTTTCACAAGTCAGCCATCTAAACCCCCATCCAGAAGACCGATGTAACATTCGGTGTAAGAAACAGTTCCCCACAGACCCAGACTACGTACCTTTCACTTACAACCAGACGAAGCACATCATTAGCAACCTTAAGCACTCATCTGCCTGTGGACCAGACAACATAATCAACATTCACCTTAAACACCTTGGACCACGAGGCATACAAGCACTCACCAACATATCAAACTACAGCTACTCACACAACATAATACCCAACATCTGGAAGCATGGCATTATCATCACTATCCCTAAACCCAACAAAGACCCCACGTTACCTTCCTCACACCGCCCCATCACACTCCTCTGCACTCCCTTTAAAGTCACTGAACGACAGGTACTATAACTAGTCACACCTCACATTCCCCTTGCCCAATCACAACATGGCTTTAGGCCACTACACTCCACAAACACCCTTCTTACAGACGTTACACAGAGAGTTTTCGATGGCATGAATTCAGCTAGGCCACTGCACAGAACACTCCTAGTCACACTAGACATCAGCAAAGCTTTTGATGCTATCCCCCGCCACAACCTCACAAACAAAATACTCAACACAAACATGCACAATAATGCAAAAGCTGGTTGGCAAACTACTTACCAGGCAGATATGCACACGTAACAATTGCCGGTCAGTCTTCTAACATCAGAAACTTCACAAATGGCGTCCCCCAAGGATCTGTTTTGTCCCCTACACTCTTTAACCTATACATGCACGACATACCCACACCCCACACACCACAGATACACATAGCTTCCTATGCAGATGATATAACACTTACATGTACGCACAAAAACGCAAACACAGCTGCACACATCCTCCAACCTTACCTTAACTCACTACATGGTTCACCACAAACAGGCTCAAAATAGCCCGAGCCAAATCTACAGTGACCTTTCTCACAAATTGGACAGCAGAACACAGTCACATCCCTCACCCTATCATAAACAACACTACCCTACCACACACACACACACACACACACACACACACACACACACACACAAAATCCTTGGTGTAACATACAATACATCAATGTCATTTAAACAACACATGACAAGCATTAAAAATAAAATAACATCAAGACTCAATGCCCTGAGGTCACTTTCCCATACAACATTCGGACAGAACAAAGAAACAACCACCACAGTATACAAACAATACATACATTCAGTGATGACTTATGCAAACGCTGCCTGGGCTCCTAACCTCACCAAAACACACTACAACACTCTACAGACCATACAGAACAAAGCTTTAAAAATAATCACAGGCTGCACAGCTACTACACCCACAGACCACATATATCAAGAAACCAAAGTCCTCAAAGTCAAGGATCACCTAGACATGAAAGGCACCCAGATTCTTGCTGCAGCCTCCACAAACCCACAACATCCAGCACATTACATGGCCACCCACACCTAGGAACATCAAAACAACACCCAGCATCGATATCATACACAAATAATGTCATCTCTCCCCCCTCGCCCACCTCAGACCAGCGTCCAGAAGCATATCCACACTCAAATCACTCGCCGCTCCATTCATTCACTTAAAGACAACACACAGCTGCATGCATGGCCTCCTGACATCCACCCTTCTGAATCCTATCTCCCTCGTGAGGAGAGGGTCAACTGGCCAGGCTGAGATGTGGGCACCATCCAGCCCTCTTAAGCTACCAGAAGAGGCTGCATGACTTTGTCACTGATGCCTGTCCAGGATGTAACACAGCACCCCATACTATTGAGCACATTATGGAAGACTGCATTGCACACAATCACCTACGCCAACAACACAACATACACTCTTTGAGAGTTCTGTGAGAAAGCCCGGTCTCGGCCATGGCTTTCCTAAGGGACTCGAGGCTCTTCAGCCTGACTGCCTAGGGAACAACAACTACTACTACTACTACTACATACAACGAAGGCACTGTCACGTCAGTCCAAAACCATGTTCTGTTGATCCTTTGTTGTACTTTGTCAGTGGCAGTCTGTTGGAAAGTCCTGTTTGTCTCCGTTGCAGAGAGTGTTACCAGGTACTTGTGAAAAAAAAAAAAAAACAATAGAAATTCAGCACAGAACTGTTAGCCATCAGTCCTGTTGTGTCACACACACCAGAGTCACTGTCGATGAACATAAAGGTCTTCAATATGAAGTCAGTGGTCTGGGTCCATAAGTAGGATGCTCAAAAAGGTGATGCCTGTACCTGTGACTGCTTCCTGGAGTGCCTCTTGGTCTTTTGCAGGCAGTCACATTTCACAACATATTTCTTAGTCTACTGTGAAGACCGAGGAGCAGACAAGGATTCCAGTGCTGAGGAAGATGGCCCTGCTACTGGCTCAGGTGGGGAAAATGCACGGGACGATGAGAGGCCGCCTGAGGTGGAGGGAAGTGGTTGTGATGATGGAGTGAGGGAGGAGGATCTCACGCTGTGTATCTATTACAAATGTTCGTGCGACATGCTCACCTCCTCCTCAACCTCATTTGCTGCAAATAAATGTTTTGCTACCTTCATCTTCTTAGCCAGTGGTACAGCAGTCTTGCGGCGAGAAGGTGGGACATCATCCATGTCATCAGAGACATCATTGTCATCCTCAGTTGGCACCTGGTTCCACTAGACAGTATCATCATCTGAGGGTTCATCAAGGCTGCTTCCTCACTTGTCTTCAGACTCAATGTGGTCGTCATCACTCTCCCCTTCCTTGGGAAATGGTTCAGCCCTGATTTTAGGGCTTGTAAGGCCCTGGCAAGAGCTCAGAGGATGGTGGTACAAGGGAGTGCTGGCCTTGAGGGGATTAAAAGATGGATGTCTGCATATGACTGTATTGTATGCTGTACTGACATCCTGAGTGGTTTGGAGGATACGGTAGGTCAGTGTCAATATCTCCCAGACCTTCATTCCCTTCCAAAAATTGTTCACAGATTTTTACTGATTGCGCTGCATTGACGCCACCACACTATGGTAAAGCATCATTCAATGTCGGCAGCCATTTAGGGTTATCCTCCCTTGTAAGACCTAGGATGTGCTGTAAACATCAGATGTGAAATGACTCAATCTGTTTGATGTGATGCTTGTTGGCAGTCCAGGGCTTGGCACTGTATAAGAGGATGGAAAGACATACAATACATCTGTAAGGAGTAGACTGTAGCACCAGTCGAGCAGGGCAGTACTCTCAAGGTGGATGGAAAACTGATGACAGGGAGAGCTGGAGCTCCCTTTTCATCAGCCCTCAGGACTAGTTCCTGACCATCCCCCTTTGCAGAACTTTTTCAGTGTTTCAGTAACACAAAGAGTAGGCCAGCATGCTCTCTAATACAAGTTTCTCTAACTGTCAACACTAATCTACATGCACAGTACACACTACACTTCCTTAAAAAAAAAAAAAAAAAAAAGGAAAATGGCACACCCATACCATGCCTCGGAGTCCCCAAGGGGGGAACCATAAATGTCCCCACCATCTGCCCCTCTCCCAGTGACGACTCTTTGAGCTGCCTGGATCCACTATTTCATTTCTGCAACATTCACGGCCTTTCCCCTAACTTTCTGTTGAACACCACCTCTCCTCCTCTAAACCTCACTTTTTTTTTTTTTTTTGCGAGGAAGAAGGAACCAAAGGCCACGAGCCCGCAGTAACAGTTCCCTCCAAGAGAAAAACACAATACAATAGAGAGCCAAATTCAAGATCCGATCATTTTGAGATGCCTGGACACACTGCGTTTGAAAGACTGGAGATCATAGGCAGCAGGAAATACAGACAAAGGGAGACAGTTCCAGAGCTGACCTATTGCATAAATGAAAGACTCTTGCATTAGAGAGGTGGACAGAAAAGGGATGAGAGTTTGCTGCCAGACGGGTGCTATGCGCCCGTCGTAGAGGTGGAGGAATGAGAGCAGACAGTTCAGAGGAGTAGTGACCATTAAAGTAGCGACAGAAAAGAGATAAAGATGCAACAGTGCGGCTAAGAGACAGAGGTTGAAGGGAGTCAGTAAGAGGAGGAGGGTTAATGAGACGAAAGCCTCCCCACACATGAGAGTTGTACTCCACACAGGGGCGGATAAAACCCCTGTATAGAGTCAAAAATTGTGCAGGGGTAAAGAAAGAGCGGAGTCGGCTTAGCACACCCAATCTCTTGGAAGCAGAGTCTACAAGAGATGTAACATGATCTTTCCAAGATAAGTCCCGAGTAAATGAAACCCCAAGCATGTTCAAGGATGATGCAGTATAAAGCTGAATATTATTAAACATTAGTGGGTATACCTGTGGAAGATTTTGTCTGGTTGATAGGTGTAAGAACTGAGTCTTAGATGCATTAAAAACAACCATATTATTTTTACCCCAGTCAGAGATACGAGCCAAGTCAGACATTAGGTGTGCCATAGCCTCATCCCTTGTTTGTTGAAGTAACTGTTGAGATGGACGTTGCAGGAACCGAATGGAAAGGTGAAGGGTGGAGCCATCAGCGTATGAGTGGATAGGGTTAGATGTACAGCTTAGAAGATCATTGATGAATAAAAGGAAGAGAGTTGGTGATAGGACAGAGCCCTGAGGAACACCACTGTTGATAGATCTAGGAGAAGAACGATGGCCGTCTACAACAGCGGCTATAGAACGACCAGAAAGGAAGCTAGCGATGAAGGCACAGATAGAAGGATAGAAACCGTAGGAGGGCAGTTTGGAAATTAAAGATTTATGCCAGACTCGATCGAAAGCCTTTGAGATGTCAAGTGCAATGGCAAAGCTTTTGCCAAAGTCCCGAAAGGAGGATGACCAGGAGTCTGAAAGGTAGGTGAGAAGATCGCCAGTGGAGCGTCCCTGACGGAACCCGTACTGACGATCGGAAAGAAGGTTGTGACAGGAAAGATGCTTTAAAATTTTTGTATTGAGAATTGACTCGAAAACTTTTGAAATACAGGACGATAGTTGCAGGGTTGGGAGTGGTCACCCTTCTTTGGGACTGGCTGAATGAGAGCAAACTTCCAGCAAGAAGGAAAGGTACAAGTTGACAGACAAAGGCGAAAGAGTTTGCCTAGGCAGGGTGTAAGCACAGAAGCACAGTTCTTGAGAACAACAGGAGGGACCCCATCAGGCCCATATGCCTTGTTAGTACTGAGACCAGTGATAGTAGAAAATACATCAACTGAAGAAATTTTAATGTCAGCCATGAGGAAGTCAGAGGGGGGAAGTGATGGAGGAACAGCACCGGAATCATCTAAGGTGGAATTGGAGGAGAAAGTCTGTGCGAAGAGATCTGCTTTATCAGTAGAAGAAATAGCTACAGAACCATCAGAGTAGAAAAGAGGAGGGAAGGATGATGAAGTAAAGTTGTTAGAAAGATTTTTGGCAAGGTGCCAGAAGATGCGGGAAGAATTCGAGTTGGAGAGTTGAGAGCATTTAGTATGGATGAAATTATTTTTAGTAGAGCGAAGAACAGACTTAGCACGATTCCCGCCAGAAACGTAAAGATGATGTGATTCAGGGGTGGGTTGGGTCCTGTACCTTTTGTAGGCCCTCTCCTTGTTGCGGACAGCATTAGAACAAGAGTGATTAAACCAAGGCTTTCTTGCATTTGTCAAAGGATATGAGAAAGGAATGTATGCTTCCATGCCTGAGAGAATAACCTCCGTAATGCAAGGCACACTCAGATGGCCCCCGGCCATGGAAGCAATAATCATTCCAGGGAAAATCAAAGAAGTACTGCCTGAGGGCCTCCCAGTCCGCGGCTCCAAAATGCCACAGACGACGTTTCCCTGGAGGGTCCACAGGCCGTACTGGAGTGATAGGACAGGTTAAGGTAATAAGGTTGTGATCAGAGGAGCCCAACGGAGAGAAAAGATTAACAGAGTAAGCAGAAGGATTAGTTGTGAGGAAGAGGTCAAGTATGTTGGAGCTCTCTCCAAGGCGGTCAGGGATACGGTTAGGGTGCTGTACAAGCTGCTCTAGGTCATTAAGGATAGAAAAGATGTAGGCTTGTTCACCAGGTGGATCCGTGAAAGGAGAGAAGAGCCAAAAGTGGTGGTGAACATTGAAATCTCCTAGAATGGAGATTTCAGAGAAAGGAGAAATGGATAGAATGTGTTCCATCGTAGAAGTAAGACTGAGGTAACTGACAGCAAACTTTTTTCTGTATCCTCCTACTTTCTCTATATTCATTTCAAAGCCAAAGGTGGATGTTGTGTATATGTACGCAAAAACCTGTCATGCTCTCGTGTTCCTGAACTTGATTCTTCTGAATTCTCTACTCTCCGGCTTCGGCTCTCCCGTCATTCTCTGACTAGATATATCTGCGTTGTTTACTTATCTCAAAATCCTACTGACTATCAAAAATTCTTTGACTATCTTACTTCTACGATGCAACACATTCTATCCATTTCTCCTTTCGCTGAAATCTCCATTCTAGGAGATTTCAATGTTCACCACCATCTTTGGCTCTCCTCTCCTTTCACTGATCCACCTTGTGAACACGCCTACATCTTTTCTATCCTAAATGACCTAGAGCAGCTTGTACAGCACCCTACCTGTATCCCTGATTGCCTTGGAGAGAGCCCCAACATACTTGACCTCTTCCTTATAACTAATCCTCCTGCTTACACTGTTAATTTTTTCTCTCTGTTGGGCTCTTCCAAACATAACCTTATTACCTTAACCTGTCCTATCGCTCCGGTATGGCCTGTGGACCCTCCAAAGAAACATTGTCTGTGGCACTTCGGAGCTGCAGATTGGGAGGCCCTCAGCAGTACTTCTTTGATTTTTCCTTGAATCATTATTGCTTCCATGGCCGGGAGCCATCTGAGTGTGCTTTGCACGTTATTCAGGTTATTCTCTCGGGCATGAAAGCATACATTCCTTTCTCATATCTTTTGACTAATGCAAGAAAACCTTGATTTAATCACGCTTGTTCTAATGCTGTCCGGAACAAGGAGAGGCCCTATATAAGGTATCAGAGCCAATACACCCCTGAATCACATCTTTTTATGCTTCTACCCGGAATCGTGCTAAGTCTGTTCTTCACTTTACTAAATAATAATTTCATCTGTACTAAATGCTCTCAACTCTCCAGCTCGAATTCTTCACGCTTCCTCTGGCACCTTGCCAAAAACCTTTCTGACAACTTTACCTCATCATCCTTCCCTCCTCTTTTCTACTCTGATGGTTCTATAGCTATTTCTCCCACTGGTAAAGCAGATCTCTTCACTCAGACTTTCTCCTCCAGTTCCACCTTAGACGATTCCAGTGCTTTTCTTCCATCACTTCCCCCCTCGGGACTGACATTAAAATGTCTTCAGCTGATGTATTTTCTGCCATCACTGGCCTGAATACTAACAAGGTATATGGGCCAGATGCAGTCCCTCCTGTTGTCTTCAAACTGTTCTTCTGTGCTTACACCCTGCCTGGGTAAACTCTTTCACCTTTGTCTTTCAACTTGTACCTTTCCTTCTTGCTGCTCTCATTCAGCTAGTCCCAAAGAAGGGTGAAGGGTGATTATTCCCAACCCTCTAACTATCGTCCAATTGCTTTAACATACTGGGTCTCAAACGTTTTCGAGTCTATTCTTAACAGAAAAACTATAAAGCATCTTTCCTATCACAATCTTCTTTCTGATCGTCAGTATGGGTTCGGTCAGGGACGCTCCACTGGCAATCTTCTCACCTACCTTTCAGACTCCTGGTCATCCTCCTTTCGAGACTTTGGTGAAAGCTTTGCCATCACACTTGACATCACAAGGCTTTCGATCGAGTCTGGCATAAATCTTTAAATTCCAAATTGCCCTCTTACGGTTTCTATCCTTCTATCTGTGCCTTCATCGCTAGCTTCCTTTCTGGTCGTTCTATAGCCGCTGTTGTAGACGACCATCGTTCTTCTAGATCTATCAACAGGGGTGTTCCTTCTAAGCTGTACATCTAATCCTATCCACTCGTACACTGATGATTTCACCCTTCACCTTTCCACTTGGTTTCTGCAACGTCCATCTCAGCAGTTACTTCAACAAACAAGGGATGAAGCTATGGCACACCTAATGTCTGACTTGGCTCGTATCTCTGACTGGGGTAAAAATAATCTTGTTTTTAATGCATCAAAGATTCAGTTTTTACACCTATCAACCTGTCAAAATCTTCCACAGGAATACCCACTAATGCTTAATAATATCCAGCTCAATCCTGCATCGTCCTTGAGCTTGCTACGGGTTTCGTTCACACGGGAATTATCCTGGAAAGATCATATTGCATCTCTTGTAAAATCTGCTTCTAAGAGATTAGGTGTGCTAAGCCGACTCCATGCTTTCTTTACCTCTGCACAGTTGTTGACTTTATACATGGGTTTTATTCGCCCCAGTTTAGAGTACAACTCTCATATGTGGGGAGGCTCCGCACATACAGCTCTTCTCAATAGGGTGGAGTCAAAGGCTACTGTATTCATCTCATCAACTCTCCTCCTCTTAGTGGCTCCCTTCAACCTGTCTCTTTGCCGCATTGTTGCATCTTTATCTTTTTTCTATCGCTACTTCAGTGGTCACTGCTCCTCTGTACTGTCTGCTTCCATCCCTCCATCTCTATGATGGACACGTAGCACCGATCTAACAACAAACTCTCATCCCTTTTCTGTCCAAGTCTCTAATTTAAGAGTTAACCGTTACTCCCAGTTCTTCATTTTTGCAACAGGCCAGCTCAGGAACTGTCTCCCTCTGTCTGTATTTCCTGCTTCCTATGATCTCCGTCTTTCAAAAGCAGTGTGTCCAGGCATCTCGAAATGAATGGATCTTGAATTTGGCTCTCTTTTGTTTTGTTTTTTTCTTGGAAGGGCTCTGCCTTTGGTTCCTTCTTCCTCGCAAAACAAAAAAAGTTATACTGATATCTTCATTTCAATTCTTCATTTGGTGTTTTCAAAGACTCTGGATCTGAAACATAAAAGAGACTGGGGCATAGCTGATTCATGCAAGGACTTATGTGTTATTGTTATGTTTATCTGTGGGCAGATTACTAAGGTACGGTAGCTGAAATTCTTCATCTGTTTCACATTTTCGCTCTTTATCTGAAATGCATGAGGCTCTGCTGGTTTGTTTCTCTAAGATATTATTTGTGTTTTATTGACCTTATCTGAGCCCTACTGCATAGTATGTGTTGGAAACGATGGTGAGACGGTTGTAGGGCTTTTGGGATATGTGCAAGGATAGCACAGTCATCAGAATATTGTAACTCTAGGAAATGCACCATTTCAGTCTTTGTATGTGACAATGTCTGCGATTAAATACGAGTATATTGCCGCCTAGCCAGAACTAAATTATTCCATCATCAAGGTTCCTTTGATGGCTACTTAAAATAGTGACTGCAGTGATATAGATGTTGAAAATAACCACGTCCACATCGAATGATTCCAAATTGCTCCCAGCTATGGACACACAAGCATTCATGTTGTCATGCAGGCTCTTCATTGGGGCAAGAAATGTGTTTGGAGTTCCAAATTTTGCCAGAGCATTCCATAAAGTTAAATGTTGGCAGTGTCAAATGCTTCTGCAGGATTGATGAGTGCAATATACAAGTCATACTTCTGCCTGTGGCATTTCCCTTGTCTATCGGGCAAAAAAGATCATATCACAGGTACTTCACTCCTTCTGAAATCCACACTGTTTCATGAAGTGATAACTCAGACGTTTTGTTAGTGTGGATACCATTATCTTGGCTAATCCTTTGGTACCATTCACAAGGAAGGAGATGCCTCTACTGTTGTCACATTTTGAGCAGTCCCCTTTCCTTTTGTAGATAGTTACCATATCAGAAGTAAGCCATTCAGATGGAATTCATTCTTGGTTCCAAACGGTGAGTATGAGTTTATGGAGATACCGATGGAGTAACTGGCAAACCACTTTGATTATATCAGATGGCAGACCATCAGGGCTATGGCTTTTGTGATATTGTAGAGACTGGATGACCTTAACATTTTCTCCAAGTTTGGGTGGAACTTCAAGATCTGTCACTCAACCCCTCTATGGCTGTGCTTTCGGATATTGATGGGCCACCCTGGCCGGCACCGGGACCATTTTCTGAAGTTTCAAAAGTCGACTATTTTCTTCATCAACGTGCATCTGGCGCACCTGGCAATGTAATTTTCAGCTTCCTAAACCCATCCTGTGATTCATAACTAATCTCCTAATATTT
>NC_137031.1:16093029-16410769 GCF_032717465.1 Coenobita brevimanus
CGAAATCACTATGGACACGCCGTTGAAAACTAAGGAAATGCACTGCACTATGAAATATCCATATTTTCGCCAAAAAAAAAAAAAAAAGCATCAGTGTTGTTTAACTGGTTTGGATGACTAGAAGTATGTAATACGAACAGAATCCGTACATAATATGGGAAGTTTTAAAAAAATATTTTCTTTTCAATATTTTTGTTTATTGTATTTATGCAAGTATGGGTTTAGTTTTGTATTCTCGGTGGTGTACTGTGTGTCTTAAGAATGACAATAGGGGTTATTTTTAGTCTGTTACAAGATAAGGATAGTGCCATGTGTGTTTAGGTTGAATCGTCGCAGCCAAAAATTGATAAGACCCGAGATTAACATCTCACACTCTCCCACGAGGGAATTAGTGGGAAGGGAAGGGAAGCTTTAACATCCATATATTCACAACGAGAACATCTCATATGTTCCTGAAATGTTTGTTCTAAACAAGAAATATGTAAAATTTAACAAATTCAGTATGTAACATATTTACTTGTAACTAAAAACATCAATTAGGAACATATTCTCTTTTTTTTTTTTTTTTATGTCTATAATGTTTATTCCTGCATTTTTGTTTTTTTTTTACTGTGGCTGATTTAGTGTGTGTGGAAAGAGAGAAGGAGGATGCTATTTTCAGTCTATTTCAAGATAGTAGATGTAGCTGTGTGTATTTAGGGACAACCCTCACAGTCAAAAAACGAAAAGGCCAGAGATTAGCACGGTGGACTGGAGAAGGAGGGGTAATGGATGGTGAGGTTGTAAGCGGTAATTGTAAGTACAGTAAACAAGGACTATGAATATTTTACCAGCAAATACAAGAAAATAATAAAAGGAAAGCAATACAAGAAATAATAAAAGGATAGCAATACAATAAAAGAAATAGTGACACAAATGAGTAAATAAGAAAAAAAAAAGATTACCATTTACATTTGTAGGGTTGTGGGATGTAGATTGTGGAGTGCAAGTGATGCCTATCTCTCTCCCCTCCCTTCCTAAGTCAAAAGCAAACATTGATAAGCAGTCACTGTCTAGAAAACACATTTTCTTTTCTTGATGTGCTTTCTAATTCTTACTTTCACAAACACTTGAGGGGAGCAAAAGACAGACGCCTCATAACTGATTCACGATAGATAATGACCAGAGTGGTATGGAAGGTAGAGTAGGTCAGCATCAAGATTTTCCGAACCTTCTTTACCTTCCCAAAATTCTTTGCAGTTTTTTTTTTTTTTTTTTTTTTTTTTTACAGATCATGCCGCATCGACGACACTGGCCATGCTACAGTAAAATATCATTCAACGCTGACGACCATTTATGGGTTAAGGAGCATTTGGGATGTTATAAAGGATATTGTGCTCCACCAAGTTTCTTCAGTTTAGTAAGGTATTGAAGTGTTGTGCCCATCTCTAGGGTTACTTACTTGTCTAAGTTGTCTCTCAGGAGCTCTCCATTGGATGACAGATTACTGGTTAGGCAGTGTTTGGTTGGCCCATAGATGGGTTTATGGACTTGCAGAACCGATGTTGATCATTAATGTAAGTCAGTCTTTTCAGCTCTATTGCTTGCTCAGTCCACCATTTGTTTTCCATATCATGCAGTGTCCTCTGAGTATCAATTCTGAGAAATTCTGTTGCCCATTTTTTTAGACTTAAGGGGATAGGATGAGCAAACCAATTGCCGTGTACTCTACTCATCACTGCATGGTCATGTATGTCCTCAGCATTTTCATCAAACCAATCTTTGTGGCAGTGAGAGGAGAGGCCTAGGGTTTCTTAGTTTGTGGTAATAGTGTTACACTTGACTTACAAGGTGCTGCATTCTTTAAAATGCTACAGTTTAGTTTCTTGGAGAATTGTCTACAGCACGTTCGTGGGCGTATAACCAGTTGTCGTTTGATGAATATAACGTTATGGTCTGCTGAGATAACAGAGAGCCAAATTCAAGATCCATTCATATCGACACGACACACGGCGTTCGAAAGACTGGAGATCACAGAAAGTAGGAAATACTGACAGAGGGAGACATTTCCAGAGTTGACCTGTTGCATACATGAATGACTGGGAGTAACGGTTGACTCTTGCATTGGAGTTGGGCAGCAAAGGGATGAGAGTTTGTTACTAGATGGGTGATATGCACCCATTGAAGTGGTGGTGGGATGCAAGCACACAGTTCAGAGGAGCAGTGACCACTGAATTGCTACAGAAAAGAGATAAAGATGCAACAGTGTAGTGAAAAGACAGAGGTTGAAGAGAGGCAGTAAGAGGAGGCGAGTTAATGAGATGAAAATCCTTTGACTTAACCTTGTTGAGAAGAGCTGTATCTGGGGAGCCTCCCCACTCACGAGTGTTGTACTCTACACAGGAGAGAATATTCAATAACTGCGCAGGGATAAAAAAGGCACGAAGTCGGCTAAGCACACAAATCTCTTGGATGCAGATTTTACAAGAATGGTAATAAATTATGATCTTTCTAAGATAAATCCCGAGAGAATCAAACTCCAAACATATTTTTAAATGATGCAGGATTGAGTTGGATATTGTTAAAAATTAGAGGATACTCCTGTGGAAGATTTTGTCTGGATGAAATTTGTGTGACCTGAGTTTCTAATGCATTACAAACAAAATTTCATTTAATACAGTTGGAGATATGAGTCAAGTCAAATATCAGGTGTGTCATAGCCTCATTTCTAGTTTGTTGAAGTAACTCCTACGATGGATGATGCGGGAAGTGAATGGAAGCGCAAAGGGAGGAACCATCAGCATATGAGTGGATCGGTTTAGAGGTACAGCTTAGAAGGTAACTGGTGAAAAGATGAACGAGAGTTGCCGATAGGACAGGGCCCTGAGGAACACCACCATTGATAGCTCTGGGGGAAGAACAGTGGCCGTCTACAACAAAACGACCAGAAAGAAAGCTAAAGATAAAGGCACAGCTAGAAGGATAGAAACCGTTAGTGGGCAGTTTGGAAATTAAAGTTTTATACCAGACTCGATCGAAAGCCTTTGAGATGTCATGTGCAATGGCAAAGCTTTCACTAAGGTCCCGAAAGGAGGAGGTCAAGGAGTCGGAAAGGTAGGTGAGAAGATCGTCAGTGGAATGTCCCTGGCGGAACCCATACTGATGATCGGAAAGAAGGTTGTGAAAGGAAAGGTGTTTTGTTCTTTTTCTTAAGGACTCAAAAACTTGTGGAATACAGGACGAAAAGGTCACCCTTCTTTGGGACAGACTGAATGAGAGCAAACCTGCAGCAAAGAGGGGACCAGTTTGACAGACAAAGGCAAACGATTTTACCTAGGAAGGGTGTAAGCACAGATCTTGAGGACAACAGAAGGGACACCATCAGTCCCATATTTTTGTATCTTGTAAGTATTGAGGCCAGTGATGGCAAAAACATACATCAATAGAACACATTTTAATGCCTGCCATGAGGAAGTCAGAGGGTGGAAGTGATGGAGGAACAGCACCAGAATCGTCTAAGGGTGAACTGGAGGAGAGCGCATAAGTAAAGAGTTCTGCTTTATCAGGAGACGAAATAGCTACAGAACCATCAGAGTGGAAAAGAGGAGGGAAGGATGATGAGGTAAAGTTGTTAGAATGGTTTTTCATAAGGTGCCAGAAGGAGTGGGAAGAATTTGAGTTGGAGAGCTGAGAGCATGTAGTATGAACGAAAATATTTTTAGTAGAGCGAAGAACAGACTTAGCACGACTCTGGGCAGAAATATGATGGAGATGAGTTTCATGGGGTGGGCTGCTTCCGGCACCTTTCGTAGTCTTCTTGTTGGGGACAACATTAGAACATGCATGAGTAAACCAAGTTTTTTTTTTTTTTTTTTTTTTTTTTTTTCATTAGTCACAGGATGTGAGAAAGGAATGTACAGTATGCTTCCATGCCAGAGGGAATAACTTGCATAATGAATACGGCATGCTCAGATGGCCCTGGGTCATGGAAGCAATAATCACTCCAGGGAAAATAAAAGAAGTACTGCCTGAGGGCCTCCCAATCAGCAGCTCTAAAGTGTCACGACTACCGCGTCTTGGAAGGGTCCACTGACCTTACTGGAGTGATAGGACAGCTTAAAGTGGCAAGGTTGTGATTGGAGGAGCCCAGCACAGAGAAAAAATTAACAATATAAGCAGAAGGATTAGTGTAAAGGGAGAGGTCAAGTGTGTTGGAAATCTCTCCAAGGCAGGCAGGGATATGAGTAGGATGTGGTACAAGCTGCTCTAGGTCATTAAGGATAGAAAAATGTAGGCTTGTTCACCAGGTGGATCAGTGAAAGAAGAGGAGAGCCAAAGGTGGTGGTGAACATGGAAGCCTCCTAGAACTAATACGTCAGAGAAAGGAGAAATTGATAGGAAGTGTTCCATCTTAAAAGTAAGATAGTCGAAGAATTTTTCATAGTAGAATTAGGTAACAGGTAAAGAGCACAGATACATTTAGTCAGAGAATGGCAGGAAAACCGAAGCAAGAGAGCAGATAATCCAGAAGATTCAAGTTAAGGTACATAAAATGAAGATATGTTGTTGCGTAAATATATACAATAGTCATATATGGCTTTGAAATGAGTATAAAATAGGAAGATACAGAGATGGGTTTGCTGTCAGTCGCCATAGACAGCTGGGTCCCAGGGAGGAAGAGATGATGATATTTAGAGGAGGAGAGGTGATGTTCAAGTGAGAGAAAGGCAGAGAAAAGGCCGTAAACGTTGCAGAAATGAACAAGTGAGTCACACTGCTTCCAGGCATTTCGCTTGGTCGTCACTGGGAAAGGGACGGATGGTTAAGGCTGTGATGCCCTCCTCCGCCGCGAGACTCCGAGGCTTTGTGTAGAGATGCAATTTTGGGGGTTCTTTTTAAATTTTGAATAGGAAGTGTAGTGTGTAATGTGCATGTACTTTGGTGTTGACAGTTAGAGGAACTTGTATTGGATAGCATGCTGGCCTACTCTCTGTGTTACTGAAACACTGAAAGAGTTCAGCAATGAGGGATGGTCAGAAGCTAGTCCTGAGGGCAGATGAAACAGGAGCTCCAGCTTTCCCTGTTATCAGCTTTCCATCCACCTTGGGAATACTGCCCTGCTGGGCAGTATTCCCAAGGTGGATGGAAAACCCAAGCTACTAGGGCTAAAGTCCACTCCTTAACATTTTTTAAATAACAAAACAGAGGACAGGAAACAAATGAATAAAGCAAACAATCTATACACCAGATTACTGGCGTCCTCCATTCATAAACTATCTGTAACAGTTGGACTTGAACAGCTGTAGGCTGAAGTTTGGGGGGAAACAACTCTGGAGAAGCGAGATCCAGAGAGATGCAGTTCGGGGAATAAAAGAATTCTGGTACGCAGAAGTTCTGCAATATGGCTGAGTGACAATCCAGTCATCAGAGCTACCAGATGCCCGTGTTGCACGAAGGAAGGCACGAAAAGGTGGCACAATGGACGCAACTTCGTCTGAGCATTTGCCATAAAATTATCTGTAAAATAATGCAAGGGAGGCAATATTTCTTCTTACCTCTAGGGGAGGTAGTTTATTTATAATACCAGGGTTATTAATAATTCCAACAGATTTGATCTGAATTTTATCTAGTTGTTTTAATGCAACCTCCATTCCACAAAGGTGAACAATATTCAAGCTGAGAGCCCACATGGCTTTTATAAATTATAGAAAACTGCTCGTCAGTGAAGAAGTTACGGACTCTCTACAACAATCCATGTTTCTTTGAGGCGGTTTTAGCAAGTGATCTACCATGAGAGGTCTAGCTGAGGACATTGTTGAGACAACGAGAATTTCAATTCTTTTGGAGATGGGAATATTAGTAGCAATGAAGGTAATATACGAATCTGGCAATATCTGTCTATTAGTAAATTGTATATATTTGGTTTTACTAGCATTAAATGAGACAAGGTTGTTTTGTCTCTATTCACTGATCGTAGGTAAGTTTTCATTTATGAAGATGGCTGTACTGAGTTGGGAGAGATATTAGACTTTGTAAATGGGTGTTTGAGTGTGAATGAACTGTGAAGCGTTGACTCATCTGCAAATGAATGGATGAGATTGTGGGTGACAGATAAGAGACAATTAATATGAACCACGAAAAGAGTTGGTGCCAAAACTGATCCCTGTGGCACGCCAGCATTGAGTAGAAATTGGAATGTACATCATCTACTTTTACTCTTATTTTTCTGTCGCTGAGATATAAGTAAAGCAGACGAACAAAAGATGTTAGTCCATAGCAAGGGAGTTTGGACAGCTTACCTAAACAATTTTGACTTTGTGAATGTTCAGATGACTCACTTTCTGCACTATTTTTTTTGTTTAAGCCCCTATTTTTGTATATTCTATTGCATTAACTCTACCCGAATTTTCGCTCATTGTGTTTTTTTGTCTGTTTGGGTGTTAAATGAATTAAAAAAAGACTCAGTTACATTAGGTTACAACACTGAACAAGGAAAACAGTGAAACTTGTTACATGTGAAAGTGACGAAAAGAAAATGCAGCCTGATGCTAAAGTTGTAGAATGTGAGAGGACTATGATAAAATGACCAAAGTATGGCCTACTCCACCTCTACTATAAAGTGTTAATTTGAGTGAAGACATGTGGACATCCAACTAGTTATGTGAACATTATTTGGTTATTATGAGAACTTATTCTCTTGTGATACCATTGTGGTTCTTGTATAACCAGTTATTATGTTACTTTATTATCACTACAACACCCCACTGAGGGGAGTCCCTTTGACGTGATGGTGGGGCTTGAAGCATGGCTGGCAGTGTCACCTACTCTGCAGGCGTGCCTACCTTTGTATGGTTCAGCATTCGTCAGCCTCTTGGACCAAGCACCTTCCCTGCTTCACTGGTAGAGAATGCCTACTGGTGATGTTGCTCGTCTTTGCCCATTTTCCATCTTGGGTGGGGATTTTGTTGCCCCACGTGTTTGCCATGCATGGCGTCCTTCACTGCTGGGAAATAGGAGTCCTGGTGATTTAACGATGCTGGATGATGCACCCTACACATTGCAACAGATCTCTTTGTTGTTCTATTCTGGCTAGATGGGCGGCCTGGTTGGGCCCAACCATGACAGTCATCTGGGCACTTGTTGGCTAGTGTCAGATGGACAATGGGGGGTCTGGTGGCTCCTATCGTCATGGAGTCATTCTTGTCTTGTCTGGGTCCCATGGTGGGTACCTGCTTATACTCCCTCATTATCTCTGGGGTCACCAGTGGTGTTATCCCTGGCATTTGACCTCCTCTAATTGGGCTTTTTGGTGGGCGGATAGGCGAGGGAATGAAATATTTTTTCGAGGGAATGAAGTATTTTTTGCTGTAAATGGCTCTTGAAAACAATCTTTCTGCTGATGACCGTCCATCTGTCCCTGGCTATACCTGCATTGTTATTGCCAGTATGGAGACTTACCAGGCCTATGGGGACTATCCTCCTTTTGCCCCAGTGCTGAGCTGGGACTGGGAGATGTACCTGTTGGGTTGGTGCAGCTTTGGGATCAGTCCTGATCGTTAAGCAAAATACCTTGTGCTGAAATCCTCTGTTGGTGAGTTAATATTAAATATTGGCATTTTTTAAAGTGCATCTTGCCACTGTTTCTGCTTGTGGTCGGGAACCTAAATTCTGTTCCCAGGGCAATGGAAGCATCCTCGTTTATGTGTCCTCCCCAGAGAAGAGCTTTCCATTAATGGCTTTGACCTCAGTTTCTAGTGCAGATGTTTCATACAATCCACATGCTACCTTTAATCGATGTAAAGGTGTAATATTATCTTGTGACCTCCTCCGATAATCAAAGGCACGATTGTCAGAGGAACTGTAATCTTCTGGTGCGGTGACTGTTGAGCGCCTGTAGAAGAAAATAGATGGTGTCTTAGCTCTGGCCTTGTTCCTGACTTTTGACAAGGTAACCTTACCTACTTCTGTGAAGCTGGTTTGGCTATCACTTCCTGTGATGCCATACATGCCTACCCCAAAGTGATGTTTCCTCTGTCAGGGTTATGTTCATATTAGCCGATTTTGTCACCATGCACAGGCAGGCCTTCCTGGTGTGATGACTGTTGAGTGCCTGCAGAAGAAAATAGATGGTGTCTAAACTCTGTCCTTCCTGACTTTTGACAAGTTAACCTTACCTACTTCTCTGAAGCTGGCTTGGCTATCACTTCCTGTGAGGCCATTCGTGCCTACCCCAAAGCTATGTTTCCACTGTCAAGGCTATGGACATGTTAGCCAATTTTGCTGCCATGCACTGGCAGCCCTTCCTGGTGTCTGTGTCTCCTGTGGCAGACCAAGTCATATCAGTGACTGTCCAGGGCCCATTATCCTGCTGCATCATGGCAAATTTTTTACCAGTGACTTCCCCCCAAAACCCGGCAGATTTTTTTTTTTTTTTTTTTTTTTGGCTAAAACCTCCTCTTTTTATGAGAATCATAGAAAATTCAGAAAGAAAGTGCTCAGTGGAAATACCAATACAGGTAACAGTACCCTTACCTTGGTGCCATGTTCTCTCAGGCCAGGCTCCAGAGAAGACGTTTTCTTGGGAGGGGTAACTATTCCAAACCACTCACTATGTAAATATTTAATTATTTGGTAGGAATTTATATGTAGTACAACAGTACATTGGTTTTCACATAATAATATGGGCGATATAAGTGTTGTTCACTCACCAAACACATCCTTTACGACGTTACTGCCTCATCACTATTTTTTTTTTTATGCAAGGAAGAAGGAACCAAAGGCCATGAGCCCGCAGTAACAGTTCCCTCCAAGAAAAAAACAAAATACAATAGAGAGCCAAATTCAAGATCCGATCATTTTGAGATGCCTGGACACACTGCGGTTGAAAGACTGGAGATCATAGGCAGTAGGAAATACAGACAGAGGGAGACAGTTCCAGAGTTGACCTGTTGCATAAATGAAAGACTGGGAGTAACGGTTAACTCTTGGATTAGAGAGTTGGACAGAAAAGGGATGAGAGTTTGCTGCCAGACGGGTGCTACGCGCCCATCGTAGAGGTGGAGGAATGCAAGCAGACAGTTCAGAGGAGAAGTGATCATTAAAGTAGCAATAGAAAAGAGATAAAGATGCAACAGTGCAGCGAAGAGACAGAGGTTGAAGGGAGTCAGTAAGAGGAGGAGAGTTAACGAGACGAAAAGCCTTTGACTCCACCCTATTGAGAAGAGCTGTATGTAAGGAGCCTCCCCACATATGAGAGTTGTACTCCACACAGGGATGAATAAAACCCCTGTATAGAGTCAACAATTGTGCAGGGGTAAAGAAAGAGCAGAGTCGGCTTAGCACACCCAATCTCTTGGAAGCAGAGTCTACAAGAGATGTAATATGATCTTTCCAAATAAGTCCCGAGTAAATGAAACCCCAAGCATGTTCAAGGATGATGCAGGATAAAGCTGAATATTATTAAACATTAGTGGGTATACCTGTGGAAGATTTTGTCTGGTTGATAGGTGTAAGAACTGAGTCTTAGATGCATTAAAAACAACCATATTATTTTTACCCCAGTCAGAGATACGAGCCAAGTCAGACATTAGGTGTGCCATAGCCTCATCCCTTGTTTGTTGAAGTAACTGTTGAGATGGGTGTTGCAGGAACCGAATGGAAAGGTGAAGGGTGGAGTCATCAGCGTATGAATGGATAGGGATAGATGTACAGCTCAGAAGCTCATTGATGAATAAAAGGAAGAGAGTTGGTGATAGGACAGAGCCCTGAGGAACACCGCTGTTGATAAATCTAGGAGAAGAACGATGGTCGTCTACAACAGCGGCTATAGAACGACCAGAAAGGAAGCTAGCGATGAAGGCACAGATAGAAGGATAGAAACCGTAGGAGGGCAGTTTGGAAATTAAAGATTTATGCCAGACTCGATCGAAAGCGTTTGAGATGTCAAGTGCAATAGCAAAGCTTTCGCCAAAGTCCCAAAAGGAGGATGACCAGGAGTCTGAAAGGTAGGTGAGAAGATCGCCAGTGGAGCGTCCCTGACGGAACCCATACTGACGATTAAGAAAGAAGGTTGTGATAGGAAAGATGCCTTAATATTTTTCTATTGAGAATTGACTCGAAAACTTTTGAAATACAGGACGTTAAAGCAATTGGACGATAGTTGGAGGATTGGGAGTGGTCACTCTTCTTTGGGACTGGCTGAATGAGAGCAAACTTCCAGCAAGAAGGAAAGGTACAAGTTGACAGACAAAGACGAAAGAGTTTGCCTAAGCAGAGGGTAAGCACAGAAGCACAGTTCTTGAGAACAACAGCAGGGACCCCATCAGGCCCATATGCCTTGTTAGTACTGAGGCCAGTGATGGCAGAAAATACATCAGCTGAAGAAATTTTAATGTCAGCCATGAGAAAGTCAGAGGGGGGAAGTGATGGAGGAAAAGCACCGGAATCGTCTAAGGTGGAATTGGAGGAGAAAGTCTGTGCAAAGAGATCTGCTTTATCAGTAGAAGAAATAGCTACAGAACCATCAGAGTAGAAAAGAGGAGGGAAGGATGATGAGGTAAAGTTGTTAGGAAGGTTTTTGGCAAGGTGCCAAAAGGAGCGGGGAGAATTCGAGTTGCAGAGTTGAGAGCATTTAGTACGGATGAAATTATTTTTAGCAGAGCGAAGAACAGACTTAGCACGATTCCGGGCAGAAACGTAAAGATGATGTGATTCAGGGGTGGGTTGGCTCCGGTACCTTTTGTAGGCCCTCTCCTTGTTGTGGACAGCATTAGAACAAGCGTGATTAAACCAAGGCTTTCTTGCATTAGTCAAAGGATATGAGAAAGGAATGTATGCTTCCATGCCCGAGAGGATAACCTCCGTAATGCGCAATGTACACTCAGATGGCTCCCGGCCATGGGAGCAATAATCATTCCAGGGAAAATCAAAGAAGTACTGCCTGAGGGCCTCCCAGTCCGCGGCTCCAAAATGCCACAGACGACGTTTCCCTGGAGGGTCCACAGGCCATACCGGAGTGATAGGACAGGTTTAGGTGATAAGGTTTTGATCAGAGGAACCCAACGGAGAGAAAAGATTAACAAAGTAAGCAGAAGGATTAGTTGTGAGAAAGAGGTCAAGTATGTTGGAGGTCTCTCCAAGGCGGTCTGGGATACGGGTAGGGTGCTGTACAAGCTGCTCTAGGTCATTAAGGATAGAAAAGATGTAGGCTTGTTCACCAGGTGGATCAGTGAAAGGAGAGGAGAGCCAAAGGTGGTGGTGAACATTGAAATCTCCTTGAATGGAGATTTCAGAGAAAGGAGAAATGGATAGAATGTGTTCTTCCTCTGACTTGTTTCTTCCTTTGTCCTCCACCTAGGGAATCACTTTTGCCTTGAATTTCATCATTGGAGAGACCATGGTGCGACATGTCTTTACTGGCCAGGTCACTGCCAACAGGTGAGTTGCCAAGAAAATGGCGTGCGGGGGGGGAAGGGGGTCAGATGGAGCTAGGAAGTATCCCCGCCTGGCATTGGGTAGAGGAAAGTCTCCCATATATACCTACCAAAACACCCATTAAACTTGAAAAATGTGCAAATGACAGACCTCGCAATCGCCAAACATATGGATATGTTGTCAGGTGTCACCTTGACAAAACGTGGCAACATATCCATACGTTGTCAGGACACCTTGGGTTAAATGCTATCACTGTTGGGGTCCTCATGCTGTAAATTCTAGAAACTGCCCTCACTACTGTCTGGAGAAGGAGATTTTGTTCATTTTAACACATGGGAAGGTTTCATTTTCTGAGGCTATGAGGAAAGCCCAGACTTGCTTCTTTCAGCCCCGGGTTATTTATGCCATTGTCCTGTCTGGAATGCCAATGTATCGACCTGTGTTTCAGAAGCTGCTTTGACCCATTCCACTGCCTACTTCTCCAACTGGTGATTTGCTGGATGCTGTCTCCAAGGTCAGTACTTTTTGTGAGACTGATGTTCGCCCACCTCTACTCCCACTGCTTCTGCCCTCACTTTGGTGGCTGGGAGTTTGCTCACTCCTGTGGTGACGGCATGCCCGAAATTCCTTTTGTACCTGGAAATCGCCACCATGGTTCTTTAGAGTCCTCTGAGCCTGAAGACTGTCCACCAAAGGTCTGTTATGGAACCTTGTGTCGACCTCAAAGTTGTTCCCTCTGCCCTAGAGGCTGTCAGGTTTAGCAAGGTAGAGGCTAAAGTTGATGGTTCACATGTAGTCCGGTGCAGCACAGACTGTTGATGCTTCAGTTCTCCCACATACCATATCATCCTCACAGAGTTCTGGTACGGTGGACTCAACTTCTACGTCTGGGGTTTCTGGTGGTGGTACTGGCCATCCTACATCTCCCAGGGGGGCCTTCATCCCACGTTCAAGCAAACTGTTGTTCCATCTCAGAGAAGGAGTGTTGTAAAACTTTCTTATTTCTCATCCTCACATTTGTCTTCAGATGTTTGGCATAAGGTTTGGGTTTCTGGTGCTGGGCAGGCTCTTCCTAAAGGCCTTCCTAAGCATCAGTCCAAACCCACTTGCATGTCAGGAGTTGTGCAGTCCTGAGCTTAAACCTGATCCATCCTCCACTATGGGTTCTATCATTCAATAGAATTGTCAGGGTTTACATAACAGCTGGTTAGAATTGTGCCAGCTTGTTGCACAGTTTTCTATATATGCATATGCATCGAGGAAACCATGGTTGGTGATGCAGCTCCCTCCGATCCTTCTGGCTACCATGCCTTTTATTCTGAACTTATACCAGGCCTAGGTCATCATAGAGGTACTGCTATCTTCCTTTGCTAGGATGTTCCATTCACTCGTTTAGACATATCCACGCCCCTGCAGGCTGTTGCTGTTGCTGTCCAGGTGTTTTTACACTGTCAGTACACAGTTTGTAGTTTTTATCTTCATCCTCGAACTGCTGTCAAAAGGGTGGATCTGGGGGACCTTGTCCATGGTCTTTCTTCTCCCTTTCTATTACTAAGAGATATGAATGGTCATCATCCACTGTGGGGTGGCACTGAGGCCAACCCTCCAGGTGTTCTGCTGTCCTCCTTAGTGGAAGACGAGGAGTTGCCTGTTTTAAACTCCAATAACATGGCTTATTTCCATAGCCAGACTGGAAATTATACTGGTATTGAGTCGTCCTTGTGCTCAGCTGACGTTGTTTTAGATTTTAACTGGGATGTGTTGCCAGACCTGTATGGCAGTGGCCATTCCCCATTGCTTTAAACTGCTGCTGAGGGAGGATCCTTGCTTCATCTTCCTCGCTGGTATCTAGATATGGCTGATTAGCCACTTTTCATGGACTTAAATTCCATTGCCCTTTCTGTCACTGAGTTTGGCTGTCTTGCTGAGGCAGTGTTTTTGTTCACCGACTTGTTGCACTCAGCGGCCCTGTTATTTATTCCAAGAATGAGGGGTCAGTTTCCTAAGCTTCCAGTTCCAAGGTGGAACCCTGAGTGCAGTTCTGCAGTGACAGCCAAACAAGTCGCTGTCTGTCCACTTTGTCAATACCGTGGGGATCCTCAGTATTTGGTGGCATATCAGAGGGTGTGAGCTCTTTGAAGGCGGGTTTTAAAAGGGGCCAGACTTTCATCCTGGAAAAGTTATGTGTCCTCCATCAATTCGAGGACATCCCTCATTTAGGTGTCGAGCCAGGTAAGGAAAATTTATGAAAAATTTGGTTTCCTCCCCTCCTGTTTCATCTGCAGCAGATGGAACAGTGGCTGATCATTTTGCTGTTGCAAAGTTGCTTGTTGATCATTTTGCCAGTGTGTCACAGAAGGAAACTTATTTGACTTCAGCTCCCCACCGTTGGCGCCTAGAGTCTTGTGGCCTAAGTTTTGCCTTTTCTGAGGGAGAGTCTTATAATGTCCCCTTTTCTGTTCCTGAATTCCAGGCGGCTCTGTCGCAGTGCCATGATTCCTCTCCTGGCTGTGATGATATTCCTCATGCCTTTTTACATCATCTTTCTGATAAGTCCCTTTCGTTTTTACTGTCATTGTTTAATAAGATCTGGTGTACTGGTGAGTTTCCAGCTTGTTGGGGTGTTGCTGTAGTTATCCCCATTCCCATGCAAGGTAAGGACCACATACAGGCGATGAATTGTCGGTCCATTTATCTGAATTCTTGTATGTGTAAGGTCTTGGAAAAGATGGCCAATGCTAGGCTTGTGTGGTTTTTGGAGAGAGGTGATTTCTTATCCTTTGTCCAGTATGATGTTTTATTGAAATGCGACCTACATCAGATGCCCTACTGTCCTCGGAAATTTCTTCTTTTCCGTGTCTGAATTCCAGGCGGCTCTGTAGTAGTGTCATGATTCCACTCCTGGCTGTGATGATATTCCTGATGACTTTTTATGTCATATCTGCTAAGTCCCTTTCATTTGTGCTGTCATTGTTTAATAAGGTTTAGTGTACTAATGAGTTTCCGGCTTGTTGGGGTGTTGTTGTAGTTATCCCCATTCTCAAGCAAGGTAAGGATCACCTACAGGCAACTAATTATTGGCCCATTTCTCTGGGTGTATGTATAAGATCTTGGAAACCATGGTCAGTGTTAGGTTTGTGTGGTTTTTGGAGGTGACTTCTTATCCCCTGTCCAGTATAGTTTTCGTAAACTGTGATCTACTTCTGATGCCCCACTGTCCTTGGAATCTTCTGTCAGTGAGGCTTTCTCCACTAACCAACACCAGACCACAGTCTTCTTCGATCTGGAGAAGGCATAAGACACTGCCTTGTGTCATGGCATTTTACTTTGTCTTCATGGGTTTTGTCTTTTTGGGCACTTGCCTATTTCTATTCAACAGTTTTTATCTAACTGTCTTTTAAGGGTCTGAGTGAGTGGAGTGCTTTCTAATGCCCATGTGCTTGAAGATGGAGTTCCACAGGGGCATATCCTAAGTGTTACTCTCTTTGCTGTGGCAATCAACAATGTAATCAGTGTACTTCCTGATGGTGTATGTGGCTCATTTTATGTAGATGACCTTTCAATTTCCATAACAGCATCTAGAATGTCTCTGATAAAGAGGAAGTTATAGCTGGCTCTTAATGGAATTTCTGTGTGGGCCGAGTCTCGTGGTTTCCGTTTTTCTTCAACAAAGACAGTGGCTATGCATTTCTTGTCGTCATCGGGGGAGGGGGGTTTACCCAGACTCTGACTTGTGTCTTTATGTTCGGAGAGTATCATGCGTGGAAGTGACTTGGTGTCTGGATCTTCTAATTTTTACAGACAACTAACTTTGGTTCCTCATACTTGTTCTGTAAAGGTATTTGTAATAAAGCTTTGAATGTTCTGAGGGTTTGGGCTCAAACCTCTTGAGGTGCTGACAGTCAGACCCTCATCCTCTTGCATAGGTCCCTCATCCCTCCTAAACTTAAATATGGGCAGGAGATATACTCCTCTGCAACAGATGCCCATCTCAAGATGTTAGATTCAGTGCTTGATGTTGGTGTACATCCGGGAACTAGGGCGTTCATGCCATCCCCGATTTCAAGTTTGTTGGTGGATGCTGATGCGCTCCCTTTGGATTTATGTTGCCATTCGTTGATGGTATGTTGGTATTGTCTTCACCGCCTTCTGTACTCAGTTTCATGTGCCATGGTCTCCCAGGATTCCTGATCTTCTGCTTATAACACTCATCCAGTCTTATAACAGGGTCCAGTCTGTTATGAGGAGTAGACTGTAACACCAGTCGAGCAGGGCAGTACTCCCGAGGTGGATGGAAAGCTGATGACAGGGAGTGCTGGAGCTCCCGTTTCATCAGCCCTCAGGACTAGTTCCTGACCATCCCCCTTTGCTGAACTTTTTCAGTGTCAGTTACACAGAGAGTAGGCCAGCATGCTCTCCAGTACAAACTTCTCTAACTATCTACACCAAACTACATGCACAGTACACACTACACTTCCTATTCAAAATTCAACAAAAATGGCTTCTCTTCATCAAGCCTCGGAGACCCCAGGGGGGGACCATAAATGCCCCCACCATCCGCCCCTCTCCCGATCACGACTCGAGGTGCTTGAAACCACTGTCTGACTCTCTTCTTCTTCATTTCTGCAACATTCACGGCCTTTCCTCAAACTTTCGCTCTGTTGAGCACCACCTCTCCTCCTCTAAACCTCACCATCTTTTTCTAACGGAGACTCAGCTGTCTGGGGCAACTGACAGCAAACCCTTTTCTGTATCCTCCTACTTTCTCTATACTCATTTCAAAGCCATAGGTGGCTGTTGCGTATATATACGCAACGACTTATCTTGCTCTCGTGTTCCTGAACTCGATTCTTCTGAATTCTCTACACTCTGGCTTCGGCTTTCCTGTCATTCTCTGACTAAATATATCTGTGCTGTTTACTTATCCCCTAATTCTACTATCAAAAATTCTTCGACTATCTTACTTCTACGATGGAACACATTCTATCCATTTCTCCATTCTCTGAAATCTCCATTCTAGGAGATTTCAATGTTCACCACCACCTTTGGCTCTCCTCTCCTTTCACGAATCCACCTGGTGAACAAGCCTACATCTTTTCTATCCTTAATGACCTAGAGCAGCTTATACAGCACCCTACCCGTATCCCTGACTGCCTTGGAGAGAGCTCCAACATACTTGACCTCTTCCTCACAACTAATCCTTCTGCTTACTCTGTTAATCTTTTCTCTCCGTTGGGCTCCTCCGATCACAACCTTATTACCTTAACCTGTCCTATCACTCCGGTATGGCCTGTGGACCCTCCAGGGAAACGTCGTTTGTGGCATTTTGGAGCCGCGGACTGGGAGGCCCTCAGGCAGTACTTCTTTCATTTCCCCTGGAATGATTATTGCTTCCATGGCCGGGAGCCATCTAAGTGTGCCTTGCGCATTACGGAGGTTATTCTCTCGGGCATGGAAGCATACATTCCTTTCTCATATCCCTTGACTAATGCAAGAAAGCCTTGGTTTAATCACGCTTGTTCTAATGCTGTCCACAACAAGGAGAGGGCCTACAAAAGGTACCGGAGCCAACCCACCCCTGAATCACATCATCTTTACGTTTCTGGCGGGAATCGTGCTAAGTCTGTTCTTCGCTCTACTAAAAATAATTTCATCCATACTAAATGCTCTCAACTCTCCAAATCAAATTCTTCCCGCTCCTTCTGGCACCTTGCCAAAAATCTTTCTAACAACTTTACCTCATCATCCTTCCCTCCTCTTTTCTACTCTGATGGTTCTGTAGCTATTTCTTCTACTGATAAAGCAGATCTCTTTGCACAGACTTTCTCCTCCAATTCCACCTTAGACAATTCCGGTGCTGTTCCTCCATCACTTCCCCCCTCTGGCTTCCTCATGGCTGACATTAGAATTTCTTCAGTTGATGTATTTTCTGCCATCACTGGCCTCAGTATTAACAAGGCATATGGGCCTGATGGGGTCCCTCCTGTTGTTCTCAAGAACTGTGCTTCTGTGCTTACACCCTGCCTAAGCAAACTCTTTCGCCATTGTCTGTCAACTTGTACCTTTCCTTCTTGCTGGAAGTTTGCTCTCATTCAGCCAGTCCCAAAGAAGGGTGACCTCTCCCAACCCTCCAACTATCGTCCAATTGCTTTAACGTCCTGTATTTCAAAAGTTTTCGAGTCAATTCTCAATAGAAAAATTTTAAGGCATCTTTCCTATCACAACCTTCTTTCCGATCGCCAGTATGGGTTCCGTCAGGGACGCTCCACTGGCGATCTTCTCACCTACCTTTCAGACTCCTGGTCATCCTCCTTTCGGGACTTTGGCGAAAGCTTTGCTATTGCACTTGACATCTCAAAGGCTTTCGATCGAGTCTGGCATAAATCTTTAATTTCCAAACTGCCCTCATATGGTTTCTATCCTTCTATCTGTGCCTTCATCGCTAGCTTCCTTTCTGGTCGTTCTATAGCCTCTGTTGTAGACGGCCATCGTTCTTCTCCTAGATCTATCAACAGTGGTGTTCCTCAGGGCTCTGTCCTATCACCAACTCTCTTCCTTTTATTCATCAATGATCTTCTAAGCTGTACATCTAACCCTATCCACTCATACACTGATGACTCCACCCTTCACCTTTCCATTTGGTTCCCGCAACGCCCATCTCAACAGTTACTTCAACAAACAAGGGATGAGGCTATGGCACACCTAATGTCTGACTTGGCTCGTATCTCTGACTGGGGTAAAAATAATATGGCTGTTTTTAATGCATCTAAGACTCAGTTCTTACACCTATCAACCCGACAAATCTTCCACAGGTATACCCACTAATGTTAATAATATTCAGCTTTATCCTGCATCATCCTTGAACATGCTTGGGGTTTCATTTACTAGGGACTTATCTTGGAAAGATCATATTACATCTCTTGTAAAATATGCTTCCAAGAGACTGGGTGTGCTAAGCTGACTCCGCTCTTTCTTTATCCCTGCACAATTGTTGACTCTATACAGGGGTTTTATCCGCCCCTGTGTGGAGTACAACTCTCATGTGTGGGGAGGCTCAACACATATAGCTCTTCTCAATAGGGTGGAGTCAAAGGCTTTTCGTCTCATTAACTCTCCTCTTACTGACTCCCTTCAACCTCTGTCTCTTCGCCGCACTGTTGCATCTTTATCTCTTTTCTATCGCTACTTTAATTGTCACTGTTCCTCTGAACTGTCTGCACGCATTCCTCCACCTCTACGACGGGTGTGTAGCACCCGTCTGGCAGGAAACTCTCACCCTTTTTCTGTCCAACTCTCTAATGCAAGAGTTAACCGTTACTCCCAGTCTTTCATTTATCCAACAGGTTAGCTCTGGAACTGTCTCCCTCTGTCTGTATTTCCTGCTGCCTATGATCTCCAGTCTTTCAAACGCAGTGTGTCCAGGCATCTCAAAATGATTGGATCTTGAATTTGGCTCTCTATTGTATTTTGTTTTTCTCTTGGAGGGAACTGTTACTGCCAGCTCATGGCCTTTGGTTCCTTCTTCCTCGCATAGAAAAATGTTAGCGCTCTCCATTCCAAGATTGGGAGTTTGCCAATGTCGGATCCCGAGGGTAGGCTTTTGGCTACTTCCTTGTGTGACCTTTTGTAGGTCTGTTGTTGATAAAAAGAGCTCACTTCTGTGTCTGGTGTCCCTCTCTTTTTAGAAAATGCCTCAACTCATGAGGGCTCTGTCCCTGTCTATACTGACGGATCTAAGACTGATACTGGAGTAGGCTTGGTTGTCATTTTCCCTTCCTTCAGTTAGGGCAGTAGCATTCCTGGTATTGCTTCAATATACATGGCGGAACGGACTGCAATTTTATATGGTCTCCAAAACATTTTCACTCACTTCCAGTCTGTTTTTGTAATTTTTTGTGACTCCCACAATGCTCTGTCAGCACTGGAGCCTTAATTCGTCACAATCACTGGTTTTATCAGTTTTAAGGCGGCCCTTTCTCCTCTGGCATCGTGGTCATCGTGTGGCCTTCTATTGAATTCCAACGCATGTTGGTATGGAGGGCAATGAGAGGGCAGATACATGAGCTAAAGCTGCGTCTTCTCGACAGCCCCCTTACCAACTAACCGGTTCCCACTTCTGATGACACTGTCCTCGAAGTTTGTGATTCATACTTGTTGGCAGAGACAATGGGATGCTGTCACTCATGACCAATTAAATGAATTTTTTTTAGGGATTTTTAGTGACCGTTTGTGTTAAGGGTTCTCCCCTCCATGCCTCGGTGATCGGAGATGGTCCCCAGCTTTGCACTGGGCACTCACTGCTTATGCATGGGTTCCTGATGTGTGGTGGGACTCAACTGCATTTTAATGATTGCCTTGTCCCCCTTACTGTCCATCACTTTCTGGCCGAGTGTCCAAGTCTCAAGAACTTACAGTAGAGATTCCTTCAGAGACATAAGAAGGTAGATTGTGCCTATTGTCTGTCCTTGATGTTTGGAGGAGCCAACAGCGGTTTTACTGTTTTTAATTTTCTTCAGGACACAGGCTTCCTATCACATTTACAGGAACTGATATTTAACTGACTATTCCGTTGTAATTTTCAGTGTTTAATTTCACAGAATATGAACTCTGTTTTTTTTTTTTTTTTGGGGGGGGTATCTTTTATCATGTGGTCTTACAGCATATGAGCCTGGCAGTTGCCCTGCCTGTTTTTTTTTTATTATATTTAAATAATCAGTCATCACTGGAACATATATCGGTATTATATCACTCTCTTATGTATGTTTTTTCATTTCATTCATTGCCAGACGCCATGTATCCCAGACGGGGTGGCCAATGGCTTAGAGTTAATTGTTTTACAGGGAAGGGCACTAATCCTCCACCAACCCCACTTGACACATAGGGATGCCAACAGCATCTGGTGTTCCCAGGCGGTCACCCATCCAAGTACTAACCAGTCCATTAAGTTAATAGATACCCTCCCTGTTAACTAGTATAATCATATTATTGGTAGAACATAGTCACCGACTTTTCTTAACGTTCACTTATGTTATCGTGTTGTTTTACTATTTAAATTGTCTTCCATTAATCTCTGGTTCTATAACATGTCTAGAGACATGTTACTACCTGAGTGAGACAAATGTATGCGAGCAGATGTTTGTTGCTCATACATCATGCCACAAACGTAGTGGAATCTCATGAATCGGCAGGGGCTAGCTTCCTTCCCGCCAAATCTGCTAAAGACACTGTTCTGTGCGTAAACAACGTAGTCATGACATTGGGCGCCACACATGAAGGAAACTCTCTACCTGAAAGATTGCATGAGAGTTAGAGATCAACAGCATTCCATGGATGTAACATCTAAGCTTCTAATAAAGCATCCTGATGGTGAATCTATGGGCCTACATCTTGCAAAATTAAAGTCTAGATATGTCTTAATTCTTAATAACCCACACTGCTTTATTGGTTTATCATTTGCACTGATAGTGAAAGCAATGGTGTTTCAGTGATTTTTCAAACACAAAATGGAACAAAAGGCTGCCAATCACGGCAAATGTAAACACTTGGCGGCCAAGTTTGTTCAGACAGCTGACTGTCAGCTTGGGTGCATCACCGAATCCCAACGAGATTCTCGGAGGTGGCTGTTGCAAATTTCGTTCTAGTAAAATCGCAACTACTTTGTAATTATTAATGAAAAAAGGTGTATAAATTTTTAAATCATCATTGAAGTGATTTATCACATGAGGAACAGTTGTACAACAAGATTGGCTGTATACAGGAGAGGGAAAGCTGAGGGCAGCAAGAAAGAGCAGGGAGTAAGCTTCGTAGTTAACACATATCCTGAGAAGAAAAATGTAAAATTTTTAGCTTAAATTAAAGAGTCGCTACAGTTACAATATAAAATAAAAGGTGATACAATTTAACCCGTTAACTGCTCGATACAGCCTGGGCTGTTCCAAGTGCAACTGCTCAATACAGCCCTGGCAGCGCAGATGAATTTCGAATATAGTGCTATGGTGACCAAGGCCGACCGATGCAAGCATGTTTGAGCCTTCAAAACCGAAACTGAAAAAGAAAACAAAAACCATACATTCCAATAGGGAATCAGACTCTTCGATGTTCATCCTTAGCTTTACCAAGGTAAATATTGAGCTAATATTTTGTTACTATATACTTTGGCATGTGTTCTCTCAATTCCTAAGACAAAATTTGGCAATTGGGAAATTTCATTTTTACCCCTATGTCTGCACACCACGGACACCTCCAAAAAACTGCCATGAGCAGTTAATGGGTTAACCCGCCGCATGTCAGTGCCGTATTAAAACGTTCTGACATAATTCTGCAGCCAGTGCCAGTGACCGTTTAAAATGATTTAAAATAAAATAAATCACTGTGACTGCATTTTTCAAGATTCGTGGGTAAAAATTGGTAGGCATGTAAGGTAACTGTTCCTCTACCATCCCCCAGGCTATCAAGGCCATACACTCACTCGCTCCCCCAGTGCTGTACATAGTGAAGGCATTTTGTAAATATTTTCATGTAAGCATAGGTTGTAAATATATTCTTGTAACTGTAAGGACTATATAGTGAAGTGAAGTTGTAAATACCTTCTTGTACGTGCCAGGACTGTATGTAATGAAGTCAGGTTGTACCTATCTTCAAGTAGGTGTAAAATAATGCATTCACAGTGAGAAAGACATGCAAATTGTGATAGATGCTGAAGTAATAAGTAATCAGAAAAGTGTACTGAACATTGCTATACCTTCCCAGCATAAATATCTGAGCATACCTTACATAGCAAACGGCTTTCTCTCACGTATGTGGTGAACATGAGAGAGCAGCTATACCTGTACACAAGTATGCAGGACTCAATAAAACTCATTTCCTAGCCTCGGTGAGCATTTTAATGGCAAAATTCGTTGTTTCCACATCAAAATCAATCATTATAGCCAAAAAAGAAAAGGTCGAAAAATGGCCGGCACTGGGATGACCCATAGGGCTAAAAATAGCCGGCTCGCAGCGGGTTAAAGGTAGTTCAAGTGTATGTGTCAACAAGTTCAAGTGTATGTGTTAACTTAGATGTGAAGTTTTATGAAGATGCACAGCCAGCTATTGACAAAGGAAAATCCCACTATACTGTGATCATGGGTGACTTCAGTGCAGGAGTAGGAAAGAAGATAGGAGGAGAGACCAATTGGGAATTATGGCATAGACTTAATGAAAGCAGTCATGTTCTGGTACAACTTGCAAAAATTCATTTACTGAAAAAAATCAATTCCTTGTTTGAGAAGAGAACATGTAGAAATTGTGCTTGGAATTTTCCAGGTGGCTTAAAAAAAATGAGGTTGATTTCATACTTACAAACTGACGTAATATCATGAGAAATGTAACAGTCGCCAATAAAAGTTAATATTGGTAGCCATCACCATATTATTATATTTCAACTGAACATTAATTTTGGAAAAGATAGGTATAACCTCATATAATGATGCTTCCTGGCTTAACCCTTCGTGGGCCAATGGGATCCCTGTGAACCCCAGCATGTTTTAAAAATGTTGCCATTAAGTCATTTTTTACTTTCACAGCCTGGCCTCCCATGACTATTATTGTACATGGTTATTTTATATGCCCATAAAATTTTAGCAAAAATCTCGCACAATTAAGGAGTGACATTGCAATGAATGTCAGTGAGGTCCGCCAGCACCCCACATGGCCTTTCGTGTGACTAATTTTTTTATATATTTTTTTTCAGATATTTCAGAGTAGAAACATTAAGGACAATGCCAATACCAGTATCAAAGTTTTATGCCTGAATGGTGGTGGCAGAAGGTGACCAAGAAGAAGAAAATGATTCAGATGGTGATTTATCTGATTATTATGAAGTGCTTGAACGATTGGACAGTGAAATGAATGTGAGTAGTATTGAGTCTCCTGTGAGTGCTGATGCTAATTCTGATAATGCAAGTGATGGTAGTAATACAGAAGATCCTGATCAAGACAATAAAAATAAAATCTTTGTACCAAATTTGAACATTATAAGGATAGTTTTATTTTATGATCATGCTAATTTACTTTATACACGAACCTGTTATGTTGAGAACCTGTTCCAAGAATACTGACAATCAGACATTCAAATACGTGTAGAATCAGTTCTTTCATACTCAAACTTTAATAAAATTGTGATAAAATTAAAGAATTTTGTTATAATAATAATAAAAAACTCAAAAGGGACACTTGGTTGGTTGGTTCCACATGTCATATCTTGGGTAACATATGTACAAAGTTAAGTAGATATAACTTTATGCATATGGCAGAAATCCACCATTAAGTTTTGGGGTCTGCCGGGACCCCATCAGCCTTCCGAGTAACTTCGTAACCCCTGGCTCATGAAGGGTTAAATTGCGTAATAGGGACACAAAATTTTGTATCAGCATTCATAAGAGGTATTCATTCCTTAGCAACGAAAAAAGCCTCATTGTTCACCAAATAAATGAGAATTTCACCGAGATGTTGAACGAAGCAACATTTGAAATAGGAGGGGAAGCAGTAAGGCAAAAGAACAGTAAACTCTCAAACGAAACGAAACTATTATTGCAGAAATGAAAACACATGAAAGTTATATGTACTGCAGATAAAAAAGAAACATTAGAATAAAGAAATGTCATATACAAGATGTGCAGATATTTGATATGTAGAAAATAAACAAGACCTTACTTTCAGGAAGTAGTGCAAAAACAGCAAAGAGGAGACTAGGAATAGGGACGTGTGCTTCAAAGAAGCCAAATGGTAAAATAACACATAAAAGGGAATAAGTTATCATAGTGGTGGAGAATTCTGTGGTCACCTATAGAACTCAGACAAAAGACCACGTGTCGAAGGAAACTCGATATCTACAGGAATTCCAGCCATTACTACAGAAGAGACAAAAGCATCCTTCAAAAGTACGGAAAGAGGTAAAGCATCAGGAGAAGACGAGATTAATCAAAGATGCAGGAAAAGTTTCCCTGGAAAATCTATAAAAACTATTCAGAGTGTCTCAGAGAAGGAAAAGTCTCAACAACCTGGAAAAAAGCAGCAATAATTTTAATACATAAGAAATGAGATTTGAAAACTACTGACCAATTAGCTGGTTGTCAATTATTTAGAAATTATTGACTAAGATCATCAAAAATAGAATTGTAGACATACTAGAGGCTAATCAGACTAGGAAAAAAGCAGGCTCTCGAAGTAGATTCTCAACCATTGACAACATACGTACAATAATTCAAATGATTGAAAAGAGAAGTGAGTAGAGGAAACCTTCGTGTACGGCGCTCATTGATTACGCAAAAACTTTCGACTCGGTAGAAACAACAGCGGTATTCAGTGCAACTGGTAAACAAGATGTAGATGAGATCAACTGTAGAATGTTGCAAGTTACAAGTAAATAGAGAGATGGAACATTGACCACTAGGCTCATTACAGATCCTGGAAATCCAAAATAAGTGTTAGACAGTGCGATGTTATCTGAAAGTTATTTACAGCATTTTTAGTAGTATTTGGAGAGCTTAACGAACTCATAAAGATATTCTAATAAAATGTAAATATCTGAGTAGCATCAGGTTCGTAGATGACGCCGTCCTCTTTGGTGTGTCAGATGGAGAGCTGCAACAGTTGATGGAATACTGAAACAGAGAAAGCCTTTCTGTTGGCCTGAAGGTGAGTAAGAAGGCAGAACTCATGTTTACTCACGAAGATCAAACTGAGGAAATAAGATTCGAAATGATGTTTTAGAAATGGTTGATGAATTAGTATACCAAGGGCAACTATTACAAGATAACCTTCTATTCGAACCTGAAATTAATATACGTATAAAACTGGGTTGGGCGGCGTTTGTTACAAAAAGTTGCATATTAAAGGGCATTTCACCACTGTGTTTAAAGTGAAACGTTATTAATGAATAATTTCTTCCTATAATGACTTACGACTCAAAGACATGAAGAATGACCAAACCAATGGAAAAGAAAATTATGAAGTGCCCAGAGAGGTAAGGAAAGCTCGATGCTAGAGGTCACTTTAAGAGACAGGAAAGAATAAACTTAGATCAGGAAACAGTTTGGAGCAGATGCAATAAAAAAAAGAAGAAGAAGAAGAAGAATTCTAAATGGGCTGGCCATATTTCTAGAAGACACAACAGATGGAGAAGTACAGCAACAGACTGAATAATGAGTGCTTACAAAAGACCAAGAGAAAGAACAGAAAAAAAAAATAATACAGGGCGCAAACAAACAAAAGCGATGAAGACAAAAATCGTGACAGAGTTTAGGGTTCTGGAATGGAAACAAAGAACAAATGACCAGTAAAATTAGATATGTTACGAAAAGGCTTATTTTAGTGCCATAATTTTAAGTATTAGTGTAAGTTAGTATAAGCTAGTAATGTAAGTGTAATCTTAAAGCTTAGGTATAGTTGTAAGTATAACTTATGATTTAACCGTTAAGTTCTATATTTAAGTCTAGTCTTGGTATTCATAATTTGAACATGATTGTGATATTGATAGTACTGAGTCAAGTACTGATGTGAATATGATTGTTATACATATGGACAAGTTCTTCCCCCCCAACAAAGACTTATAACCGCGAAATTTTAGTAGAGATTAATAGGAATGAATGTCTTTCTTCGTATTCTGATCTAGAGATTACCTGCCGAAGTTAATAGATTTCCTCTTTTGAACTATGCAGTGGTGAACTGAGAATGTCTGAAGTAAGAATACTGAATGTTGTCATTTGTGAAGCACGAAATTTATATCACTGAGTCCTGTTTGCAGTCACGTAGGCATGCAACCGAAAAAGGTTACATGCCTACGTGACTGCAAACAGGCTTCATTATGATTAAAGTTCCTATACGAGAAGTTGAATAGTAGAGAAGGGGAAAAAGACCTGTACCGATTAGCCAGGCAGAGAGACAGAGCTGGGCGGGATGTGCAGCATGTTAGAATGATAAAGGATGCTGATGGCAATGTACTGACAAGTGAGGAGAGTGTACTAAGAAGGTGGAAGGAGTATTTCGAAGAGCTGATGAATATAGAAAATATGAGAGAGGGAAGTTTGGAAGAGTTGGAGGTAGTGAGTCAGGAAGTGCAAGAGATCAGCAGAGAGGAAGTGAGGAATGCCATGAAGAGGATGAAGGATGGCAAGGCAGTGGGCCCAGATGGTATACCAGTGGAACCGCGGAGTAGCTTAGGAGAGATGGCTGTGACGTTGTTTACCAGATTGTTTAACAAAATCCTGGAGGGTGAGAGGATGCCGGAGGAGTGGAGAAAAAAGTATTCTAGTTCCGATTTTCAAGAACAATGGTGATGTGCAGTGCTGCAGCAACTACAGAGGTATAAAGCTGATCAGCCATGCAATGAAGATATGGGAAAGAGTGGTGGAAGCTAGGCTGAGAAGAGAAATGAGGATCTGCGAGGAGCAATTTGGTTTCATGCTAGGGAGCAGTACTATAGACGCCATATTTGCTTTGAGAATGATGATAGAGAAGTACAGAGAGGGCCAGGAGGAGTTCCATTGTTTGTTTATATACTTGGAGAAGGCTTATGATAGGGTACCGAGCGAGGAGCTGTGGTACTGTATGAGAAAGTCAGGAGTGGCAGAGAAGTATGTGAAGGTGGTGAAGGACAAGTACGACGATAGTGTAACAGCAGTGAGATGTGCAGTAGGAATGACTGAGGGTTTCAAGGAGGAGGTGGGATTGCAACAATGATCGACTTTGAGCCCCTTCTTGTTTGCAATGGTGATGGACAGTGACAGATGAGATTAGACCGGAGCCTCCGTGGATAATGATGTTTGCGGACTACATTGTGATATGTAGTGAGAGCCGGGAGGAAGCTGAGGCAGAGCTTGAGAGATGGAGATATACACTGGAGAGAAGGGGAAGGAAAGTAAGCAGAAGCAAGACTCAGTACATGTGTGTAAATGAGTGAGATGACAGGGGAACTGTGAAGCTGCAAGGTGTAGAGGTGGCAAAGGTAGGTGAATTCATATACCTGGGGTCAACTGTACAAAGTAACGGAAAGTGTGGTAAAGAGGTAAAAAAGAGAGTGCAGGCGGGATGGAGTGGGTGGAGAAAGCTGTCTGGAGTGAACTGTGACAGAAGGGTCTCTGCAGAAATGAAAGGGAAAGTTTATAAGACTCTAGTGAGGCCAACCATGTTGTATGGAATGGAGAGAGTACCACTGACAAAAAGACAGGAGGCACATTTGGAGGTAGCAGAATTGAAGATGTTGCATTTTTCACTAGGAGTGACGAGGTTGGACAAAATTAGAAATGAACATATTAGAGGGACAGCACACGTAAGTCAGTCCGAGGGCAAAGCTAGAGCGATGAGACTGAAATGGTTTGGACATGTGCGGAGGAGGGATGAGGAGTATGTCGGGAGGAGGATGCTGGAATTGGAGTTACCAGGCAGGAGAAAGAAAGGAAGGCCAAAGAGAAGGTTTATGGATGTAGTGAAGGAGGACATGCGGGTGATAGGTGTAAGAGAAGAAGATGCAGAAGACAGAGTAAGATGGAGACGGGTGATCCGCTGTGGCGACTCCTAAAGGGAGAGCCAAAAGGAGAAGAAGATGATTAAAGTTCCTATACGCTTGTTACAAAAATATCAACATCGTAAGTCACTTTTCTACGTATGTTGAGTGCAAACGTATCTTTTCTATTCTTTGAAGATCCTAGAGAATCGATAATAGTAGGCCTATAAAGTAATCAGTTAAAGCCAATTCCCGAATACTGTCTTGATGCTTATAAAAGGCGAGAAGCCGCGCCAAACAATTCAGATCATCGCTCCTTTTCATCGTTGCAGGTTAGTGCCCAAGCTCTCACTCCCCCTCCCCCTTTTCTCTCCCTCGTGTATTAAGTCATCATGTACGTTCGTGAGTTAAATCAGTGATATTTTCCCCTGATCCTTCTTGTGCTGAATAATGAGACCATCGCTCCTTTTCATCATTGCAGACGAGAGTGGAGGGCCGTGGCTCTCATCCCAAGGATTCGGGCGTTCTAGCCGTGGCCTAGCCGCTGGCACACTAAATCCCCCCCCCCCCTTTGGTTAATGGAATCAAAGTAAATATCGGCTGCTCCATTTGTCCATTTAATTACGGTTCATGTGATTATTGATCCTTTTGATTACTGTGTCTAGTTTATATAAGAATTCTTCAATTATCGGCATTTAGTCTTAAAGAATATTCTTTGGTGATAATCTTTGTTCTTTTCCGACGAGTCCGTCAGAGATCACTGGACTATATCCGTACGTAAAGGTGTTCTTGGGATATTAATCTAGTGTGTCAAGATACATATTTCTGGAATTATATTGTAAATCCTCATTACTGAATATTTATTTAGTTCGTGAAGATTCATATTTCTAAAAAGTGTAACAGTATTCTTTGAACATTCAGTTTGTGAAGATTCATATTTCTGTTGATATAGAGCCTCATTATATTTTGTTTGGTATTATTCCTAGTTTGAAGAGTAATCTGTATCTCAGTTCTTAATACTTAGTAACTCTTAGGTTAAGTTATTGGGAGAGTGAATTTTGCTGTCCTCCAAAGAGTGGTACAGACGAGGTTGAGTGGCCCGCAAGGTGTGCTAATATCTAACTACTCACGCCCTTTCTAATAAGATCACGCTACCTCATTTCTCATAAAGCCATATATTCCCAAATAAGATTAAGCTACCCTATTTCTCTATAATCTCTAAAATTCTCGGCGTTACACTGGAGGTATCTAAATTCTAATCATTACACTGGTGACTAATTCTCAGCATCATATAGGTGATGTATCAGAAAATTCCACGTCATTATTAGATGGACAGCGGAGAACTAAAAATCTCTGAGAATTATATTGGTGACTAAAACTTTTTGCTATACACTATGCCCTGCAGTGGAATGACATGGATGGATGATTTCACACACACACACACACACACACACACACACACACACACACACACACACACACATATATATATATATATATATATATATATATATATATATATATATATATGGAGCCTCTGTGGTAGAGTGTGCATTTCGTACATGGGTGAACCAGGGTTCGCAACCCGCCAGGGTAAAAAAAACTTTGGGAGTGTTCACCCGGTCACGTACTGTATTGGCGGACACAAGGGGTGCTGTGGTTGAACCAGTGTCGCTCACTATAAAGTATGCTTACACCCAGTCGGCTTGAGTGGGTCGATTACACTTGGTTCACAGACTACACACACATCCAAAGCCACTCCATCACTACAATTACACTTACAAGCACTTCTCACCCTACATACAATCTCTACCAGACAGCCTAAGCCACTTGGTAGAGATACATTGTTTGTATCGTCGCGACTTCGGTCGGGATAGGCCGGTCCTGCAGTGGATACTCAAGTGGCTGATGATATATATATATATATATATATATATATATATATATATATATATATATATATATATATATATATATATATATGATATTCTAGAGATTTAATCGTATTTCCTAGCGGTGTTTTGCAGTGTTTACTATCTAGTGACATTCTAGCAAGTTTTCAAAATTAAACTAGCAAGAATGATTATAAGGACTTGACAAACCTGCGTCCACTGTCATTTGAACGGGAATATTTGAACGCGAGGCACACACTTCAGATACTGTTCTCTGCGTTCAGCTGTTCACTGGGTTCAGCTTCACTTGTTCATGAGACAGCATACCACATGCGTACAGCAATGAAGAATATGCAGATATCGTCTATTTTTATGGATCCTGCGATGGTAATGCCAGTGTTGCATTTACTTGCAGTGGAAAAACTGTTATAAATAATATTCTTCCTGACTTAAAGTGAGGCTAATCGCCCTTTACAATAAGGTTTTTCCCTTGAATGAGCTGTGGGCGTTATGATAATGATGGTAGCAATATCCTACAAATTAAACATTACATAACTAGCAACAATACACCAATCCCTCTCCTCCCTCCCTACTCCCTCACAAGCCATAAAATTTGAATTTAATCCTTAATTAACAGTCGATTCGTGCAAAAGAATTGTAGAAAAGCATGACGATGTTAAAGAATCAATAAACTAAGTAAAGCTTCTTAAAACTCGTTTGTACTGGTAGGATATGGGATTTTTATGTACAGTGCAGTATAAGCGAGTAATACTCGTCTCCCGTCGCCCTGCGAAGCTCTCACCCAATGGCACCTATGCAGCCACTAAACTTTACACTTAAACAGCCGAATGCTGGGTACTGGATATATATATATATATATATATATATTATATATATATATATATATATATATATATATATATATATATATATATATATATATATATATATATATTGATACATAGATTGACAGATAAATGTGTGTGTGTGTGTACTCTGAATATAGGACGAAAAAAAAAAAAAGGATAAAGGTGATTTACATAAGACGGCAGTAAAGCAAAGGATGAAAGAAAAAATAAGGAAGGAAAGAAATAAGAGTACCTAGAAACAATTAAGAACTCATAAAAAACAGGAACTTTGGTGGAGGATACTGTTTTCTTCTCTTTGTCCATTTCCCTGTGCCGAACCTGCTAGTAGAGGTTCAGACAAGGTAAAAACACTTTTACTATTCGTTGTCTGCTTATTCGATCTCTCACAGGCATTTGGAATCCTTCATAATTCAGCCTTTACTTAGATTTTCCTCCTTCCATTTTAAAATCAGTTTTATTCTTACACATTCTGCTTGTATGTACAGTACCTCGGGCCTGAAGCAGGTCCGAAGTTAAATGACACTAGGAATGCAACAAATTATATCCTGAAAGAAAAAAAAAAGTTGAAATTTGCTGAAGAAACGAAGATATTACACACAAATATATCCATCAAAGACAATAGTGCCAATAGCTGACTTATCAGTTGACAGGTGAAACACCTGAGGTAACACTAGATGGAGTAAGCATTTTTTCTTACAAGTATAAAAAGAGGGAAGGGCCTGGGAGAAGATGGTACAGTAGCAGAATTAATATCGGATGCAGGAGCAGACGTTCAAAACAGGCTGGACCAATTATAACTTATTGTATAAAGAAGAAGAAAATAAAAACATGGTGTAACGCAATTGTTATTTTGCTTTAAAAAAAAAGTTTCAAATGATCTTAGTAACTACGACCCATTGGCTTACTACTGGTTAATTAAAAACTCCTCACTAACGCCAATAGACTAGCAACAATTTAGAAAAAAACAACAACAACCTCGTGAACAGGCAAGATTCCGAAACGAGTATTTGACTACTGGTCATCTACACACAATGAATCAGCTAACTGAGAAAACTACAGAATATAATAAACCACTGTGCAAAGGTTTTCTTCATTACGAAAAGACTTTCAACTCAATGGAGCACATAGCAATTATAGATTAATTGTGGGAACAACGGGTAAATGAGACATAGTTACACTTCTCGAAAACATATATAACAAGAGGCCTCCCATGGGGGAAATCACACCAGCTATGAGCCGATACATATCTTGCTCGGCCGTAATATGACCTTGACCTTGACTTACTTTCACCTTTTCGAACACTTAGGAGATTTTCATCCATACTGTACACCAGTAAACTACTGTGATAATATCTTGTGTGGTGGCGAAGTTATCCTGGAAAGAGACACATAGACGACCTGCTTTTCCTAATTTCGATGCCGTAGCAGATTTTCATTCCTATTGCACACCTGTAAAATTTTGTGATGATATCTTGAGCGGTTGCGAAGTCGTCGTGGTAACAGACACACAGACCTCATACTTTCACCAATTTCGAACTCGAGATCAATTATATTCCCTATACACACCTGTAAAATTTTGTGATATCTTGACTGGTTGCGAAGTTATTGTGCTAACAGAAACACAGACAGACGGAAAGATGGACAGACAAATTAAAAACGATACCAGCTTCGTTAATGCGGCTGGTAAAGAGGAAGCTGTTACAGATAAATTACACAGAGGCTTGGAAACAGTTGATATTGATAATGACAGAAACACCGACAGACGGAAAGATGGACAAACAAATTGAAAACGATACCAGCTTCGCTAAAGGACTGGTAAAGAGGAAGCTGCTACAGATAAATTACATAGAGGCTTAGAAACAATTGATATCGGCAATGACGTGTGTCAAGGAAATACAATTTCCCTATCTATCTATCTGTGTACTGCCAGACGCCTTAATCCCGTAAGAGGTAGCCACAAACAAATCGCCTACATGTCACCCTGTCCCCCACCATTTCATTGCCCTGCCCCCAGCTCACACACCCCTCTCTCATATACCTCTCCACTCCATCCCTTCATCTCATCCTTGGCCTCCACCTCACTTTCCCCCCTCCACCTCACTCACATACACTCTCCTCATCAGTCTCTCACTCTCCATCCTCTCCACATGGCCAAACAACCTCAGTGTGTTACTCCTGACGCTTCCTATCACATCCACATCCACACCACAACGCTCCTTCACTTCCTCATTTGCCAGTCTGTCTCTCCATTTTACTCCACATGCTCCTCTCAAAAATCGTAGCTCATTTCCACTGCTCTCACTCTTGACTTCTGTCCCTTCAACAAGGACTAAGCTTCACTTCCATACGTTAGTATTGATATCACAATACTGTCATATAGTGGCTTTTTCACTCCCATGCTCACTTCCCTGTTTCTTATCACTACTGTACTTTCAAGAAACCAGCAACCTTTCTTCCTTGTTGTGCCCCTTCAAGCACTTCATCCTCTAAACTTCCATCCTTACTCATCACACTGCCCAAGTACTTAAACGCATTTTCCATTTCCTCCTCATTCAACCTTACTGCACAATCACTGACTTCACTTCTCTCGAAGACCATAACTTTACTCTTCCCTACATTCGCCTTTAGATTCCGTTTCTTACACACTCTCCCAAACTCATCCACCAAGACTTGCAGTTCCATTTCGTCTTAACAACACAGTATCATCTGCAAACAATAGTACAAGGAGTTTCCAAACACTGCCCTCTCTCACTAGGGCCGCTCCAACATCCACTGCCCTACCTTGCATCTCTTTTATAACCCCATCCATATACAGATTGAACAACCACAGAGACATGGCGCATCCTTGCTTGAATCCAACCTTCATATAGAAAAATTCACTCAGTTCACTATCCTCACACACTGCAGCCTTAGCACCTTCATACATACACTTCACGGCTTTCAGCAACTTCCCATCTGCTCCATATATTCTTAATACTTTCCACAATCCTTGTCTATTCACCCTGTCATATGCTTTCTCCAAATCCATGAAGCCCGCATACAACTTCTTTCCCTTCTATTGAAACTTTTTCACTAGAGATCTAAGAATGAATATCTGATCTACACAACCTCTTCCCTTCGTAAAACCTCCCTGTTCTTCTCCAACTAATTCCTCTGTTATTTCCCTAATTCTGTCAGTAAGTATCCTACCATATACTTATCCTATTACACTAAGAAGACAAATGCCTTTATGATTACCACACACTTCATTTTCCCATTTTCCTTTGTACGAGAGAATAATTATACCTGACTTCCAATCCTCCAGGACTCTACCTTCCTCCCAAGCCAATCTGCACATTTTTCATATCCATTCTACTACTATCTCTTCCCCATGCTTCAGTATTTCACCACACATTCCATCACTTTCACCAAATTAATTACAGCATGCCTAGAAAGTATTATCAGAAAAGAAGACTGTGAGAGTTAAAGAATAAGCATAAATGGAAAAATGCTAAACCATTTAAGATTTGTATATGACATTATCCTAAGCTCAGAAACAGCAGAGACATTGCAAAAAATTTTAAATTTCCTTAATAGATAAAGTCTCAAAGTAGGGCTAAAGATGACACAGAGTAAAACTAATGTTTAATCCACACACACACACACACACACACACACACACACACACACACACACACACACACCAATGAGCGTCATCAGAATAAGTGAAGAACTTCTTGAGGAAGTCGAGGAGTACAATTACTATCTATCTATCTATCTATCTATTGCCAGACGCCTCAATCCCGTTTGGGGTGGCCACAAACAAATCGCCTCCAAGTCGCCCTGTCCCCCGCCATTTCACTGCCCTGCTCCCAACTCACACCCCCCTCTCTCATATACCTCTCCACCCCATTCCTCCATCTCATCCTCGGCCTCCCCCTCCCTCTTCCCCCCTCCACCTCACTCACATACACTCTCTTCGTCAGTCTTTCACCCTCCATCCTCTCCACATGGCCAAACCACCTCAGTGTGTTCCTCATAACGCTTCCTATCACATCCACATCCACACCACAACGCTCCTTTATATCCTCATTCGTCAGCCTGTCTCTCCATGTGACTCCACAGGCTCCTCTTAAATAACTCATTTCCACTGCTCTCACTCTTGACTTGTGTCCTTCCAACAATGTCCAAGCTTCACTTCCGTACGTTAGAGTTGGTATCACAATACTGTCATGTAGTAACTTTTTCACTTCCATGCTCACTTCCCTGTTTCTTATCACTGCTTTCAAAGAACCAGCAACCTTTCTTCCCTGCTGTACCCTTTCAAACACTTCACCCTCCAAACCTCCATCCTTACTCATCACACTACCCAAGTACTTAAACGTACTCACATTTTCCAATTCCTCACCATCCAACCTCGCTGTACATTCACTAACGTCACCTCTCTCAAAGACCATCACTTTACTCTTCCCTACATTCACCTTTAGATTCCGTTTCTTACACACTCTCTCAAACTCATCCACCAAGCCTTGCAGCTCCCCTTCGTCTTCACTTAACAATTACGTGGGTCAAATACTGAAATTAACGAAAGACCACGATATCAAAATAAAAAGACATATCACAGTTGGCTAGAAAAATTCACGGAAAACATACAGTAGAGACATCACGAAAAGTATCTTGTCAGTATGTATAAAATGAAAAGTATAATTATAACGAATTTATAATCTCAGCTATGACGTACGGTTGTGAGACCCTTAAACAGAAAAAATCGATGGAAAAACAACTTGTCCATTCCCAAAGTGGATTGGAAAGGTCAGTGTCTGGAATATCTTTAAGTGGCAGGAAAAGATCAAATGGGTGAGAGAGCAAACTCTAGTTAATAACATAGAAAATAAAAAAGAATAGAAATGGAAGTGAGCAGGTCATGTAGCAGAAATAAGGGATAACCGGTGGAGCAAGAAGCTTGCTGACTGGACTCCATGAAACTGTAAGTGTAGCAGAAAACGGCCAGGCAGGAGGTGGAGATGAGAAGAAATATGCAGGCAAAACTTGACAGAGATATGCTCAGGCAAGGAATTCGTTGAGAAGGTTGGGGAAGGCATTGGTTTAGCAGTGAACTTGCAATTGCTGATGATACACTATCTATCTATCTACCTATCTATATACCTATCTATCTATCTATGAATCTATTTAATATATGTCTATCTATCAATATATATATATATATATATATATATATATATATATACATTCTTGTCATTCTCTGGCTAAATATTTCTGCATTGTTAAATCATCTCCTAATTCCAGTGACTATGAAAAGTTCTTTGACTCTCTTACGTCTACGATGGAACACATTCTATCCATTTCTCCTTTCTCTGAAATCTCCATTCCAGGAGCTTTCAATGTTCACCACCACCTTTGGCTCTCCTCTCCTTTCACTGATCCACCTGGTGAACAAGCCTACATCTTCTCTATCCTTAACCCCTTAACCACGGGGCATCACTTTCATGACGCTCGGGTGCAATTGATCATACTGCGGGGCATCACTTTTGTGATTCTGTGTTATTTTGAATTCGCCTGGGCTTTCAAGTGGTTGCTTGTATCATCTGTCAGTACTGCCAGTGTCTAACAATAGTCAGTGCTGCTATTGTCATCTGTACTCCCATCCATTGTTGACAATTTAGGCATTTCTTCCCGTTCTTGACCCCCCCTCCCTACCTCCCCTCCATTACACTCTCCTTCCCCCTGCCCCTGCTGCGCCACAAATCTTGTCCGGATTTTTCCATTCATTTCATCCATTGGAATGAGCCCTATGCCCTATTCTTATACAAAATAATATATATAAAAAAGAAAAAGGGTAATTGATAGTGCCATATTCCTGGAATTGGCTAATTATCACCTGGCAACACCCCACATGCACTCGTTCGCTAATTTTCCCTGTTTATTTCCCCTTGAAATATGCTGTATGACCTGTTCTCATCATAAAAATATATATAAGAAAGGAAGGGAGAAGCCTAAGTGATATTTACATTCACTTGGAACTACGTAATTTATTATGTATTGTCTAGATTTCATGCCAATCATTTCACAGCATATAAACTAGCAGCTGTTACCACGCTGACATTGTTAACCCTTGGCGGCCCCATATCCGCCTCGTCATTCGGTTCAGTCTCGTCTCTTGAGATGAAACCATGTCGCACTCGTGCCCCTCCATTTCCGCTGCTTCTAGAGGGCCCTGTGACCTCTACCCCTACTGACCTCGTGTAGGAAGGGGTAAAGGACTAAGTGACTCTGCTGTGGAATGTGAACTGGCTAATTTATCCATGATAATGATGGACAGTGACTAATATCTTTCTGGTGAATCGTGTGATGAGCCAGTGGAGGAAATAGTGATAAACTCACAGGATGAGTGCTTCAGTGACCCAAGTTCATCCTGGCTCCAAGGGAAAGGAGCCCTTAGTTACTGGAAGTGACAGTGTATAACATAGTGTAAATAAAATAGAAATGTAAATAATTACTAATATAAGAATATGAGTACAAGTACTTGGAGTAATGACAGTGATAGTGAAAGCTTTGCTCTCTGCGCTAGTTTACTGAATGAGAAAGTGAAAGCCTGGAGTGAAAATAAACTACTATTAATGAAGGAAACTTATGGATAAATACTGTATATATATGTAATTGTAATAATGTACTAGGAATATAAAGTGTGAGTGTGTTTATGAATAATAAATGACAGAATACCAGTGGGGAACGAGCGCAAGTGAGAAGCTGGTATTCACTCGTAAATTACATTGCTTTCACAGTGTGTTTTTTTTTTAGTACGGATTCCAAACTACTTAAAAACCATAGAATAGTGTTTCTAGTGTTAATATCAGGCTGTGGTAATCATATTATGGGGTCTCGGGAAGTGTAAAGTGGAGATTTCGTTACCCAACTTCAGAAGTCTCCACAAGTCCTATGGTAGTCGACGAAGGTTCAACAAACATCCCAGGAGAAAGCTGAAGGTATGTGCCATAGGCATATATAATTATAATATTCTAGGACTAATAACTGATTTTTGGCAAATATTTTTTAAAAAGTCAGTCGAAGGCAAGTATCCCCGTGTGAGGTGCACGGACCGCCTCCGACATGCCCGCGCTTAAGGGGTTAATGACCTAGAGCAGCTTGTACAGCAACCTACCCGTAGACCTGACCGCCATGGAAAAAGTTCCAACATACTTGACCTCTTCCTTACACCTAATCCTTCTGCTTACACTGTTAATCTTTCCTCTCCATTGGGCTCCTCCGATCACAACCTTATTACCTTAACCTGTGCTATTGCTCCGGTATGGCCTACAGACCCTCCAAAGAAACGTCGTCTGAGGCACTTTGGAGCTCCAGATTGGGAGGCCCTCAGGCAGTACTTCTTTGATTTTCCCTGGAATGATTATTGCTTCCATGGCCAAGAGGCATCTGAGTGTGCCTTGTGCATTATGGAGGTTATTCTCTTGGGCATGGAAGCATACTTTCCCCTCTCATATCCTTTAACTAATGCAAGAAAGCCTTGGTTTAATCTCGCTTGTTCTAACGCTGTCCGGAACAAGGAGAGGACCTATAAAAGGTACCGAAGCCAACCCACCCCTGAATCACATCTTGTTTATGTTTCTGCCCAGAATCGTGCTAAGGCTGTTCTTCACTTTACTAAAAAAAATTTCATCCATACTAAATACTCTCAACTCTCCAACCCGAATTCTTCCCGCTCCTTCTGGCACCTTGGCAAAACCTTTCTAACAACTGTACCTCATCATCATTCCCTCCTCTCTTCTGTTCTGATGGCTCTGTAGCTATATCTTCTACTGATAAAGCAGATCTCTTTGCTCAGACTTTCTCCTCCAGTCCCAACTTAGACGATTCCTGTGCTGTTCATCACTTCCCCCTTCAGACTTCCTGATGGCTGACATTAAAATTTCTTCAAATGATTTATTCTCTGCCATCACTGGCCTGAATACTAACAAGGCATATGGGCCTTATGGAGTCCCTCCTGTTGTCCTCAAGAACTGTGCTTCTGTGCTTACACCCTGCCTAGGTAAACTCTTTTGCCTTTGTCAGCTTGTACATTCAGCCAATCCCAAAGAAGGGTGACTATTCCCAACCCTCTAACTATCGTCCAATTGCTTTAACATCCTGTGTCTCAAAAGTTATCGAGTCAATTCTTAACAGACAGATTTTAAAACATCTTTCCTATCACCACCTTCTTTCTGATCGTCAGTATGGGTTCCGTCAAGGGTGCTCCACTGGCGATCTTCTCACCTACCTTTCAGACTCCTGGTCATCCTCCTTTCGGGACTTTGATGAAGGTTTTGCCATTGCACTTCACATCTCAAAGGCTTTCGATCGAGTCTGGCATAAATCTTTAATATCCAAACTACCCTCTTACGGTTTCTATCCTTCTATCTGTGCCTTCGTCTATAGCTTCCTGTCTGGTCATTCTATAGCCTCTGTTGTAGAGGGCTATCGTTCTTCTCCTAGACCTATCAACAGTGGTGTTCCACAGGGCTCTGTCCTATCACCAACTCTCTTCCTTTTATTCATCAATGACTTTCTAAGCTGTACATATAACCCTATCCACTCCTACGCTGATGATTCCACCCTTCAGCTTTCCATTCAGTTCCTACGACATCCATCTCAGCAGTTACTTCAACAAACAAGGGATGAGGCTATGGCACACCTATTGTCTGACTTGGCTCGTATCTCTGACTGGGGTAAAAGTAATCTTGTTGTTTTTAATACATCAAAAACTCAGTTTTTACACCTATCAACCCGACACAATCTTGCACAGGAGTTCCCACTAATGTTTAATAATATCCAGCTCAATCCTGCATCATCCTTGAACATGCTTGGGGTTTCATTCACACGGGAATTATCCTGGAAAGATCATATTGCATCTCTTGTAAAATCTGCTTCCAAGAGATTAGGTGTGCTAAGCTGACTCCGTACCTTCTTTACCCCTGTACAGTTGTTGACTTTATACACGGGTTTTATTCGCCGCTGTTTAGAGTAGAACTCTCACATGTGGGGAGCCTCCCCACATACAGCTTTTCTCAATAGGGTGGAGTCAAAGGCTTTTCGTTTTATCAACTCTTCTCCTCTTAGTGGCTTCCTTCATCCTCTGTCTCTATGCCGCACTGTTGCATCTATATCTTTATTCTATCGTTACTTCCATGGTCACTGCTCCTCTGCACTGTCTGCTTGCATCCCTCCACTTCTACGATGGGCGATTAGCACCCGTCTAGCAACAAACTCTCATTTTTTTTCTGTCCAGCTCTCTAAAGCAAGAGTTATCCTTTACTCCCAGTCCTATATTTATGCAACAGGTCAGCTCTGGAACTGTCTCCCTCTGTCTGTTTTTCCTACTTCCTGTGATCTCCAGTCTTTTAAACGCAGTGTGTCTAGGCATCTCGAAATGAATGGATCTTGAATTTGGCTCTCTTTTGTATTGTATTTGGTTTTTTCTTGGAAGGAACGGTTTGTGGGCTCCTGGCTTTTGGTTCCTTGTTTCTTGCATATATATATATATATATATATATATATATATATATATATATATATATATATATATATATATATATATATATATATATATATATATATATATATATATATACATATATATTAATATGAATTAGTAGTAGTAGCCTGCATGAAGGTACTTTTTCTAAGGTAATGGTGGGTGATTCTTTGAGTGATCCATTTGAAGTTAGGTCAGGAGTGATTCATGGAGGAGTTCTTTTACCTTTCCCGTTTGTTTTGGTGTTAGGACTCCATATTATAATTACAAATCATGATAGATAGACAGATAAATAGATAGATAGACAGAGCTCCAGGCAAGCCCGGGAACGGGAAATGATCTTGCAAGTTAACTGAGGAAATGTTGACAATACACAGGAAGTAGCAAGTCAGGGGATGATATAGGTAGTGTGTCAGCGAGATAGCATATGAATAAAGCCTAGTGACCATACACACACAGACACACATACTCACACACAGGTTTCTAGAACTTTCCAACCACAGGGTAACACACATGACATGACCACTGCTGCACCAGAATTTAGGAAGCAGAGCTGAGAAGGAGGCTAGCATTAGAACCGACAGGTAGTGGAGAGAGTGAACAAGAAGAGGGGTCCAACTTGACTTACTTAGTGTATTCAGTCTCTGTAATACATACACTGCTCAACTTAAGATTTTCTCTGAAGATAATAAATTAAGATAAACTCCCTGTATTCATCTTTAATTCCTACTACAAGAATCGAGAGTCACATTTGGTTGGCACCGAATATATGGACATCGCCTCCGAATCAAAAGCGAATTTCTACAAAAGCAGGCGAGACTCTACAAGATTAGCCTCAGTTCTACAGTGAATTCCTACAAAATACAGCCTACAAGTCAATGAGCCTACAAGTCTACAAAACAACTCTATAATCTTCACGTAACTTCAAGCAGCAACAAGAAGAATAAAAAATAAAGCAAATAAAGAAAAAGAAAGACCAAAGCAACAAGCACACAAAACCCCAACACTCTCTCCCGCCTACCTCCATCGCTGACGCAGAGGTCAAAACACACAGCAAAACACCAGAGCCACATTTATAACGCGTCTTACTCACCTTTCATCACCCAGGTTACGCATCGCTACTCAGTTACTCACCTCAGCTACCAGCGTGGGAAGCCGACGTCACCATGTGTTGAGATGACATCACAACGCGAGTTTGCTGACATAAGGCCACGCCAAGCAACGTGTGACTGACACCAGGCACTTCTCACCCACTACTCATTACTCATTATTCACATAGCTCCTACTCATACTCATTTATTTCCACAGTATTGAGTTGGAAATTCGACGTTCTATGCTGAAGTATGCCTGTGACAGCTGTTAACCACCACAAGCACTAGGCCATGGAATTTCCTGAGTAATATCGTCCATCAACACAGCACTAGAATTATCAAGAGATCTTCAATCAACCCTGCATTTTTCTTCCGAGATCGACAGTTGCATCGACACGCCTCTCCGATCTGTATCAAGTGGGTGAAATTATACTTACTCACTTCTTCTCAGTGCTAAAATTAGGTATATTCAACTCCTTTACTTATTTCTATATATACACTTATACACTCACTATCTATCATTTATTACAACTCATTTACTCATCTATTTAGTTAGGACATAAATAAAAAAAGGCACATTTCATAACACCATATATTGATGACAGGGATATTTTCGCCACCACCCACGTCAATACCAGATGAAAATCAATTAGCTCCAACAACAGATTCACAATTAGGAGAGCACCAAGGCAACACACCCATTGTACAAAACTCAACACAAACTAAAGATCAAGAAACAAATACGTCAGTTCCAGATGATGAGTGGGAAACCCCCTCTGACTTAGCAAGTAAGGACTTTGTCGCTGACTTGCACACGTATGCCAATACACTTAACAGGGTTCACCATTCCAGCCGAACCTATTCCACCATTCCCTCACACAACAATAAACAAGTCCAAGTTAAATTAACAGAGCAAACAGTGAAAATGAATAATGAAACAAATACCGAGGATCAAATTTCCCCACCTCATGTTTATGTTTACCATGAAGATAAAACTGCCCCAGAATTCTCTGGCACAGAAAAAGATCGTATTGACATAATTTCATTGGTCAGTCAGTGCGAACAAATGTTCATCAAGCACCACATGCTCGATGAACAAGAGAAAATTGCCATTTTTTCATCTTGCATAAGCCAGGAAAGATGTCCAGCAAGCAATTTGTTGAGATCAGATAAGCTCCTCAAGGCTAGGGCATGTGATGAATTTAACCCACCCCGTCCCGTCGATGTATGGGTACGTTGCAACAATTTGCATTTGCCAGTCCCAGCGACATACTGGTACGTCGTGCAATTGCAAGGTCCCTAATTTGCACAATTTTCAATTTTTGTGAGTGATTTTTCGTCCATGTACACGGGACACCTTCCTCTATTCCTCTACAAGATGCCAAGCAGGGACAATGCCTTACACTGCACTCCCCCCTCCCCCCCTCACACCATTGTCTCAGCAATTCACCTGTTACCAGTGACCTGGCCAGTAAAGATATTCAGGGCCAGAGTGATTTCCCAATCGATGACAATGTGGAGGACAAAGTTTACATAGCATTAGAAGAAACAGTCAGAAATAATGATCAGGTAATGTGGCAAAAGAAGGTCAGGTATGGTGATTAGTTAGTGAGTGGAACAACGCTTATAATGCCTATATTACTGCTAGAAAACCAATATACTTTCATACTACATATAAATTCGTACCAAGTAAATAAATAAATACCTTTTATGAGTGGTGTGAAATAGTTACCCTCCCATAGAACTCGTTTTCTTTGCAGCCAGCCTGATAGAAAACCCAGTCAGGTAAGGAGGTACTCCTACCTGCATCGGGTATTTTAAACCTCAGGTGAGCGATTTCTCCATGAATTTTCGATGTTTCTCACCAAAGCGGAGGTTTTAGCCAAAAAATAAATTTTTGAAAATACCTCGGGATTGGGGGATGTCAGAGGTGTGGAAAACCTCAGGATGTGACGGGTTAAAACTGAATTTTTGAAGAAATTTTCTGGAGGTATGAACTTCTTGCCAGGTATAATTCCAGAATTACATAAGATTGTAGATCTTGTAAGGGAGCACACTACAAACCATGTGCTCAGTGAAATAACTGCTGATGTCTCCACAATCAAAAGAACATTGTTAGTTACTTTGGAAAATCAAATTGGATAACAGATGATGTAAAGATGTCCCCAGACCTCGTCATGAACATCATTGGTTATGTAGCTGCCTTGTGTAAATTACCTGATAGGACCCTTAAGATCGCCAAGACGATCGCGTACACCCCAGGCATGTGCTTACTAGACTTAATGAACGAGGTAGAGATGCAGTGCAGTAAAGCAGGTATGGTCGACACACCCGCACATTCTAGTAGAATGAGAGTACCTGAGACAATATCAGCTGTGAAAACATCTACACCGACCCCACAGAACAAAATCGATCACGACCCAAAAGCAGGCAGAGCAAACAACTAAACGTGACGAGGGTTCGATCACAAACACCAGGCTACAGGCAGTTTCATAAGTTTTCGTGCAGCCCAAGCAGATCTTGCGCCACAAACAACACTACATATGGGAAGTCACCTTTTAGGTCACAGTCAAGAGATAGGTCCATTCTATGTCATTATTGTGCAAAACCAGGACACACAAGGAATGAATGCTTTATCAAAACAAAAGAGGATAGACAAAAGACACAAGGATTTGGTCCTTACTGTAGGCATCATAGATGCCAAGGGCACTGGACCAGTAATCGTTTCATTTTCGTTTCGTTTCGTTTCATTTTTAAAGGCTCCAAAATGCTTGCATGTGTTGGCCTTGGTCACCTAATGGCGGCTCTCCATGCTGCACGATCCATTGCAGCCTCCCTGTTCAGTCCCTTAACCCTAAGGTCACACTTAATGACCTCGTCCCATGTCTTTCTCGGTCTACCCCTCATAACCCCACCCCCAATATTAACACTTCTAACCTTCCTCACCCAATTATCATCCCCCATCCTCTCCACATGTCCAAACCACCTCAATCTACCTCTCCTCATCACAACACCAATACATTCCAGTCGCATCCTACCTCTCAACGATTGTAAACACAGCCCCTCCAGGCCTTGGACGCAGGGACACACTGCACATCCACCTAATCATTGTCATTTCTGTACGTCTGAGCCGGCGAATATCTTCCTCCTTCACTGCCCAGGTCTCACTGCCATACACCATTACACTCCTAACACATGCTGCATACAAAGACCCCTTAGCACGTAGGGAAAGCCCTCTCAATGTCAGGAGAGGTAAGAGCTCCCTGAACTTCTTCCAACCACTTCTCACCCTAGCCACAGAGCTAGCTCCAGCCCCACCTCCAGCACACAACATGTCTCCCAAATAACAAAACTCTTCCACACACTCAAGAGATTCACCAGCAAGTTCAATCCTTTCACATCTGACAATCTCCACCTGCTCACCCTGGCACGCCGTACACATAAAATCAGCATTATCTCGCAGTCTACCTCTGATACCACTACATCTCTTATGCACCCATTTATCACACACACCGCACAAGATGAAATTACTTCCCACGCCCTTGTGGCAAACTGCACATGGCCACTCTCCCTCGTCTTTGACAGTACCGCCACCAACCCTAGATATCATCACTTTTGTTTTATCTACATTTACCCTTAAACCCTTTTGCCCCATACCATCTCTCCACTTCCTAAATCTTTCCTCCGCCTCCCTTTCATTCTCTGCAATCAACACCAAATCATCAGCATACAACAACTCCCACGGGAGTCCATTTCTAAAGTCACGTGAAAGGGCTTCAAGTACCATGATAAACAACATGGGACTCAAGACTGACCCATGATGCACACCAACATTCATGGAAAACTCATCACTCAAATCTCCATTCACTCTCACCTGGGTGTGAGCACCCACATACATGGCCATAACCACCCTAACCAGCCACTCCTCCAAGCCAAGCTTTCTCATTGCCCACTTCACCACCTCTCTAGGGACTCTGTCATAGGCCTTTTTCAAATCAACAAAAACAAAATAAAGATCCCTTCTCCTACCAACATATTTTTCCTGAAGCTGTCGAACAATGAACATGGCATCAGTGGTCCCCCTGCCTGGCATGAACCCAAACTGCATCTCATCAATATTCACTCTTTCTCTAATCATACCTTCTAAAACTCTCTCCATTACCTTCATTATCTGATCTAAAAGCTTTATACCTCTATAATTTCCTCTCTCCAGGGCATCACCCTTCCCTATATACACATTTACAATTACACTCTTCAGCCAATCATCTGGGACAACACACTCATAAATAATCCTATTTATCAGGTCAGTGACTAAACTCACCCCTATATCGCCTGAGGCCTTCAACATTTCGGCAGTCAACCCAGACACACCTGCTACCTTCCCCACCCTCATCCTGCCTATTGCCTCACTCACAGTAGCAGTATCAATCAAAGGCCAAGGGCCAGACACTGAATCTGCTGGCTCCAAACCTTCCCTGTCCCAGTTAAACTCCTCATTCAACAACCGGTTATAATGCTCTCTCCATGCATCTATAATATCCTCACTGTTCACCACTACCCTTCCTTCATCATTCTTCACACAATGCTCACCTATGATAACTGCAAAACAGTAGAAAAAATTGTGTCTATGTTCAAATCGGGGGAAGACCAAGTCATGACAAAAAACGAACAAACGTAAAGAAAAGCAAGTCTAAAATTCACATAGGAGGCATGTTGGGAAATGAGTGTATCTTGATACCAGCTGTATGTGAGGATCAAAACGTTTCCTTATTTTTAGACACAGGCTCTCCAGTGAACTTAATAGCACAAGAAGAAATAAACAGAATTCTTAAAAATAAGAAGAAAGTAACTTTTCTGGAAGAAGCTGATTTAGATTTATATATGGTAGATGGAAAACAAATTACAGTAAAAGGTATGATAAGGTTAAATATCAGTTTCACAGAGACTACAAGACCATTCTCTGCATTTTTCTATATCGTTGAAAACTTAGCAATTAAAGCTCATATGTTACTGGGCTTAAGATCCATGAGAGCAGAGAACATAACTATACTCCCACAAATGAATGGAATAGACTTTGGCAATGAATTCATAGAGGAAATACCATCAGAGCTCTCACCGATTAGTGAAAGAGAACCAAAAAGAATTGGTAATATTAAAAGCTTAAACAAACATACACAAACAGATGAGTGTATAAATCCACTCCCATCACCAGCCCCAGCCTCCAGAATTAGTGACCCAGATAACAGTACTGATTTATCAGTTTTTCCAGCCCATCTCACCAATGATTTAGTAATACCACCTAATTCCTACATGAAAGTTACCATAAAGAGCAAATTACAGAATAGTACTGTTCTTGTCTTAGAAGAATTATGTAAAGTAAAGGGACTGTCAGTAGAAAACGCATTATGTCAGATGAACGACGAAGGGCAAACTCAGATATTCATAATTAATCACATGAATGGGGAAGTTCAGTTGAAAAAGGGGACTTGCATAGTCAATATTGAAAAATGTCCCACCCCTGTGAAGGAAATAGTTATAGCTGGAGTGACAAGTGAGATAAAATCTATGGATAGAGAAAGCATAAAAGAGAATTTAATTCACTCAGGTGAATCTGATGAAGAAAATGATTTGTTAACCCTGCTGGAAACACACAGGGACACCATAGCATTACCCGGAGAACAATTAGGGTGTACTAACCTTATTAATCACAAGATTAATGTGCACCCAGCTACACCACCAATTTTCGTACCAGCCTACCGCATCCCACACTCCCAACGTACACTTGCAAATCAGTATGTCGATGAAATGTTAAAACTTGGAATTATTGAACCTTCAGTCTCCCCGTGGAATGCCCCATTATTCTTCGTGCCCAAACGAAATGAAGAAATGCGTGCGATAGTAGATTACTGTAAACTAAACAATCACACAATCCCAGACCGATTTCCCATGCCATTGCTAAGCGACGTTCTACAGAATATTGGACCGGAGAATAATATATTCTCAACCATCGATCAACTAAATGGCTATTATCAAATACCGGTTGCAGAGGAGTCACGTAAATACACTGCCTTTTCCACAAACAGAGGCAACTACCAATATACAAGGATGCCGATGGGACTGAGGACAGCCCCAGGCACATTCCAGCATCTTATGAATTACGTATTGTCCGGAATTTTAGGACAAGGAATATTTGTTTATCTTGACGATATTATAATCGCAACGAAAAATATTACGGATCATCTCAAGAAATTAGACTTACTCTTACAAAAGCTTAGTGATGCTGGTTTAAAAATTAAGCTTTCTAAATGCAAATTTTGCTTTAAGGAAATAAGTTTCTTAGGCCACAAATTAAGTTCTAATGGTATTCAGACCACTGATGACAAAATACAGGCAGTGAGAGATTTTCCTGAACCCACTACGACTGACGAAGTTAGACAATTTTTAGGTCTAGCTGGGTACTATAGGTCATTCGTACCACAATTCTCTCATATAGCTTTTCCTCTATTCCAGCTTCTCAAAAAATATGCTATATTCTAATGGGAAGAAGAACAAAAAAGGGCATTCATCAATCTACAAATTAAACTAACAAATGCACCTTGTTTAGCATATCCGGATTACACAAAATCATTTCTTATTTGTACAGACGCATCAGTTAAAGGATTAGGGGCTGTACTGATGCAGGAAGATAAAAGAGGAAAGAATCAACCAATTGCATTTGCCAGCAGACAAACAAAAGGTGCAGAGAAAAATTATTGCACTACAGACTTAGAGGCACTTGCTGTGGTTTTTGCATTACAAAAGTTTCGAGATTTGGTATATGGTTACGAAATCCACTTATTCACCGACCATAAACCACTAGTGGGTATGTTTAAAGAAAAACTCATTTCTGGGAAGAGAGCAAGATGGAAATGTACAGTTGAAAACTACAATGTACAAATTCATTATATACAAGATAAAATGAACATAGTAGCTGACGCATTATCTAGGAACCCGAACACCATTCAAGTCGCGGCATTATATCTCAAAGGAAATATCCCAAACCACGATGATATCGCAAAAGCACAAAGACTTGACCCAATATGGTCTAAAGTTATATACACGTTAGAAAGTGGAGATGACATACAATTACCCAAACTGCATGTACCACTCGAACAATTCACAATGGTCAATAATACATTATACAAGATTAACCCATAACAACCAAAACCCCATAGAAATACTGACCAGTTGGTAGTACCTAATGACATGATACCCCAAGTATTACGAACGATACACGATAGCCCACATGCAGGACATCCTGGAAAGGATAAGACATTCAAACAGACCCAGCTGTTATATTACTGGCCTTCATTACTAAAAGATATAAACAATCATATAGACAGATGCGAATCATGTGCAAAACACAAAGGATACCCAATCACACCTGCACCGATGGGTAATTACCTTGTACCACATCAGCCATGGGACGTTGTCGCTGTTGATTTACTCAAGACACCATTATCATACAATAATAACCTATACCTATTCATAGCAACGGATCATTTTTCCCGTTATGTCATTTTAGCTCCAATTAAAGATAAAACAGCAGAGACAGTAGCAAAGGCAATAACAGATAATGTAATATGTCGCTTTACTACCCCAAAGGTACTAATAAGTGATAATGGAGGAAAATTTAATTTTGATATCTTACAAGAAATATGTAAACAATACAACATCAAAAAGGTTAACGTTTTAGCCTATCACCCAGCATCTAATGGGTTAGTAGAGAGACAAAACAAAAAAGTATTAGATGTGCTACGACACATTCTCAGTGAAAATTATGCAAGCTGGGATGATTGGATTCCCAGAGTAGAAGCCTCAATTAATGGATCTATAAATAAATCCATAGGTGACACACCACATTTCATTATATATGGGACAGATAAAAAACTACCATATGAGCTCCTAGAAAGTAACAGTCTGCCCATATCCAATTACGATTATTACTCTAAACTCCGTTTACGTGAATTCCAGGACATACACAAAAGTAAAAAAACAATTAACGATGTCCAAGGAAGAAATGACGGAGGCATTTAACAAGAAGGCAAGAGATTCACCTATCAGCTTAGGAGACATTGTTTATGGTATCATTCATAAGAGAGACAATAAACTATCCACGAAATTTGAGGGCCCATACAGAGTAATTAACATAAAAACAAAGTTTTAATTAAGTCACTCTTAACTGGCGAAGAGAAACAAGTTCATATTGACCATTTAAAACGAGTTTCAAGGGAACTATCCAATAATTATTCAGCATCAGATACAACCGAACAGGTGAACGTAACTCAAGAAACCAAGCAAGAAAACAACAATGATTACAAAAAGAAATTAAGGTCATATACCAAACAATCAAACATAGGTTCAATTGTTCCAATAAAATCTACAGTACATCATTTACGAGAATTAAATATCGATTTAAACTCCTTCTATAAATGAAATAACAATCAACCGTAACACACATCACTATCATCGACCACAGCATGACCATATTAGGAAATTAATAGTTTTTTTTCTCCGTAGGTAGCGATGAAGGGACTTATGCTATGGATTCTCCTCTACATAGCAAGAGGATATGCGCACTTAGACCCCCAACACATAGTACGACAAGGATGGCTCATATCTCCAACGGCCACGACTTCAATCGTAAAAGACGTCATGAGTACTGATATAAGTCTGGATTACTTGTATGAATTACCTTCTTATCTAGAAAATCTCACGAAACCCATGCGAACCCTGGACTTCATGATAGGAAGCTATGTTTCACAAGCACATAACAAAGGAAGTGAATGAAATAGTGAAGTTAGCGAAATGAAAAATAGAACAGGCAAAGTCAACTATGCTCATCATGATCCAAGATCTCCCATCTTATGGAACAGAGGTATTGAGCGACAGGAACAACATCACACGTACTCGCCAAAAGCGCGGTTTGTTCGACCTGGGTGGCGCAGTTCTTGGGAACATCTTGGATTGGCTACAGAGGATGACCTTAAAGAAATAAACAACAAATTTAATTAAATAGCTCAGGTACTAACATACCAAGATAAATTCATCACAGGACATAACTCAGCAATGAAGACAATTGTGAAAAATCTGAAAAAGGCAGAAAACATAGCTCTCGAAAGTGTAGATAAAATAAACGAAATGGAAGGTAACGTAACACTTTTCCAACACTTCTCGATCATCACAGAACATATTGACACAATTCTACTACAATTAGACAACACTAGAGTTCGTTACAGGGCACTTATGCAAGGAATTTCGAATGCTGGTGATGGCAAGATCACAACTGACTTACTCCCAGTTCATGAGCTACGTCAGATAATTAGTCAAGGCATACATAAACATAAATTGAAGCCTTTGTTCCGAAGTAGGGAACTCATGCAATATTATCCATATTTAGAAGCAACACTAACACCAACATCAGTAGTAGTTCATGTACCATTCATAACTGAAGACCTGTTCACAGTATACCAAATACACCCCTTCCCCTCTAAAAATAACAACACTTTGGTCATCATCAACATCAACACAGACTCCGAACTCATCATGGTCTCCAACAGACGGAACACTGTCACTTTCGCAAGTGAATCAACAATTGAACGAAAGTGCCGCACATCCTTACATGCTGTACATCTTTGTCCTGCGTACATTTTCACGTTTCAGCCTACTGATACAGTCCCTTGTGAAATGGATATCATCAGAAATAACAATATTCATAATCATTGCAATTTACTATGAATATTATATGTATACAATATTATAATCAATATTATGTACTAATAGATTAGCATTTGTCAATGATGACTCCTGTCGGAGGACCTTCAGTGGCGTGGCCGAGCAATGTTAGGACTCCATATTATAATTACAAATCATGATAGATAGACAGATAAATAGATAGATAGACAGAGCTCCAGGCAAGCCTGGGAATGGGAAATGATCTTGCAAGTTAACTGAGGAAATGTTGACAATACACAGGAAGTAACAAGTCAGGGGATGATATAGGTAGTGTGTCAGCGAGATAGCATATGAATAAAGCCTAGTGACCATACACACACATACACACATACTCACACACAGGTTTCTAGAACTTTCCAACCACAGGGTAACACACGTGACACGACCCCTGCTACACCAGAATTTAGGAAGCAGAGCTGAGAAGGAGGCTAGCATTAGAACCGACAGGTAGTGGAGAGAGTGAACAAGAAGAGGGGTCCAACTAGACTTACTTAGTGTATTCAGTCTCTGTAATACATACACTGCTCAACTTAAGATTTTCTCTGAAGATAATAAATCAAGATAAACTCCCTGTATTCATCTTTAATTCCTACTACAAGAATCGAGTCACACTGGTTATGGATTATGTTATGAGAAAGGTTGTAAGGAGAACAGGTGCAGGAATTAACTTGAAAGAAAATGAGAGGCTGATGGATTTGGACTATGCTGATGATATTGTACTGAATTGCAGAAGTATTTGCGAGATGCAGAGGGTGCTTGATTGTCTGGTAGAGGACGAAGAAAAAGTTGGATATGTAATAAATTGTGGAAAGACTGAAACTATTAATATGAACGTGGAGAACCAAGTCGATTGTGTATTTGGGAATAATGTGGTGAAGAGTGTAGAAAATTTTAAATATCTGGGAACGATTGTATCATCTAATGGATCATTAAAGAATGAAATTGAGGAGAGGATTAGACAGGCTTGGCAAGCTGTTGGAATGTTGAAATCTGTTTGGAATAATGATATGCTTTCCGTACATACTAAAGTAAAATTTACATGTCTATGGTTAGACCAATTTAAATTTATGGGCATGAGTCATGGTACAGTACAATTGCAACAGATCAGAAAGTACTAGGATTTGAGAATAAAATACTGAGAAGGATACTTTGGGTAAAGTGACAAGACAGAGTTACAAATAAAAGAGTAAGGGATATTACAAGAGTGGAACCAGTTGATGAAAATGTGAGACTGTCTTGCTGGAAATGGCTGGGGCACATATATAGAAAAGAAAGCAGTTTAATACAGGATGTGCCAGAGTGGACTGCTAGAGGAAGAAGAGGACGAGGTAGGCCGAGGGAAACCTGGTTGAGAACAATGAAAAGAGAAGCAGGAGAGAAGTGTTGGTGGGACCTGAAGGAGATGGCAAGAGACAAATATTGGTGGAGAAAGTTCATCGAGACCCTATGCATCCCGTGGGGTGCCACAGGAAATGATTGATTGTTTGATTGATTTTATATATATATATATATATATATTATGTGTGTGTGTGTGTGTGTGTTTATACGTGTTCTGAGCAAGGAGTTTCGTGGGAAGAAATGAAACAAATAAGCAGATCTTGTTCACCCTGACCAGGAGACGCGCACGTGAGAGAGAGAGAGAGAGAGAGAGAGAGAGAGAGAGAGAGAGATTTAGTGCTACTTAAATCAGAAAGAATTTTAGATTTCGGAAACTGTTCCTAAAATGATATGATGTGTTGATGAAAGACGGAAAATACTGACTCACTGCTGCACTGCCTAATTATGGAATAAAGGATTGAGAATTGATAAGGTCATGCAAAGCATGAATCTTACCAAAATATTAACAAAATATTTTATAAATTGCTGGTGTCCCGGGAAGATTTTGATTAGTTTCCAGAAGAGATAAGATAATGAAGAAATTAAAAAGGAGAGGCATGGAGACGTTGATTTCACATGATCTGTGTTAGATTCAAGGGTTACAGAATATAGAAAATTGATTCATTGACTAAGTTTTACTTATGTCACTGCTCTCTCTCTCTCTCTCTCTCTCTCCACACACACACACACACACACACACACACACACACACACACACAAAATAAAATTACTAGCTGGCTTTATGATCGAATCCAGCCACTTTCGGAAATGCCATACTGTTGAAACAATTTTCCATTCGCCTTCGTCCTCTTCGTTGCCCATACCTGATCCTTTGGGCTGGTTGTTATTAAAACATTCGCCCTTGTTGTGGTCTGACAGAGGAAAGTGTTATCAGTGATAAAGGGTAACGTTCAGTAAGCTGTTATTATTGTAAGTGGGTATCTCTCTTTCCTTTTTGCTCTCTTCTTTTTCTTGTGTGTATCCTTCTACTCCAAATTATTACCATGTTGTCTCATTCCCAGTACACTTCCCATGAAATCCATTCTTTCTTTCTTCCTTCTCTTTTCCTTTCGTAACTCTCTCTCTCTCTCTCTCTCTCTCTCTCTCTCTCTCTCTGTCTGCATCAAGACCTTCCTTGACACAAAACACAGTCTAATTGCAATCGCCCTCTCAATGTCTTTCTCGTCTAAACAACGCCCCTTGCCTTCCTCTCATTCCCTTGCTCCCTTATTGCATCGTTATAATTAAATACACAAGGGAAAGTGCAAGGAATTAGGAAGGAGTAAGAGGAGGAGGAATAGAGCACAAGGTGTATTGGAATGAATCGCATGCAAATGAAAGGGAGGCGTAGTGAAAAGATGGTAATGAGAAATAAACATACTGAGGAATGGGGAAGAAAAACGGAGGTGGAGGAAGAGAAGGGAGAGAAAGTTAGAAGGATGTGTTCTTTGGTAAGGGAAAATAAGAGATTGAAAGTATAAGAAATAAGAGGGGCGAGGAGATGGAAGCTACTGAAACAACTGGAAGAGCTGAGAGGTAAAGAGAAAAAAGGAATACAGCAAGAGAGGGGGAAAACATTACAGAACAAAAGAACTGGCACAACAATATTAGGAATAACGACATGATAACAAGGCATATAGGCCTGATGGGTCCCGCCTGTTGTTCTCAAGAACTGTGCTTCTGTGCTTACACTCTGCCTCGGTAAACTCTTTGACCTTTGTCTGTCAATTTGTATACTTCCTTCTTGCTGAAATTTGCTCTCTTTCATCCTGTCCCAAAGAAACCATTCCCAGCCCTCTAACTATCGCCTGGTTGTTTTAACGCTTTGTATTTCTAAAGTTTTTCAATCTAATATAAAAAAATAAAACACTTCTATCATAACCTTGTTTTCGATCGTTTGTAAGCGTTCTGTCTGGCACGCCCCCTTGGCGAGATTCTCACCTTTTTTCAGCTCCTGGCCAACCTTCCTTCTAGGCTTTGCCTAGAGTATGGTGCAAATCTTTAAAATCCAAACTGCCCTCTTACGTTTTCTATCCTTGTATCTGCACCTTCATCTCTAGCTTCCCTTCTGGTCATTCTATAGCTGCTCTTGTAGACGTCCATATGGTGTTCCTCAGGACTGTGCCCTATCACCAATCCTTTTCCTTCTGTTCATCAATACATTTCTGAGTTGTACATTTAACTATATTCACTCATATGCTGATGACCATCCTTCACCTTTCCAACCGCTTCCTGCTGCGTCCATCTCTGCAGTTGCTTCCACAACGGGACGAGGCTATAGCAAACTTAATGTCTGACTTGGCTTATATCCCTGATTAGGGGAAGAATAATTTTGTTGTTTTTCATGCAACGAAATCTCAGTTCTTCCATCTTTTGACCCTTCAGAATCTACCGCAGGAATATCCTCCAATCTTTAACAAAACCCAACTGAAACCTGCGTTATCTCTGAACACATTTACGGTTTCCTTTTCTCTGGATTTATCTTGGAAACGTCATATTACCTCCCATAAAATCTACTTCCAAGATATTAGATATGCTAAGATGACTCCGTGCCACCTTTACTCCTACACAGTTGTTGACTTTCTTCATGGATTATCTTCACCCCTGCGTAGAGTTGAACTCCGATATGTGAGGACGCTTCCTACACAGAGCTCTTCTCAACAACGTGGAGTCAAAGGCCTCTCATCTTTTTGACTCTCCTTCTCTTACTGGCTCCTTTCAGCCTCTGTCTTTCCACTGCATTGTTGCATTTTAATCTCATTCCCACCATTACTTTAATGGTCACTGTCTTTCTGAACTGTCTGCTTGCATCCCTTTCACACTGCAGCAGGCACATAGCTCCAGTCTTGCACGAAACTCTCATCTTTTTTCCCGTCCATCCCTCTAATGCATGAGTTAACACTTACTTCTAGTCCTTCATGTAAGCAACAGGTCAGCTCTGGAATTGTCTTCCTCTGTATTTCCTACTACCTATGACTTCCAGTCTTTTACACGCAGCATGTCCAGGCATCTAGAAATGAACGAACCTTGAATTTGGCTCTCAATTTTCTTGTTTCTATTTTGATTCTTTTAGAGAACAATTGCAAGCTTCTAGCCTTTGGTTCCTTCTTCCTTGCATTGAAAAAAAATATATATTATGAGACAAAGGGGAAATACAGGTACGAGGAGAAATACTGATGAAGCAAGATCGGAATCAGCACTGCAAGAAATTTAAAGGAGAGTGAGAACCAACAGAAATACAGGAGGCAGAATGTTTAATACAGAGCAGTTACGTAGACACTTTTCTAAGTAACTATCTGACGGGATGCGGAACTTGAGCTTCGCAGCATTCTAACTCTTCTCTTATTTCACGTGATATCGAACCTGCATATAGGAGGACACAGAGGGAAATATATATATATATATATATATATATATATATATATATATATATATATATATATATATATATATATATAAATCTTGACGGAGATTGAGGAAGTAGTCACAAAATGGATAAGGGAAACAGCAGGAAGTGAATATGAAAGAAACATGTTGGGCTGACGGAATAATGAATAACAGGCTACTGGAATGAGGTGTATCTGAGAATAAAAGGAGCGCAGGATGGAGAAGAATGATGTAACTCGATGTAATAATATGTAGCGGGAAAAAGAAGTTCACAGGAAAGAATTAAGAGAAAGATAATGGGAATAAGTGAGAGGATATGGATGCAACGAAAGCAAGGGATGTTGGAAAGATAGAAAATAAGTAAAATAATGTAAGTGAGGCAGAGATAATTGGGAGAACAATATATGGAATGGGACTGCTTCTACAACCCAACTGGATCTTAGTCTTACTCCAGTTAGCCCACAACATAACTTACACCAACATAAAGACCGTGGTGCTTATTGTCTCCTGTTCCAATCACCCACACTATCATTAGAGTCCGTATTCATGCCAACTAAGGAACATTCCCTTCTTTATCTTTCTGTATTTGATTTCTTATTTTTTCTTGTGTTTTTTTTCGCAATCTAAGTCGAAACACAGAATAAAACATGCTAAACTTTAGTACACTCCAGAAGCCAATAAAAATACCTAATAAAAATGTGCTAGATAGGTCCATTATTTGAAGAGACTTTTTTTTGCCAAGGCCGATGATGCCCTCCTTGTCATTAGCCTTTCAGCAGTGTTACTCTAGATGGCATAATGAAGAATCTTTTCTCATGTTCCTTTTCCCAGGTTGTTTATTTGCAGAGTTTTAGGCCACAGCATATTGGGGCGGCAAATATGTGAACTCTTCTCTCTTTCTCTCTCTCATTTTCCCATTTTCTCGCACATATAATTTTCATTCTTTGTTTGGAAATTTTTTGTCGTCATTCCTTCACCTTCAGTTGCGTTCACATTTCATCTCGCATTGGTAAACCTTACAGAATATATTCGTTGCCTTTTCCTGCATATATATATATATATATATATATATATATATATATATATATATGTATATATATATATATATATATATATATATATATATATATATATTGTTACAAAGCCTATGATTTCATCATCCCTTGTATAATTCTAACTTATGATAAAGTTTTGTTCATAACTGCATCATCCTTTGTATGATCCTAATGTACAGTATGCTGCATGTTTGTTCACGATTCGCCACGTGGCTTCCATAGTGACCAGGCTTGAGTGTTCTACCTCACTCCCCCCTTCTCCCCCTTATAGTAGAGTAAGTCATTCTTTCTGTTGTTCAGAGCAGGATTGTCAACTCTTCGTCCTCTATCCCTTCATTTATGCGTCCTTCTTACAAGTTGAATCAAGCTCTGCTGGCCCCCTATATAATGAGCTCAGTCTCTGCATTATTCCCACTTAGATCTACTCCTCATTCTGTTCATATCTCTGTCCTCCCCTGTACAGTATATTACTATTTTTGTGAGTGCTCAGGAAGTCTCCAGCCATCTAGCTGCTGTATAATTTGAGTATAAGTGTTATTACCATTTTTCTTGTACTGTACAGCCTAAGGCGTTAATTCGTAAGCCTGGTAAAGTTTTTGTGATTCATGTTGGTTCCATAATGTTAACCAGTATTAGTAATATTTTGTAACTGTAATAATATTATATCTTGCTTTAACTGAGCATTATCCCGTTTTCTCATTTATCAGGGCTGACTTAGATCAATTTGCCCTTGCTAAATTCATGTTAATAGAGGCTATTGCAGTTAACCATATATGTAACCTGTTTTGCCATTACATTATCCTTATGAGTCCTGAATGTTTAGGTGTTAGTTTGAGCATTAAACTTTAACTTGTAATTTTACCTAAGTCTTTTGTTTTGAGCCTGGAACTTTGCGGGACAGTAGTGATTTTAGTATTCACACTTGAAGTGTTCATTACCTCTCTCTGTTCCGTAACATTAATTTGGCGACCACTTATGAGGATATTCAGGATATTATCATAAGGATATTGCTTGATATTTTGTGATTGTGATTTATTCATGATGTCTACCATTACTACTCTTGATGAAGCCAAAGATTTTTTGTCAAATGGGCAAACAGTGTGATGTAGAACACAGAACAAAGAATGAACTTAAGCTTGTTGCTCAATAATTGGGAATTGCTGTTCACTCTCATCATTCTAAAGATCAAATTGTTGGCATGATTAATAAAAGCTTGTTTAATGTAACTCCTATAGATGAGCAAACGCAGATTGAAATAGCTAAGTTACAGCTAGCCCTGCAGGAGGCTCGTGCTAAGGAGGCTGAGTTTCATGCACGTGCTAAGGAGGCTGAGTCTCAGGCTTGTATTCAGGAGGCACAAATTGAACTTGCTAGGATTCAGGCACACCATGAGTATCGCATGAAACAAGGTGGAACTGGATCATCTAGCTCTGATGATTTTGATGTGGCTAAAAATGTTAAACTTGTCCCTCCTTTTAATGAATCTGATTTAACAAAGTATTTTCAGTTGTTTGAGAGGGTAGCTACAGGTTTTAATTGGCCCAAAAAGTATTGCCCAGTACTCCTTCAGAGTGGTCTCAGCGGTAAAGCTCAAGTAACTTATGCATCTTAGCCTCAGGATCAATCTGATAATTATGATATAGTTAAGAGCTTGATTCTTAAGGCCTATGAGCTTGTTCCTGAAGCCTATAGAGTAAAATTTAGGACAACTTATAAGCAAGATAAGCAATCCCATGTTGAGTATGCAAAAATCAAAGAAGATCTGTTAGAGCAGTGGTTAAATTCTAAGAATGTAAATTCTGGTTTTGATAAATTTAAGCAGATGACTTTGCTGGAGGACTTCAAAAGGTGTATTAATAAAGATGTAAGCCTATATCTTGATGAGAAAAGAATAGATAATTTGTCTGATGCTGCAGTTTTAGCTGATGAATATGTTCTCACTCACAAGAGATATTCTAAAGAAAAAAGGAAAGCTGAGAGTAAGTACGTTGCCTCTACTCAGAGTACAGGTAACAGGAAAGAGAATAAAGATGATGTTTCTCAGGAAGTAAATACCAGCTCCACCTCTAGATTCCAGAAAAGTAAATGTACTTATTGTAGTAAGCTTGGTCATACTACGGAGAAATGTTTCAGGAGACAGCGTGATGTGAACAAAAAGGAGTCTTTAAATATTCAGTAGTCTTTAAATATTCAGTCAATTGGTCTAGTGTCCACCCTTGAGAGTACCCAGAATTCTTTAACCGAGTTAACTGAACCTGCTTTGAGGGGTAAATTAAATTCTTATGATGAAGCTCCTCTTTTGACCAGTAACGTGGGTGACACTCTCAAGAGTTCATGTACTAATTTCCTGTCTGATGGTTTTGTCAGTCCTCTGGACAGTAATGACAAGAAATCAGTTAAAATATATCGTGATACAGGTGCTTACCAATCCCTTATGCTGACCAGTGTTCTAGGCTCTAATGTTAATTCCTCTGGTGAAACTGTAATCTTACAAGGTGTAGGGAATAATTACTTCTCTGTCCCTCTGTGCAGAGTGAATTTAGAGTCTGGTTTTGTTAATGGTTCCGTTATGGTTGGGTTGGTTGAGACACTCCCAATGTCAGGTGTAACTTTCTTGGAAATGATATTGGTGGAAGTCAAGTGTGTCCAGCTCCTCAGTTGTCTAGTGAACCAGTGACTGCGACCCAGGATTGTGATGTCCCTGATGTGTTCTCTGCATGTCGGCAGGATATCATTAGAGTGGCTTATGATTCCAGTTTGGCAGGACACTTTGGAGTGAGGAAGACTGTGGCACGCATTTTGAAACACTTCTACTGGCCAGGTATCTTCAGAGATGTTTCCTGGTATTGTAAGTCTTGTCACACATGTCAATTTGTGGGGAAGTGTAATCAGACCGAAAAGGTTGCACCTCTAGTTCCCATTCCTCCTTTTGAGGCGCCATTCACCCGTGTGTTGGTGGATATTGTGGGCCCTCTTCCTAAGACTTCTTCACGATTTTCTTATGTGCTGACCCTGATTGATATGGCTACTCGTTATCCTGAAGCCATTCCACTTAGAAATATCTCAGCAAAGAACGTGGTTAAGGAAATGCTAGGGTTCTTCAGCAAGTTTGGTCAGCCCAAGGAGGTACAGTCAGAACGGGGAAGTAATTTCATGTACAATGTTTTCAAGCAGTCTCTGAAAGAGTTGGGCATCACCCAGATCACGTCTTCAGCTTACCATCCCCAGACCCAAGGAGCGTTGGAGAGATATCATCAAACACTCAAATTGATGCTCAGGAAATACTGTTTGGAACATCAGAAAGATTGGGATAAAGGTCTTCCGTTCGTTGTATTTGCCGCAAGAGAATCTCCAAATGAATCACTGGGCTTCTCACCCTTTGAACTACTGTTTGGCCATGAAGTAAGAGGACCCCTTAAGCTACTCAAGGAATGCTGGCTGTCGGAGGAAGATGACGTCAACCTGCTGGAGTATGTGATGAAGTTCAAAGAACGGCTGTCCACTGCTTTACAGTTGGCGAGAGAGAATTTAGGAGCTGCTCAGGAGAAGATGAAGACTTGATATGATAAGAAGTCCAGGTTACGCCACTTTCAGCCAGGAGATCAGGTTTTGATTCTGCTACCAGTGCATGGGCAACCTCTTCAAGCCAAGTTTAGTGGTCCTTATTTCGTGGAGAAGAAACTCAGTGATGTCAACTATGTCATTGCCACACCAGATCGTAGAAAGAACAAGCAACTTTGTCACATCAACATGCTAAAGTTATATCACAGGCGGGACGAAAATAACCCAGTCTGCACGGTAGCTGTTCCACCCGAGTCTGCAAGTGAAGCTCTCCCATGCAGTATGAGCGTGAGTGATAGTTTGGAGAAGAATCCTGATATCATGAATGATCTCCAGACTAAGCTTTCTCATCTAGCTCCCGAGGAAAGGCAGGAGTTTTCAGCATTACTGCAGGAGTACCCACAAGTGTTCCATGACACTCTAGGAAGAACCACTGTGTTGATGCATGATGTCGATGTTGGAGACGCAAAGCCAATTAAACTGCCTCCTTACCGTGTGAACCCAGTGAAAATTCCTCTCATCCAGAAGGAGCTTGGCTACCTGTTGGACCACAAGATGATTGAGCCCTGTCATAGCGAGTGGAGTTCTCCTGTCACTCTAGTCCCTAAGCCAGGTGGGTCACAGCAGCTTTGCATCGACTACAGACGTGTTAATCAGATAACCAAAACAGACACTTACTCTCTCCCTCGCATGGAAGATTGCATAGACAAGATCGGAAAGGCTAGGTACATAAGTAAGTTTGATTTGTTAAAGGGATACTGGCAAGTACCTATGACTGAACGTGCTAGGGAGATCTCATGTTTTGTAACACTAGGAAAGACTTTTGCATGTTCTGTAATGCCATATGGTATGAAGAATGCACCAGCCACTTTTCAGAAGCTCACGAATGTTGTAACAGAGGGTTTGGCAGGGTGTGTTGTTTATATTGATGATGTATTAATCTTCAGTGACAACTGGAAAGATCACCTATGCCATGTCAGTAACTTTCTTGAGCATTTGGCTCAGGCTAATCTTGTAGCTAATTTATCAAAGTGTGAGTCTGGTCAACCTAAAGTTCAGTATCTTGGGTACGTAACTGGTGATGGACACGTTGCACCACCAGGAGCTAAGGTTCAGGTTATAAGTGATCTTCCCAGACCTAAAAGTAGGAAAGAGCTACAAAGATTTTTGGGAATGGTAGGTTATTACAGAAGATTTGTTCTTAACTTTTCAATTCTGGTATCACCACTTACAGACCTACTGAAAAGGGAGTTAAATTTGTCAGGACCAATAACTGTGAATCCTCTTTCAGTAAACTTAAAGCTATCTTATTAAGTCAGCCAGTGCTCGCCACTCCAAATTTTGCTAAGCCTTTTAAGATGGCTGTTGACGCAAGTGATACAGGAGCTGGGGCTGTTTTGCAGCAAGAGGATGATCAGGGTATTGAACACCCTGTATCTTATTACAGTAAGAAGTTCACTCCACCTCAAATGAACTACTCAGCTATTGAGAAAGAGCTTTTGGCCTTGATTTTGGGTTTACAGCATTTTTCATTTTATTCGTGTTCTGGTTTTGACCCCATAGTCATTTATACCGATCATAACCCACTGAAATTCCTTAGTAAGTTTAAAGATAAAAATCAGAGATTGACAAGATGGAGTCTACTTCTTCAGGAGTATTCTTTAGACATACAACATGTCAAGGGGAAAGAAAATGTTATTGCAGATTGCTTATCTAGATTTTAGACAGATTGTTTTAGAGTAATAAGAAATTTCCTTTGTAAATTACTTTTTCTTTGTGGGAAGGTGTTACATAGCCTATGATTTCATCATCCCTTGTATAATTCTCACTTATGATACAGTTTTGTTCATAATTGCATCATCCTTTGTATGATCCTAATGTACAGGATGCTGCATGTTTGTTCACAATTCGCCACGTGGCTTCCATAGTGACCAGGCTTGCGTGTTCTACCTCGCTCCCCCCTTCTCCCCCTTATAGTAGAGTAAGTCGTTCTTTCTGTTGTTCAGAGCAGGATTGTCAACTCTTCGTCCTCTATGCCTTCATTTGAACGTCCTTCTTACAAGTTGAATCAAGCTCTGCTGGCCCCCTATACAATGAGCTCAGTCTCTGCATTAGTTGCCACTTAGATCTACTCCTCATTCTGTTCACATCTCTGTCCTCCCCTGTACAGTATATTATTATTTTTGTGAGTGCTCAGGAAGTCTCCAGCCATCTAGCTGCTGTATAATTTGAGTATAAGTGTTATTACCATTTTTCTTGTACTGTACAGCCTAAGGCGTTAATTCGTAAGCCTGGTAAATTTTTTGTGATTCATCTTGGTTCCATACTGTCAGCCAGTATTAGTAATATTTTGTGTCTGTAATAATATTATATTTTGCTTTAACTGAGCATTATCCGGTTTTCTCATTTATCAGGGCTGACTTAGATCAATTTGCCCTTGCTAAATATAGAGGCTATTGCAGTTAACCATATATGTAACCTGTTTTGCCATTACATTATCCTTGTAAGTCCTGAATGTTTAGTTGTTAGTTTGAGCATTGAACTTTAACTCGTAATTTTACCTAAGTCATTTGTTTTGAATCTGGAACCTTGCAGGACAGTAGTGATTTTAGTATTCTCACTTGAAGTGTTCATTATCTCTCTCTGTTCCGTAACAATATATATATATATATATATATATATATATATATATATATATATATATATATATATATATATATATATACAGAGACAGAGAGGGGGGGGAGGAATGAGTGGGAAGGAAAAACATTAAACAGCCTGAGTTCTTTATTTCTCTAACATTTCGGACCACACGGAATTCATCCTCAGTGAGATTGTACAAAAGTGAGGAATTTAAATTTATTTATACACTGGACGTTCCTAGGGCCTTTGTCGTCTTTAAGGCTGAATGGCTGTTCTCGTCTGTTCTGTTCACCTGAGTTGGTGGCCTTATCTTGACCTGACCCCACTCCTACTTTCGCCTAATTGCTCCACCATGTCCTCCCATTTGGTGAGGTCACTGCTGCACTTGCCGCAGTGATTGAGGAACACATAAAGCCATCTCTATAGTTAGTAGCTTCTTTTATGCCTATTTGCGCTGCCTCTAAAGCTTTTCTCATCTTGTGTCTAACCCATTTTTTAGAATCTTAGATTCCCTCCATTTTGGTAGATATCGGTACTGATCTATATGCAGGACTATTATATTTGAAGTGTTATATATTTGAAGTGTTAAATCTAAGGTTACTATTAAGAAAACGGAAAAAGCGAGAAGGAAAAAGTGGATGTCAGTTGAAACATGGAATGCAATTCAGAAAAGGAAAGAGGCGAAGTTAAGAAGTGAAGAACAACATGTTGATGGCCAGAAGTATATACTTAGAGCAAAGTACTGGAGTTTACATTCTGAAGTAAAAAGATTCGTTGGACGTGATAAGAGGAGGCTACATGATGAAAAGGCAACAGAGACAGAAATTAAGTAAAAATGACTGTCATAGCTCAAAAACAGCGTATCAGGCCATAAGGGAGTTAACTGGGATTTTGCCAGCCGAGAGAGATTTGGAGATAGAAACAGGGGATATAACCTTGGAAGAGGTAGCAAAATCTATAAAGAAATTAAAGAATATTTAGGCCCCAAGAGAGGATGGAATATTTCCTGAAATGCTTAAGGTGGAAAATGATGAGCTGATGAACGCGCGCATGAAACTTTTTAATGTGGCTTCGGATAATGGTGGAATTCCAAAAGAGTGGAGAAATGGAGTGATTATAAAAATACCAAAAAAAGGGAGATTTACGTGTGTGTGGAAATTGGAGGTGGATATCTTTGACACCTGTAGTTGCGAAAGTCATTTCCAAAATCTTGTTGAACAGAGTAGAGCCAGTAATTGATAAACTTTTAAGAGAAGAACAAGCGTAATTTAGAAAGGCTCGAGGTTGTAATGATCAGATTTTTATTGTAAGGCATCTAATGCAACAAGCTAATGAGATGAAAATGCCACTTAGTATGTGTTTTATGGATTTTGAAAAGGCGTTTGATACTGTTTCACGTGGAGCTATGTTGAAAATTATGAGATTCTGTGGTATACCAGATAAATTTGTAAATATTTTTAGAAGTCTGCATGAAGGTACTTTTTGTAAGGTAATAGTGGGTGGTTCTTTGAGTGATCCATTTGAAGTTAGGTCAGGAGTGATTCAAGGAGGAGTTCTGTCGTCCTTCCTGTTTGTTTTGGTTATGGATTATGTTATGAGAAAGGTTGTAAGGAGAACAGGTGCAGAAATTAACTGGAAAGAATATAAGAGGCTGATGGATTTGGACTATGCTGATGATATTGTACTCATTTGCGGAAGAGTTTACGAGATGCAGAGGGTGCTTGATTGTCTGGTAGAGGAAGGAGAAAATGTGGGATTGGTAATAATTTGTGGAAAGACTGAAATTATTAATAAGAACGTGGAGAACCCAATTGATTGTGTAATTAGGAATAATGTAGTGAAGAATGTTGAAAATTTTAAATATCTGGGAACGATTGTATCATCTAATGGATCATTAAACAATGAAATTGAGGCGAGGATTAGACAGGCTTGGCGAGCTGTTGGAATCTTGAAATCTGTTTGGAGTAATGATATGCTTTCGGGACATACTAAAGTAAAAATTTACAAGTCCATTTTTAGACCAGTTTTACTTTATGGGGATGAGTCATGGTACAGTACAATTGCAACAGATCAGAAAGTATTAGGATCTGAGAATAAAATACTGAGAAGGATTCTTGGGGTAAAGTGGCAAGACAGAGTTACAAATGAAAGAGTAAGGGATATCACGAGAGTTGAACCAGTTGATGAATATGTGACTGTCTCGCTGGAAATGGCTGGGGCATTTATATATAAAAGAGGGCAATTTAATACAGAATGTGCCAGAGTGAACTGCTAAAGGAAGAAGAGGCAGAGGTAGGCCGAGGAAACCTGGTTGAGGACAAAGAAAAGAGAAGCAGGAAAGGAGTGTTGATGAGACCTGAAGGAGATGGCAAGAGACAAATATTGGTGGAGAGAGTTCATCGAAGCCCTATGCATCCCGTTGGGTGCCACAGGAAATGACTGATTGATTGATTGATTGATGTCTAAGCACATCTACCTTATATCTGTTAGACTTTTCGCAAGACCTATCTCGGTCTCACTTGTATATACTTTTGGGCAACAAATACAAGTCATTCTATGAAAAACACTGTTCTCATTGACTCTTCATTCTATGTATTAATTAACAGACTCCTTAATCCCGTAAGGGGTGGCCACAAACAAATCACCTCCATGTCGCCCTGTCCCCCGCCATTTCACTGCTCTGCTCCCAGCTCACACACCCCCTCTCTCATATACCTCTCCACTCCATCCCTCCATCTCATCCTTGACCTCCCCCTCCCTCTCCCTCCCTCCACCTCACTCACATACACTCTCCTCATCAGTCTCTCAGTCTCCATCCTCTCCACATGGCCAAACCACCTCCATGTGTTTCTCCTAATGTTTCCTATCACATCCACATCCACACCACAAAGCTCCTTCACATGCCATAGCCTCATCCCTTGTTTGTTGAAGTAACTGCTGAGATAGACGTTGTGGGAACTGAATGGAAAGGTGAAGAGAGGAGTCATGAGCGTATGAGTGGATATGGTTACATGTACAGCTTAGAAGGTCATTGGTGAATAAAAGGAGGCGAGTTGGTAACAGGACGGAGCCCTGAGGAGCACCACTGTTGATAGATCTAGGAGAAGAACTGTGGCCGTCTACAACAGTAGCTACAGAACGACCAGAAAGGAAGCTATAGATGAAGGCACAGAGAGAAGGATAGAAACCGTAAGAGGGCAATTTGGAAATTAAAGATTTATGCCAGAATCCATCGAAAGCCTTTGAGATGTCAGGTGCAATGGAAAAGCTTTCGCAAGAGTCCCGAAGGAATGATGACCAAGAGTCTGAAAGGTAGGTGAGGAGATCGGCAGTCGGGCGTCCCTGACGAATCCCATACTGACAATGAGAAAGAAGGTTATTCTAGGAAAGATATTTTAAAAATTTACTGTTAAGAATAGACTAGAAAACTTTTGAGACACATGTTAAAGAAATTGGGCGATAGTTAGAGCGCTTCGAATGGTCACCCTTCTTTGGGACTGGCTGAATGAGAGCAAACTTCCAGCAAGAAGGAAAGGTACAAGTTGATAGACAAAGGCAAAAGAGTTTACCTAGGTAGGGTGTAAGCACAGAAGCACAGTTCTTGAGGACAACAGGAGGGACTCCATCAGGCCCATATGCCTTGTTAGTATTCAGGCCAGTGATGGCAGAAAATACATCAATTGAAGAAATTTTAATGTAAGCCATGAGGAAGTCAGAGGGGGGAGGTGTTGGAGGAACATCACGGGAATCATTTAAAGTGGAATTGGAGGAGAAAGTCTGAGCGAAGAAATCTGTTTTATCAGTAGAAGAAATAGGTACAGAGCCATCAGAGTACAAAAGAGGAGGGAAGGATGATGAGCTAAAGTTGTTAGAAGGGTTTTTGGCAAGGTCCCAGAAGGAGCGGGAAGAATTCGAGTTGGAGAGTTGAGAGCATTTAGTACAGATGAAATTATTTTTAGCAGAGCGAAGAACAGACTTAGCACGATTCCGGCCAGAAACATAAGAAAGATGTGATTCAGGGGTGGGTTGGCTCCGGTACCTTTTATAGGCTTTCTCCTTGTGGACAGCATTAGAACAAGCATGATTAAACCAAAGCTTTCTTGCATTAGTCAGAGGATATGAGAAACAAATGTATGCTTCCATGCCCGAGAGTATAACCTCCGTAATGCACGAGGCACACTCTGATGGCTCTCGGCCATGGAAGCAATAATCATTCCAGGGAAAATCAATGAAGTACAGTACTGCCTGAGGGCTTCCCAATCAGTAGATCCAAAGTGCCACAACCGACTGTTTTTTTTTTTTTTTTTGAGGGTCCACAGGCCGTACTGGAGTGATAGGACGGGTTAAGGTAATACTATATCATCACTTCACTTTATTCTGAATTACTATCACAATCAAATCAGAACCTCTTTCCATCACTCGTATTTACTGAGACACTTTATAAGTGAGTGTGATGTTTCGAAACACTTCCATTACATGCATCAGGGTACTTCAGTACTCACCCGTCTGTGGCTTCTGTTTTGTCTTGTTTCTAAATGTACATACATATCTTAATATCAGACTCTTATAGGTTTACAGAATTCTTTGTATGCTGATAGCAATGTAATTCTCCGATACCTTACATGTGTCATCCTTTGCTCACTCCCACTCCCGTTCCTAGCTGCTACCGTATTGGAACACAGGCGTACCAACTGTTAACGTGGCTCCTGGAATCATATCAGTCACACAGTCTAGTGTTTCAAAATGGAGCTCGGAAGAAGTAATGATACTTTTTTGATGGGTATACAAAGTTATACAACACCTTGATAAGCAAACTATACGAAGCCTCTCCCCCTTTCCCAACATCTACCCACCATACATATTCTCATATTGAGCTGTTTAGTTCGCCTAGAAATGAATATATCAAGACAACACCCAGCCCTTCTTAGTTGCCAGATTACAAGTAGATTTAGACTGAGCAGAATCATAGATGACATGTGCCCTTTTTAAAGAACAGTCCAACATATCATAACTCCCTTAATGGAGCACTGTACGGCATATGTCACACAATGATGCAGACACAATATCAATCGGGAGGGTTGATGAGTCTACCGGGTCTGGCAGACTGGTGGTAAACAACAGTAACTTTCTGAAGTAGAAACTGTTTATAAAACACAGAAATAACAAATATCAGAAAGAAAGGTAATGATTCTATATAAATGCGACAGAGCAGGCCTACTTCCTTTCCTTCCTGACGCCAGTTCACTGTTACATGAATATTTTAAGCGCATGGGTACCATACATGTATGACACATATTTGCTGCAGTAGTTTCCACCTTTGCTTCTGGGACATTACGGATACTGCTTTACCATGAAAAGAGTCAGTGGTAGATTTATACATGTGATTTAAACTTTATTCAAATTGAAAAAAAATCCCATGTGATTTCTTTCGCTTTAACTGCTCAGAAAACTATTTTTCAATACAGCATAACTGGGAACGAATATGGAATCTATGTTAAACCTCAGATAGTCGCTTCTTCTTCAGGGTTATATTTCAGATCAAACCAGACTTTTTTGTTCAATAGCTTCTGAGAATGATAATTCTGTGTCTCATTAACATTGTAGAAGACTCGACGATATTAATATATATATATATATATATATATATATATATATATATATATATATATATATATATATATATATATATATATATATTTTTTCCAGCAAAGGACAGATGAGAGAAAGTCCTACAACCCTCAGGGTATCTTTTTAGATGAGAGAAAGTCCTACAACCCTCAGGGTATTAATGACAAGGATTTAGAGATTTGGAACAGTTGCACTATCAAGTAATTTAACAAATTTCTTCGAAAAATAAATCACTTTGTGAAATTACTTCCTGATATGACTTTACATGCATGGAAAACAGTTTATGGACAGCTCTACCAAAGCTATTTAGTCAAGCAAAGCCGATATATCATACTGGTATAATTCTAGGACAGGTTCGGATTAAAAATCTATATGAAATAATAACTGGACTTATTAATATACAATGACTGTCTTTTGTTGGTGTTCAACAGGTGAAGGTTAGAAACTTGTTGAACAATTCTAGCAATAATAGCAATAACAATAATGAGGAGACTCAAGAAAATTCATGTACTATTCCAGTCATTAAAATGTGTCATATGCGTCCGTATACTCTGTACACTTAAAAAGAATGTTCCTCTGTCTCTGTCTCTCCTCTATAGAAATCGAGGGGCATACATACGGTATAGAACTCTCTAAACCGCTGTACAACAAATTTAGATTTGCACATCATGGTCGCAAAAGTGGCGCCCCTCATGGCCCATGTTAGAACTAATTGAAAATAATCGTCAATATGGTGGAAACATGGTAGGGATTTGCCGTAGAGTTTTTTACTTAAAAAAAACTATCATTAGCTACAACCAGCTGGATGAGTAGATGGACTGGAGGGCTTGGCTGGGCGGGTGGGCTGGGATGGCAAGGTTGAGTGGATGGATAGGTGTGGAGGGATAGGGTGGGCTGAATGGATAGGGAAGTAGGAACATGGATGTGGTGGGGCAGGGTCGGAGAGCAGTGAGGGGTAGGTGTGGTGGGGCAACGTGGGTGGGTAAGTGGGCATTGTGCGTGGTAAGGTGGGTGGGTGAATGGGTACGGTATTTAGGTGGATGGGCATGCAGGGTGGGTCGGTAGTGGGACAAAAGGTCCATGGTGGGAATAGGCTCAGGGGGAATATATCCTAGAGGAACTGAGCCCAAGGAGGAACATACGTTGAATGGATGCAATGGGACCCCGGGGGCCTTCTCCCTTAGGAAAAGTGGTCATCCAGTGACCCAGGATCCCAGGCAATGCCGGTATGCATGATCTTAATGTTTTACTCTTGCAACGCCAGGTACCACTGCTAGTGAATAATATACTCGTATATAAAAAGAGGAGTGGCAAAGGCAAGGGAAGTACAGGTCATATCTGTTGTTAGTTGCTTGGTTATAGGTAGACTGAATTACAATGCATACCCATTGTTAAGAACTGTATCTTTGTCTGAAATTCAAATACTCTTAAAGGGCTGTCTATGATTTCAGTTTTTGGCAACTTTTCTCATCTAGGAGTGTAATACATCCATCCATCCATTGCCAGACGCCATGTATCCCAAACGGGGTGGTCAAGGGCTTAGAGTTAATTGTTTTACAGGGAGGGGCTACCATATATATATATATTTTTTTTTTTGTATATAATCAAATAATAAAACTGAATAAAACTGAAAAACATACAACAACGTCATGAAGAAAGTAAAGAACAAAATGAATGCATTCTACAGGCTTTGTTTCCTAAGTGATCTGACAGCCAATAGTTATTTACGTATAATTTAGTAACAAAAACATTAAATAAATGACATTGTATTAAATTAATTTTGCTGTTTTGTAAATATCATGAAAGCTACATATGATTCGGATCGTATTACGGAATCTGGGTCTGGTAAACAGTTTTTGTGAAACCCTAATCAGTGATGAAAAAACCTAACCCATTATGAAGAGTGGTTTGGAAAGTAAGTTGCCCTTGTCGGTGAGATGCGTTCCACCGAGTGCCCCTCTAGTTAAGGATTAATATTTGGGTATTAGGCAGAAAAGTGAGCATAGAGTTCTAGTCCCTGAACCAATTACATTTATTCCCATTTATTAATTTTATTTGGTAATTGTTGGTTTTCGTCATTCCAGTAGTTTGGCACACCAATTAAACACAATCAAGGAGGACTGACTGCACTGTGAATAGAATGGTGTTTATGCTTGACACCATCACTGATACTTGCATCTTTCTTAGAAGCCATAGCTAGGATTAAGTGCTGGCAAAATATGCTAAGAATCAGAAAATACAGGGACCAACACCAAGATATGCAATGTAAGCAATCCAGCTGAGCACACACTACTCTCAGTGCCATCTGTGGTTAACCGGTAAACCAGTCCGTTGGGTGCTGGAATTTCAAGTACCCTCTCAAAATTCTGTCTGGAATAAAAGAGGGATTGGACGACCTGAAGTCAGATAATTGGTGGTGGACCTATGTCTTTCTCATATCATAAAAAATCATCACACTCTACAAGTGAGTACAGAGCACTTACTCGTATTCAGCCAGGGGATTACCAGATGCAAGTTTAGGACAATTCTCTGTAGCAAAGATAGAGGAATCAGAATTTGTACTTTACTTCACTGATGCTTTAACATCTTTAAGTGCTGTGATACGTAGGAAATGTGGTGACATGGATGACTTTATGGATTGAGGCATGCTTATTTACGTGGATTTAGGATTCAATTTTTCAAAGAATTTCTTCTGAGCCTTGCTTCCTGGCCGTAGAGGGTGCAAATTTGTTTGTCTTCTTTCTTCTTTAGAGCTGTCTCGCCGTCATTAGCTTTTGTTTACCTTTATTGTGTTTAAGTTAGGTTCGCAAGTCCTCATTTTCCTCCATTCCCTGTTTAGAGGTATAGTAGGAGTCTATATCTATTTACTGAGTTTTCCTTTGCTTGCTTGCCTCTGGTGGTCCCCCTGCCCTCCCACTGATCGCTCTGGGGTTTGAATTAACAAAGGCGTGGCCTCCAGAAAGTAGTCTGAGAGGGTAAACTCAGCCATTGTTACTTTGTTCCTTGTTCATTTTTCTTTTCCTTTTTCCACCCACAAAGGGAAAGTGCTTGTTCTGTTGCATACCAGTGCTGCATCTCCCTCATTCAAAGTGGGAAGTGGTTCTTGCGGCCCTATGACCGACTGACTGCCCCCAGACGGACCAGCCTCAGACTGACAGGTCCCTGACAAGTACTGTACACCGCTTGATAGCAGTGTACATAATGCACCATTTGTTTTGTTGAAAACTGTTGGTTCGACTCCCCTAACCAGTCTCAATTCTTTCCCTATCAAGAAAGTGATTCATGACTGTGTTGGTTACATTCAAAAAGTGTAAAATTTTCTAGCTGAGATCTAGTAAACATTGTCAACTCGTCCCAGGTTAAGGATTTTATTAAACAGCTCAAGTTTCACGGTTATGATATCGACCTGAGGATCACGCATTCCAAGAATTCCTACAAGGGTGTTATCATCTGTAAGGATCTCATATTTATAGACGAGGACTAGATTGGAACAGATGGGGGACGTGGGAGGTGTGTGCAAGATATTCACAGAAGAAATCTGTGCAGCATGTAACGTGGTGTGTGGGGTGAAGAGAAGACGAGGGGGTGCAGGAAACAGCATGGTGGGCTGAGGTGAGAGAGGCTGTGGCACAAAAGAAGAAAGCATACAGTGAGTGGATGAGGAACAGAGGTGTGGAAGAAGTTGAGAGGCTGAAGAGAGAGTTATATGTAGAAGGGAAGAGAGAGGTGAAAAGATTAGTAAGAGAAAGTAAGAAGAGAGAGGTGAAAAGATTAGTAAGAGAAAGTAAGAAGAGAGAGGATGAGGAATGTGGAAGGAAATTGAGTGTAAAGTGGAAAGAATGTAAGAAAATGTTCTGGAAAGGTAGACAGGGTGCCAAAGAAGTTGGCTGGAGAGTGAAAGATAAAAATGGTAGATTAGTAGTGGAGAAGGGAGAAAAAGTGAGCAGATGGAGAGAACATTTTATGGAATTGTTGAAGATAAAGAATGAAAGAAATGCAAGAATAAGTGGCTGAGGAATGGCTGGGAGGAGGAGGGATGTGAGAAGAGGAAGAAATCAGTAGGATGGAAGTTGTGGAAGCAATGAAGAAAGTTAAAATGGGGAAAGCCCCAGGAATTGAAGGAGTGTGTGGTGAAATGCTGAAGCATGGGGGAGAGATACTAGTAAAATGGGTGTGGAAGATGTGCAGATTGGCCTGGGAAGAAGGTAGAGTCCCGGAGGATTGGAAGTCAGGTATAATTATTCCCTTGTACAAAGGAAAAGGGGAAAAAGAAGTGTGTGGTAATCATAGGGGCATTTGTCTTCTTAGTGTAATAGGAAAAGTATATGGTAGGATACTTACTGACAGAGTTAGGGAAATAACAGAGGAATTAGTTGGAGAAGAACAGGGAGGCTTTAGGAAGGGAAGAGGTTGTGTAGATCAGATATTCATTCTTAGATCTCTAGTGAAAAAGTTTCAATAGAAGGGGAAGAATTTGTATGCGGGCTTCATGGATTTGGAGAAAGCATATGACAGGGTGAATAGACAAGGATTGTGGAAAGTATTAAGAATATATGGAGCATTTGGGAAGTTGCTGAAATCCGTGAAGAGTATGTATGAGGGTGCCAAGGCTACAGTGTGTGTGGATAGTGAACTGAGTGAATTTTTCTGTTTGAAGGTTGGATTGAAGTAAGGATGCGTCATGTCTCTGTGGTTGTTCAATCTGTATATGGATGGGGTTATAAAAGAGATACAAGGTAGGGCAGTCGATGTTGGAGCGGCCCTAGTGAGAGAAGGCAGTGTTTGGAAACTCCATCTACTGTTGTTTGCAGATGATACTGTGTTTTTAAGTGAAGACGAAAGGGAGCTGCATGGCTTGGTGAACGAGTGTGGGTGAGTGTGTAAGAAACGGAATCTAAAGGCGAATGTAGGGAAAACTAAAGTTATGGTCTTCGAGAGAAATGAAGTCAGTGAATGTACAGTGAGGCAAGTGAGGAAGAAGTGGAAAATGTGAGTGCGTTTAAGTGCTTGGGTAGTGTGATGAGTAAGGATGGAAGTTTAGAGCTTGAAGTACTTGAAAGGGTGCAACAGGAAAGAAAGGTTGCTGGTTCCTTGAATGCAGTGATAAGAAACAGGGAAGTGAACATGGAAGTGAAAAAGCTACTACATGACAGTATTGTGATACCAACTCTAACGTATGGAAGTGAAGCTTGGACCTTGTTGGAGGGACAGAAGTCAAGAGAGAGAACAGTGGAAATGAGTTATTTGAGAGGAGAATGTGGAGTCACATGGAGAGACAGACTGACAAATAAGGAAGTGAAGGAGCGTTGTGGTGTGGATGTGGATGTGATAGGAAACGTTAGGAGAAATACACAGAGGAGGTTTGGACATGTGGAGAGGATGGAGAGCGAGAGACTGACGAGGAGAGTGTATGTGAGTGAGGTGGAGGGGGGGAGGGAGGGGGAGGCCCAGGATGAGATGGAGAGATGGAGTGGAGAGGTATATGAGAGAGGGGAGTGTGAGCTGGAAGCAGGGCAATGAAATGGCGGAGGACAGGGCGACATGGAGGCGATTTGTTTGTGACCACTCCTTACGGGATTAAGACGTCTGGGAATAGATAGATAGATAGTCTACATCATACGTGAAATATGCACAGCAAAATGTAACTGATGCTTGTTTTGTAACTAGGTTCCCGGAGAACAAGAGGCCAAAGACAGCTACCATTATCTTGAATTTTGTTAAGTTTCTCCCCCTGCACATGTTTAATTCGTTTACAGAATTGTTATTAGACGGCCATATGTCCTCAAGCCTCTCCGTTGTTCAAGAAATTCGGGGTCCCAATTGATGTGTAGCAAGAGTGCAGCTCTGGGTCATAATGCACAACATTTCACCTCCGAGACTGTTAGTTTCTTTCATTGCAAGGGTGCTAACTCTGCTTCATCAAGAGAATGCCCCAGTGGAAGGAGGTGAAAGCAGAGAAGGCAACGAAAGGTATCTCCCATTACCATGCTAAGAATAAGGTGAGGGCGTTGCATGCAACTCTCATGCCGAATACCTCATATACTTTGGCAGTGGTGTCCCATCCTGTGATGTGCTCTGTTGAAACAGACTGACCCTGTACCTGTTGCTTGTGCCACTTGTTCTGCCTCTTCATCTTAGCCTTATGACCATTCCATCTCTATTACTGACATCCCTGTAATATCTTCGTACTCTCAGGCTGTTGCTGCTTCTCTATCAGTGCAGCCTAAACAGAAGTCTGACAAGTGTGATGGCCTTAATATTATCCACCCACAAAAAAATAGTCCTGTCTGTGTGCTTCTTGCTTCTGCTCCAGTGAAGAAGAGAAGAGATAGCTCTTCCTCTGGGGAGTCTGGGAACCTTGCTATTGATGATGCTATGGTAATTTCCATAATCAAACATCAGTATAGGTCCCACATTAGTTGCTTGCATGGGGGTGGGCGGCATACGAACTACGCAGAATGACCCGTCACGTATATCTTTAAATGTAGCATTCACTGTGTTAACAGTGGAACTGAATGACTCCTGGGAAAAATTACACAGCATAGCAATCTTGTTGTCCATACACAGGCTAGAAGTTTTGCAGGAGATGCACTTCGTGGTTTGCCCTGATCACCCATACTTAAACCACGACCACATGTACAGAAGATATGATGGTCGCGGAGTTGCCATTTACACACACATATCCACAATCAGAAGTAATTCAATTTCTACTTTGGAATCTGTGACATGCAGAGTAAAACATCATAACACGTATTTGTTTATTTGCTCTCCCTAAAGTCCTCCACATAGTCTCATTGATAGCGATGCTTAAATTAACTATTGACCTCCTTTCTGCAAATGTTAGTTTTCGGTAACTTCAATGGCCATCACTATCTTTGGGGTAGCTTGAGGACTGATGGTCGTGCAAAGCAAGTAGCCAACATAATACTGCAATACAACTCTGTCTTTTGAGTGACTCGTGCAGATATATTTTGGTCATTGACTTGTCTCTGGCCTCCCCAGGCATAAACCAATATTTCTCATGAGATCCTTATAACGACTCCTTGGGAAGTGATCATTTTCACTTGTGTCTTTCTTATTCGTGTGGCTTCTTTTAACCTTCCACTTCCGAAGTTTAAGAAAGCAGATGGGGATCCTTCTAGCTGATTTATATTTGGGGAGACCATAGATACGAAAGTCCAAAATTCAACTGATTCCATATTACACGCTGATGAGGCTTCTTTTCCCAAGACTCCTCCAGCTCACGTAAAGCACAGAGCTTATTGGTGGAAGCAAGATTGCCGACAAATATTAATGAACTACAATAGGAGGTAAAGGATTTCTGAAAAACAACCAGCTGAGGAAAACTTTATTGCACCCAAACAAGCGAGAATAACCAAAACGGCTGAACATGAATAACGTTCTTTTGAGTCCAAGGTGAATTACTATACCCTGCTGACTGAAGTCTGGCCCACTATTAAATTTCTAAATAATAAATGCCTTTATATCATTCTGAACAATGCAGTTGGATAGGATCGACCAAGAAGATCCCACGGAAGTGGCTAGCATTATCCCTAGGAGTTTCTCTCATGTGAGTAGTTCCTCCAGTTACGATCAGCATTTCCAAGACCACAAACACACGACTGAGCTAGAGGTAACAGACTTTACCACAGAAGATGTAGACTTCCCATACAACCAAGAGTATAAGAGAAATGAATTTCTTCTTGGCCTAAAATCCAGTAAAGACACCAGTCCTAGGCCAGATAAAATCTTCTATGGTATGATCCAGCATCATAATCAGAACAGCTTGATTAAGGTGTTAGCACTGTACAGTGAGCTTTGGGTATCTCGAACGTCCCCACTTCATTTGGTCACAATGTTTTGACTTCCTGCTGATGTAAGGTCATGAAACGAATGGTTAATGATAGGCTCATTTTCAAAAGAGTTTGAGCATTTGTTATATGATAAAAAAAAATGTTCCTTCAATAAATATAGTTGTCAATCTATCTATCTATTGCCAAACGCCTCAGTCCCGTACGGGGTGGCCACAAACAAACCGCCTCCACGTCGCCCTTTCCCCCCGCCATTTCATTGGCCTGCTCCCAACTCACAACCCCCTCTCTCATATACCTCTCCACTCCACCCCTCCATCTCATCCTCGGCCTCCCCCTCCCTCTCCTCCACTCCACCTCACCCACATACACTCTCCTCGTCAGTCTCTCACCCTCCATCCTCTCCACATAGCCGAACCACCTCAGTGTGTTCCTCCTAATGGTTCCTATCACATCCACATCCACACCACAACGCTCCTTTATATCCTCATTTGTCAGCCTGTCTCTCCATGTGACTCCACGGGCTCCTCTTAAATAACTCATTTCCACTGCCCTCACTCTTGACTTGTGTCCTTCCAACAACGTCCAAGCTTCACTTCTATACGTTAGAGTTGGTATAACAATACTGTCATGTAGTAACTTTTTCACTTCCATGCTCACTTCTCTGTTTCTTATCACTGCTTTTAAGGAAGCAGCAACCTTTCTTCCTTGTTGTACCCTTGCAAGCACTTCACCCTCCAAACTTCCATCCTTATTCATCACACTCCCCAAGTACCTAAACGTACTCAAATTCCATTTCCTCACCATCCAAGCTCGCTGTACATTCACTGACTTCACCTCTCTCCAAGGCCATCATTTTACTCTTCTCTACATTCACCTTTAGATTCCGTTTCTTACATACTCTCCCAAACTCATCCACCAAGCCTTGCAGCTCCCCTTCGTGTTCACTTAACAACACAGTATCATCTGCAAACAACAGTACAGGGAGTTTCCAAACACTGAACTCTCTCACTAGGGCCACTCCAACATCCACTGCCTTACCTTGTACCTCTTTCATTACCCCATCCATGTACAGATTGAACACCATGGAGACATGACACATCCTTACTTCAATCCAACCTTCAAAGAAAAAAATTCACTCAGTTCACCATCCACATGCATTGCAGCCTTAGCACCATCATACATACTCTTTACAGCATTCAACAACTTCCCATCTACTCCATATATTCTTAAAACTTTCCACAATCCTTGTCTATCCACTCAGTCATATGCTTTCTCCAAATCCATGAAGGCCACATACAACTTCCTTCCCTTCTCTAGAAACTTTTCCACTAAAGATCAAAGAATGGATATCTGATCTACACAACCTCTTCCCTTCCTAATGCCTCCCTGTTCTTTTCCAACTAATTCCTCTGTTATTTCCCTAACTCTGTCAATAAGTATCCTACCATACACTTTTCCTATTACACTAAGAAGACAAATGCCCCTATGATTAACACACACTTCTTTTTCCCTGTACAAGAGAATAATTATACCTGACTTCCAATCCTCCGGGACTCTACCTTCCTCCCAGGCCAATCTGCACATCTTCCACATCCATTCTACTACTATCTCTCCCTCATGCTTCAGCTTTTCACCACACACTCCATCAGCTCCTGGGGCTTTCCCCAATTTGACTTTCTTCATTGCCTCCACAACTTCTATCCTACTGATTTCTTCCTGTCTTCTCACCTCCCTCCTTCTCCCAGCCATGCCCCAGCCATTTATACTCGCATTACTTCAATTTTCTATGTTCAACAATTCTTTAAAGTGTTCCATCTGCTCACTTTTTCTTCCTTCTCCACCAGTACGTTAGATTATTCATTTAATTTAGGACTATTCATTTCAGAGTAAAGAAATCATGACAGGGATATTCAGGGACATCCATAAAGTTTGTGGCAAGATGTTGTAACAAGGTATACTGATGAAGCTAATGGTTTAAGAGATATTTTGCATAATTTATTTTCCATTTTTTAGGGACAGAGAAATCTTTATCAAATTGGCCTGTAATATAATGCTGGATGTACAGTGTGTATTTATCTAAGGAAACTGGGTGCTCACTGCAGAATCTTGCTTTATTTCTTGGTATTATGACCAGTGATATGCTATAATCAGCTCCCTTTTTGAGGAATACTTAATACTTATTTTATGCTGACGATTGAACATTATGGCACTCCTTCCATAATGCACAATTGTCGGTTAGGCAGATTCAAGCAGCCCTTGATTCCGTCCATAGGTGGGCTTGGCAATAAGGAGTTAAGTTTTCTGTTGTTAAGTGTACCACAGTAGTTTTCTCCACCCATAATATCCCTGACTTGGTCTTGGCTTTAAAGTAACCAACAGGTGCCTATTCATATTTCTGTAATATTTTTGGACTTAAATTTTTATCGAAGATTGACCTTTAAATATCATGTTCAAACTTGCTAGAGTGACAAAGCTTTAAAAATCCTTAAGTACTAAACGGTTACCACTTGGGGAGCGGACTGGAAATCTTTATTATAAGTGTAAAAGGCCAATATTAGATCTGAGCTTCACATTGATTAACAGGTGTATGAGTCAGCTTCTGATGCCACTTTAACCCCTTAACCGCGGGGCGTCACTTTCGTGACGCTTGGGAGCAAGGGATCATACTGCGGGGCATCGCTTTTGCGATTCTGTGTTATTTTGAATTCACCCGGGCTTTCAAGTGGGGGCTTGTATCATCTATCAGTACTGACAATGTCCAACACTAGTCAGCACTCCTAATCTCATCTGTACTCCCATCCATTGTTGACAATTTAGCCATTTCTCCCCGTTCTTGACTCCCCTCCCTACCCCCCTTCCATTACCCTATGCTCTCGCCTGCCCGGCCATGCTACGCTAAGTAAATCTTCCCTGGAATTTTTCACTGATTTCATCCATTGAAATAAGCCCTATGTCGTATTCTTATACCAAATAATATATACAAGAAAGAAATCAGGTAAGTGAGAGTGCCATACACCTGGAATTGGCTAATTATCACCTGACAACACCTCACGTGCACTCGTTCGCTAATTTTCGCTGTTTTTTTCCCCTTGAAATATGCCGTATAATCTATTTTCGTAATAAATATACATGTAAGGAGAGAAGGGAGAAGCCTAAGTGATATTTACATTCACCTGGAACTACCTAATTTATAATGTATTGTCTAGATTTCCTGCCAATCATATCAGTGCTACACAAAGCTGTTTCAAGATTTAACATTGGTAGCTGTGATTATATATCTCCTAAGTAGGCCTCTAATCTATTTTCGTAATAAATATACATGTAAGGAGGGAAGAGAGAATATTTACATTCACCTGGAACTACCAAATTTATAATGTATTGTCTAGATTTCCTGCCAATCATATCAGTGCTAGACTTAGCTGTTTCAAGAAGTAATATTGGTAACTCTGAATAACCCCTAAAGCAGGCCTCTAGGCTGCCCCTGCGTTATCAGTGTACTCTCATCTTCCGAAGTGAGAGGACGTATGTTTCATCTTGCTGACTTCAAGGCCTTTTTTCACCCCCATGCAAATGGCTCTGTGACCTTTACCCCCTACTAAACCTCGTGTGGAAAGAGGTAAAGGGCTGACAATTGATAAAAGAGTGACTACGATCTTTCTATTGAGTAAAACAGTGCAAGTGGAATTGTAAATAATGTGTAAATAATGTGTAAACAGCAAGTGAAAGTAATGAATGTAAATATACGTGAACAATGGAAAATAGTTTTATAAGTTATTTCAAGTGACAGTGCACAACACAGTGTAAATAAAATAGAAATGTAAATAACGTAAATAAAATAGAGAACGTAAATAGAAATGTAAATGAGTAGCATTATAAGAATACGAGTATATACCCTAGGAGTAATGAAAGTGAAAGTTTCACTCTAGCATGTCTGAATGCTATGAGTTATGAGAGTGAAGATGAAAGTGACATTCACTCTCAATGCCAGTATACAGGACGAGAAAGTGAATGCTACGTATTTTACTGAAAGAAATTGAATCCCTACAGTGACAATAAACTAATACTACTGAAGGAAACTTATGGATAAAGACTGTAGATATATATAAGTGTTATATAGTAATGGAAATATAAAGTGTGAGGGGTTTTATGAATAATAAATGACAGACTACCATGAGCGAACTAGTGCCAGTGCGACGATCAGACGCGCTCGTAATTTCCATCGCTTTCACAGTGTTTTTTTTTTTAGTATGGATCCCAAACTACTTGAAAATTGTAGAATAGTGTTTATAGTGTTTGTCTCTGGCTGTGGTAATCATATTACGGGTTGTTGGGAAGTGTAAAGTGGAGACTTCGTTACCCTACTTCAGAGGTCTCCACAAGTCCTACGGTAACCGACGAAGGCTCAACAATCATTCCAGGAGAAAGCTGAAGGTATGTGCCATAAGCATATGTAATTTTATTATTCTAGGACTAATAACTGATTTTTGGCAAATATTTTTTGAGAGTCTGTCGGAGCCCAAATAACCCCGCGGCACATGCAAGTTATTGGTAAACAAGCCCGCGGTGTAGGGGTTAAGGAAGCTGGATGTGTTGCAGAATATGTTTGTGAATGTGTGTTTGAGCCTTGAGATGTACAAGTCTGGCTTGTATGGAATGTACCTTCACTCCAAATTTGCTGAGACCATCTCGTACTACCTAGGGAATTAAGACCTTTGAGAACTAAACTGTCAGCAATCTAGCCTTTACCTTTCCACTGGCAACACAAAATCTTGTGTACAGGGTTCATCGTTCACTTGTTGGATGCCTCAGTTACTGACAGAGGAGCTTGGTGTTGACCTCAGTGACTCCTGAGTTGTGTTTTACACTACAGTGCCTTGAGAACCATCCGGCTTTACTCTTGACTGTTCCTGGCTTCCAGCACCGAAGATCAAGTCGTCAAAGGCGTAGGTTCACCTCGTGTTTAGTAATATCATCAGGCGTTATTTGAGGTCCCACCAGTTGTAAATGGTTGGCTCCTAGTCGACTGAATGTGTGGATGCTAGTGTGTGTTCGACTGAATGTATTGTTTGCTAACTTATATCCATTAAATTTTCTAAAAGTTTCCAAATCTCATTTAGAAACATAATATATATTTTTATATATAGATTAGGATTGTAATAATGTTAAAAATATTGTAAATCATAAATGTACCATTTAAAATTTTCTTATGCTTCTTAAAAAGAGAATTTGCCTATGTTTTCTGTAAATTTCTATTCATTTTATATTCTATGAACATGTATAAGGAAATTGGCAAGCACATTCCATCACTCTTATTATAATTAATGTTGTATCAAGTATTTTGTTTACTGCTTTGTAAACAGATTGAATTAAGGTGAAACTTAGTGATTTATTAAAAAATGCAAAGGGGTCATCTCACTTTGCGTTATGTGCAGTGTTAAATATTATAATGTGATATTTTCAATTACTTATAAGTTATACATGTATATTTAGTATTAAGAAATACTGGTATGTCTCAATGGGTGCATTCCTCCCTCAGGGGGGTCACCTTGACGTGGTGGTGGGGCTTGAAGCGTGGCTGGCAATGTCACTTACTTTGGAAGTGTGCCTACCTTTGTAGGGTTCGGCATTTGTCGGCCTGGTGGACCATGCACCCCCTACATCACCAGTTGAGGAGGCCTGTTGGTGATGTTAGTCCCTATCCATTTGCCATCTAGGGCAGGACTGTTCCCTCCCCACGTGTTTGCCATACGTGGCATCCCGTAATGCTGGAAGACGGGAGTTCTCGAGGTTGAGCGATGCTGCACAATGCGCCCAGCAGCTAACAATACACCTCTTTGGTCCCTTATTCTGGCTAGATTGGCGGTCTGGTTGGGCCTGACCAGGTCAATCAGCTTGTCATGTGTTGGCTAGAGTCAAGTGGGCACTGGGGAGCGTGGTGGCTCCAATCATCCTGGAGTCACCCTTGCCCAGGTCCCCTGGTGGTTACCCGCGTATACTCTCTCACCACCTCTGGGGTCACCAGTGGTATCATCCCTGGCACACAGCCTCCCCTTGTTGGGCTCCATGGTGGGTGGAGGGGTGGGGGATTGAAGTTCCAATTCTTTATATGGAGAGTGAACCTGCATCCCTGCACAGTTCGACTGCAGACTCGGTTGTAATGAGGAATATACCCAGTTCTTTGACATACAACTCTATCCATTGTCTATTCAAAGAGTTTGGGCTTGTTTCCCATATTAGATTGCTTAGTTCAGACACAACTGGCATTCTAAATGACTGCTACGTGACATTTCTGGGTGCTTCCATGGCAACAGCTGCGCATGCTGCAGCATCTGATTTGTCTCTAGGGGGACCTGATGTATTGACCTCCTTGATGCGGTCGGAGAATGTCATTGATGATGCTGAAGATTATGTGCCTAACATGTTTACGGATTATGTGTTCCAGAAGGATAAACAGAGGGTTTCCCAACCCCTAAGTGGTTTGTGGCTTATTATAAGGAGAACAACTCCAACCTTATCCGTGCATATCAGTACCCACAGAAGGTGGGCTCCATCCCAAAGGAAAATATCAAGAGCTATGGCAAGGGGGTTTTACTCTGTGCTAAGAATGTTATTCAGGGGAGGGTGTTGCAACACAAGCCTTGCCCCTCCTACTGTCCATTCACAACAATACAGCCCCACAAGGGCTTTAATTACTCTAAGGGAGTAGTCTTTTATGAGGACCTGCACGAGTTTTCTGATTTGGAGATTATGGGTATGTGTCCTGACAGTGTGTCGTCCATTCGCAAATTCTATCTATCTATATACCTAGGCTGCTTCCCCCAAGGAAAGAGAGGTAGCCGAGACAGGACGACACACTCCCCATTTGCTCATCCATTTAAACACATTCATTCACATCTTAGCCCCAAAGGGGAGAATGGACAGATCCTCACCGCACCACACCACACAAGGGTCAACTGCGCAATGCAATCAGTGACATCCGCAGCAGGGCCCGACAGCAGAACTGGTTTACCCCTGCCACATCATAACAGACTCATCCCCTTACCCGCACCTGCCCTGACTAGCTGATCAGACAAAATGCGGGAGAATATCCCCTCAGGGCTGCGTCATCACTTATTCATTCACAATTTCTCTCCATTTATTTCTGTCACGCACAGCCACTCTTCCTTGCTCAACAGACATCCCTCTCGCATCCAGCGCTCTCTTCACACTGTCCATCCATCCCATTCGTGGTCTTCCTCTCAGCCTTACACCTCTCACATTAGATCTAGTTATCTTTTTCACCAATCGCTCATTATCCATTCTCTCCATATGCCCAAACCATCGCAACACCCTCTGCTCAACTCTACCAGCCATCTCCCGATCAACTCCAGTTCTCCTTCATACTTCATCATTTTGCACTCGATCCATACGCGTCACTCCACACATACTCCTCAGACACCTCATCTCCATTACATTCAAACTTTTCCTCTCTGCTACACCCATATTCCATGTTTCAGCCCCATATAATGCAGTCGGTACCACAACACCCTCATACAGCCTTCTCTTTACATCCATTCTAAGCGAACGACATCTAAACACTTTTTTCATTCCTCCCAGCACCTTTCCTACTTCATTTATTCTAAACTTCACTTCTGCATCTATTCTTCCATCCACAGCAACATGTGACCCGAGATATTTAAAACACTCTACCTCCTCAAGCAACTCGCCATTCAAAACTATATTCATCCCCCTACCATCTACCAACCTCGTACACTTCATCACTTTACTCTTATTCTCATTTACTTTCAATTTCCTCCTTTCACACACCCTTCCAAACTCCTCTACCAACTGTCTCAATCTCTCCTCTGAATCAGCCACCAGTGCGGTATCATCTGCAAAGAGCAGCTGCTTCAGATTCCACTCTCCAGCATCAACATTCACCAGACTCAGTCCTCCACCTAAAACTCTTGCATTCACCTCCCTTACAACACCATCCATGTAAATGTTAAAGAACCAAGGCGACATCACACATCCCTGTCGCAACCCCACTCTCACGGGAAACCAATCACTCACAGCATTTCCCACTCTTACACATGCTCTACTATTTACATAAAAACTTTTCACCCCTTTTAGTAACCTACCATCAAGTCCATACAAACTTAAAACAGTCCACAAAGCCTCCCTATCAGTTCTATCATATGCTTTCTCTAAATCCATAAATGCCCAAAACACATCCTTTCCTTTCGCTAAATACTTTTCACATACTTGTCTCACAGCAAACACCTGATCCACGCATCCCCTCCCTCTCCTAAAGCCACACTGCTCCTCACCAATCACTCCCTCTGTACCCTCTCTAACTCTCATAATTAACACTCTACCATATACCTTACCTACAACACTCAACAGACTTATTCCCCTAAAGCTAGTACATTCATACTTATCACCCTTGCCTTTATACAACGGGACCACACAAACACTTGCCCAGTCAACTGGCACCATACCTTTCACAAAGCACACATTCAACAATCTTACTAACCCGTCAACAATAGTCACTCCACCACCCTTCAGGCATTCCACAGCACACCAATCCATACCTGCAGCTTTCCCTGTTTTCATCTCCTTTACTGCCTTCTCCACTTCCTCCTTCGTGATCAAAGAATCATTCAACTCTCCCAACACATTTATTGCTTGCACCCTTCCATCCGCCACAATCTCAGCCACCCTCTCCTCCTCTACATTTAACAATCTTTCAAAATACTCTGCCCATCTCTTCCTTACTGTATCCATCTCAATTAACATCCTTCCATCCTCTGCTTTTACTCGCTCTTCCTTCCCAGACTCTCCCTTTCGCACCCTTTTCACCTCCTTCCAAAACATTTTCTTATTCTGTTGAAAATTCTCTGTCAGCCGCCTAGCCCACCTCTCATCTGCTGCCACTTTAGCATCACGCACAGCCCTTCTCGCCCTATTCCTCTTTTCCTTATACCTTTCATGTGATATCTCATCCTTCCTCTGCAGCCACACTTCATATGCATGTCTCTTCTCAGCCACAGCCATACTTACTTTCTCACACCACCATTCACTTCCTTTTCTTGCACCACCACCCACATGTCTCACACCACACACCTCTTCTGCATGTACCACCACAGCACTCTTAAACAACTGCCATTCCTCCTCCACACTGCCATTTTCCCTATCTTTCACTGCATTCCACTCATCTTTCAATTTCTCCTGATACGCTATCTATTTCTCTCTTTTATCCAACTCACTCACTTTCAAAACCTCCCTGCCACACCTAACCCTCCTAGCTCTCACCCATCTCTTGCCTACTCTTAACTTTCCCTCCACCAGGTAGTGGTCAGACATACCTCCACCCTCCCCTCTCAGAACTCTCACATCCAGCAATCTTCCTATTACATTCCTAGACACAACCACATAGTCCATCAAAGCTCTATCAACAACCCTTCCACCCTCCTGTCTCACCCATGTATACTTATAAATATCTTTCTTTTCAAACAGCGTATTTCCAATCACCATCTCTCGCTCAACACACATCCCTATCATTCGTTCCCCATTTTCATTTCTTCCAGGCACACCATGCATACCAATTACACCTTCAACTGCTACATTTCCCACTCTAGCATTCAGATCTCCCATCATTACCACATTCACATTCGCTCCAAAACTCTGGAGACATTCATCAACATCATTCCAGAAAGACTCCCTCTCTTCTTCATCCCTTTCACTACCAGGCCCATATGCAATCACAAACACCCACAACTCACGTTCAAATTTTGCTTTCACCCACATCAGTCTCGATGACACCTCTTTCCATTCAATCACACACTGCTGTACTTCCGGACTCACTAACAAGGCCACACCTTCTCTTGCCCTTCCTCTATCAACACCTGACAATCTTCCATTCGCAAATTAAAAGCAGAAATTGGTGATACTTTCTACGGATCCCAATTACCAGACCATGTTGACATCGGCCCCTTATGGCTTAGGGGGAAGTCTTTTCACAACAGACCTATGCAATAACTGTTTTGAGTATGGTAAGAGATGGGTGAGAGCTGGGAGGGTTAGGTGTGGCAGGGAGGTTTTGAAAGTGAGTGAGTTGGATAAAAGAGAGAAAAAGATAGAGTACCAGGAGAAATTGAAAGATGAGTGGAATGCAGTGAAAGATCAAGAAAATGGCAGTGTGGAGGAGAATGGCAGTTGTTAAGAGTGCTGTGGTGGGGCATGCAGAAGAGGTGTGTGGTGTGAGACGTGTGGGTGGTGGCGTAAGAAAAGGAAGTGAAGTTTAGAATAAATGAAGTAGGAAAGGTGCTGGGAGGAATGAAAAAAGTGTTTAGATGTCGTTCGCTTAGAATGGATGTAAAGAGAAGGCTGTATGAGGGTGTTGTGGTACCGACTGCATTATATGGGGCTGAAACATGGAATATGAGTGTAGCAGAGAGGAAAAGTTTGAATGTAATGGAGATGAGGTGTCTGAGGAGTATGTGTTGAATGACGCGTATGGATCGAGTGCATGATGCTAAAGTGGCAGCAGATGAGAGGTGGGGTAGGCGGCTGACAGAGAATTTTCAACAGAAAATATCAAGAGCTATGGCAAGGGGGTTTTACTTTGTGCTAAGAATGTGAAAAGGATGTGAAAGGGAGAGTCTGGGAAGGAAGAACGAGTAAAAGCAGAGGATGGAAGGATGTTAATTAAGATGGATGCAGTAATGAAGAAATGGGCAGAGTATTTTGAAAGATTGTTAAATGTAGAGGAGGAAAGGGTGGCTGAGATTGTGGCGGATGGAAGGGTGCAAGGAATAAATGTGTTGGGAGAGTTGAATGATTCTTTGATCACGAAGGAGGAAGTGGAGAAGGCAGTAAAGGAGATGAAAACAGGGAAAGCTGCAGGTATGGATGGGTGTGTTGTGGAATGCCTGAAGGGTGGTGGAGTGACTATTGTTGACTGGTTAGTAAGATTGTTGAATGCGTGCTTTGTGAAAGATATGGTGCCAATTGACTGGGCAAGTGCTTGTGTGGTCTCATTGTATAAAGGCAAGGGTGATAAGTATGAATGTACTAGCATTAGGGGTATAAGTCTGTTGAGTGTTGTAGGTAAGGTTTACGGTAGAGTGTTAATTATGAGAGTTAGAGAGGGTACAGAGGGAGTGATTGGTGATGAGCAGTGTGGATTTAGGAGAGGGAGGGGATGCGTGGATCAGGTGTTTGCTGTGAGACAAGTGTGTGAAAAGTATTTAGCGAAAGGCAAGGATGTGTTTGTAAGGGAGGTGAATGCAAGAGTTTTAGGTGGAGGTCTGAGTCTGGTGAATGTTGATGGTGGAGATTGGAATCTGAAGCAGCTGCTGTTTGCAGATGATACTGCACTGGTGGCTGATTCAGAGAAGAGATTGAGACAGTTGGAAGAGGAGTTTGGAAGGGTGTATGAAAGGAGGAAATTGAAAGTAAATGAGAATAAGAGTAAAGTGATGAAGTGTACGAGGTTGGTAGATGGTAGGGGGATGAATATAGTTTTGAATGGCGAGTTGCTTGAGGAGGTAGAGTGTTTTAAATATCTAGGGTCACATGTTGCTGTGGATGGAAGAATAGATGCAGAAGTGAAGTTTAGAATAAATAAAGTACGAAAGGTGCTAGAAGGAATGAAAAAAAGTGTTCAGATATCGTTCGCTTAGAATGGATGTAAAGAGAAGGCTGTATGAGGGTGTTGTGGTACCGACTGCATTATATGTGGCTGAAAGATGGAATATGGGTGTAGCAGAGAGGAAAAGTTTGAATGTAATGGAGATGAGGTGTCTGAGGAGTATGTGTGGAGTGACGTGTATGTATCGAGTGCGAAATGATGAAGTGCAAAGGAGAACTGGAGCTGTTCGGGAGATGGCTGGTAGAGTTGAGCAGAGGGTGTAAATAGTAAAGCGTGTGTAAGAGTAGGAAATGCTGTGAGTGACTAGTTTCCCGTGAGAGTGGGGCTGCGACAGGGATGTGTGATGTCACCTTGGTTGTTTAATATTTACATGGATGGTGTTGTAAGGAAGGTGAATGCAAGAGTTTTAGGTGGAGGTCTGAGTCTGGTGAATGTTGATGGTGGACAGTGGAATATGAAGCAGGTGCTGTTTGCAGATGATACTGCACTGTTGGCTGATTCAGAGGAGAGATTGAGACAGTTGATAGAAGAGTTTGGGAGATTGTGTGAAAGGAGGAAATTGAAAGTAAATGAGAATAAGGGTAAAGTGATGAAGTGAGGAGGTAGAGTGTTTTAAATATCTAGGGTCACATGTTGCTGTGGATGGAAGAATAGATGTAGAAGTGAAGTTTAGAATTAATGAAGTAGGAAAGGTGCTGGGAGGAATGAAAAAGTGTTTAGATGTCGTTCGCTTAGAATGGATGTAAAGAGAAGGCTGTATTGGGGTGTTGTGGTACCGACTGCGTTATATGGGGTTGAAACATGGAATATGGGTGTAGCAGAGAGGAAAAGTTTGAATGTAATGAAGACGAGGTGTCTGAGGAGTATGTGTGGAGTGACGCGTATGAATCGAGTGTGAAATGATGAAATGCAAAGGAGAACTGGAGTTGTTCGGGAGATGGCTGGTAGAGTTGAGCAGAGGATGTTGCGATGGTTTGGGCATATGGAGAGAATGGATAATGAGCGATTGGTGAAAAAGATAACTAGATCTGATGTGAGAGGTGTAAGGCTGAGAGGAAGACCATGAATAGGATAGATGGACAGTGTGAAGAGAGCACTGGATGCGAGAGGGATGTCTGTTGAGCAAGGAGGAGTGGCTGTGCATGACAGAATTAAATGGAGAGAAATTGTGAATGAATAAGTGATGACACAGCCCTGAGGGGATATTCTCCCGCATTTGGTCTGATCAGCTAGTCAGGTCAGGTGTGGGTAAGGGGATGGGTCTGTTATGATGTGGCAGGGGTAAACCAGCCCTGCTGTCGGGCCCTGCTGCGGATGTCACTGATTGCATTGCACAGTTGACCCTTGTGCGGTGTGGTGCGGTGAGGATCTGTCCGTTCTCCCCTTTGGGGCTAAGAAGCAAATGAATGTGTTTGAATGAATGAGTAAATGGGGAGTGTGTTGTCCTGTCTCGGTTGCCTCCCTTTCCTTGGGGGAAGCAGCCTAGGTATATAGATAGATAGACAGAGTATGGATATCTATAGAAGTTTTGTAAGAGTGGGGCCTGCTGCAGTCACTGCTCTTCATTGGAGGCACATGACCCCTCGGAATGCAACTCTGGGCCTTATTGTTTTCACTGGCAGGGGTCCCATTCCCCATCGTCCCGACAGTGTGATATCTGCAAATTAGAGCAGGACATAGTGACTTTGGCAAACACCAATTGTATTAGCTTTGGAAGTGCTAGGTAAGAGCTAGCCTACAGATGGAAACTTGGAAGACACTCCTTTGCTTCCTCAGTTTCTACTACAGGGAAAGCAGCTCCCTCCTCGGGAGGGAGTAGTGCCACTCAGGTGTCTACCATGACACTGATTAGCTCTACAGCAGAGACTTCCGAGACACCTAAGGATAGACATAACCATCCTGCTGCAACCGATTCTCAAGTGGGGGGGGAAATTAAGTCTCCGTCTCGGTCTTGCAGCCAGAAGGGTCTCGACCGGAATGCGCACCATAGCAGATCTCTGAAGAGTACCCCGAGAAGTATCAAAGGCTCTGTAAAGGAGTCTCACAAACACTTTAATCATCAGCTTTTGTTGTCATCTGTTTCTGGTGCATGTGCTTTGCCCCATGGCAGTAGTAGCACCTGCCTCCAGCAGCCGCCAGTCTCTGAAGCAGAGAAAGACAAGAAAGATCAGTTCCCAGTCCAAAGATGACGATATAGAGGGAGTGGAGCGTCTGCCTCTGAAAAATAAGTCTTCACTACTCACCACCACTCCTACTCAAAAGAAATCAAAGTTGGGCTTTAACACTACACATGATGGTAGAAACATCCAGGAACGCACGTCTCTGTCAAGGGAATATAGCCCTCGCCTTCCTGGAACAACACACCGGAAGAAGTGCAGAAGAATCGTTTAGGTGGCTCCTTAAACAGGTTGGACCGTAAACGTTTTGTGGTAGAAGGTGACTGTCCAGAACTTCACATGGAAATTGTGGCATCCTCGCATGTTGAGTCCCAGTAGGTATGGCTCATATCCTCTTCGGCATGCCGTGCCTAAAATTATTCAGTGGAATTGCAGGGGTTTACGTGCTAATTGTGATGAAAGAGCTATCTTGAAGATCACGTTTGACTGGGATGTCCTTTGCCTACAAGAAACAAAGATGGGTTCTGATCTATTCAGCCCAGGACTCAACTATCTGTACTATAGTTTACTGGCGCCCGCATGTCTTTGGGCAAAAGGTGGGGCAGCAATTACAGTTAAAAAGAGCTGTCATGAAAGGGAGATTCGCCAGTTAGGTAATCTCGTACCTTCGAGACGTTTCACATACCGTAAGTTCCAGTACGAGTCAGAGTTGCCAGTTTGCCTGTTGTTTGTGAGCTTAGTTGTTTCATAAGTTATGCATTAATTTTTGTGCTCTTTTTCTTTATAATGTTTTATTTAAGTGATTGCTTGCTGAATTATGTAATTTAAGCTCGTATGATTAATGATTTAGTGTGTTATATAATGTAGGAAGACTTTGGCATGTTTTGATGTCTCCTAGTTAGTAACTGTTGTTACTAGGAGCTGATGCAAGACCAGCGCTTACCAGAATTGTGGAGAAGCAGAAGTTTCTAGTACAATGCAAGCTTATATAAGATGGGGTAGAGATTATTACAGGTTTAGTCAGGTTTCCGGACAGTTTGGGTGAAGTGCAGTCAGTTTTGGTGTAGTGCTGTTAGTGAAGTTTGTGAAGAGTTGCTGGCAGGCATTAAGTGTAATTACTGTCAGCGAAGATTATTTTCGGTACTTGTGAAAACAGTGAAGTGATTATTGAAGTTTGTATATCATCAGAACTTGTAATAACAGCGAAGTATTGTCAAGCTTTAATAATTGTGATAACTGTGAAGAGTTGTTAAGCATTAAGTGTAATAGCAGTTAATAAAGTGTGTATAGCTCCAGTGCTTGTGAGAACACTGAAGTTGGAAAGCATTAAGTGGAATTATTTGGAAAATAAAGACAGTGAACTTTAAGGAACCAGCGTTTATTTTCACCTCAGCTGATCTTGTGTACTGCACACCTTAAGGCTGACCCATAGGAAGAACAACTCACTGGGCAACATCCTCCCTGTACTGAACTACTGCTGTTGGACCCTGTGGCAGTGTGGGGACTGGGACGTAACACTGGTGTAAGGAGTGGGATTATTATTTCAGGGCTGCAGTGAGTCTAATCTTCGACATGGAGCAAGGTGTCCAGACAAGAGGCCGAGCAGGGCAGGAAGACAAGGTGACATTGGTTGCAATCATGAAGCTATTGGAAGCACTAAGTGTCTAACTACTGGCAATGATTGAAGGAGAGAAAGAACTCAAAGAACTAATAGAGGCATGAACTCTACAAGTGAAGGCACATAGGGAACAACTTGAGGCACAATGTGAAGAACAAAAAGAACGATATGAGCAACTTCAAGAGGCATCAGAGGAGCAACAGAGGGAAGTACAACTGAGGGTGCAAGGACAGCTAGATGGATTCATGAGGGAAATGAAGGAAGAACAGCAACAGCTTAAGGAGGAAGTAGATGCCAGGCTAGAACAACAGAAGTATGGGGTAAGCAATAATGTGATAGAGTGTAAATAATATGTAGACGAACAGTTGAAGGCAATTAGTGAGGAAATAGTGACGGAGTGCAAACAGCATGTGGACAACCAGCTGAAGATTAGTGAGGGAATAGTGATGGAGTGCAGACAGTATATAGATAACCAGTCGAAGCATGTAGCTGACCATGTGCAGCTAATCAGTGAGAAAGTTGAGGCTGTAGAGAAATATTGCACTGCTTAGCCTCAGGTTAGTGTACAGGGAGTATATGAAGAGAATGGACAGCATATAGTGAATCTTGACAGATCCCAAGCATCTAAAGGTAGCATTGCAGGTTTGAATAATCAGAATGTAGGAGATTTAAGCCCTGACCTTAATTATGATGCCCCTGTTTTTAGGCCCCAAACCAGTGAAGTGCATGGCTATAATGGTAGTCCAATTAAAACGAAACCTCAAAAATTTGATGGTAGAGTATCTTGGGAAGCTTACCATGCACAGTCAGAGTTACTTGCGGATCAAAATGGTTGGGATGATAAGAAGACAGCTGCAGAAGACCCACCACTGAAGAAATGCAGGAGAACCTTGATGAATAGTGTGCAAGAAGACAGAAGAACAGACAGCAAGGAATATAGTAGAAATGGGAATCATAGGAAGAAATGCAGCCATACTGCAATGACAGGGCCAGCATCAGATGAAGACTTGAAGAGGATGCAGATGGGGGATGCAGATTTACAACCAGTGCTTGAGTGGCTGCAGCAGAGTACAGTGCGACTACCTTGGGAAGAAGTTTCCAGGTTAAGCCCTGTGACCAAGAGCTACTGGAGTCAGTGGGACCTTCTTCACTTGAACAACGGACTACTGGAGCATCAGTAGGAGACAGCCAATGACCTCAACAAGTCTTAGCAACTGGTGGTTCTGAAGAAGATGAGGTCCGAGATCTTGGATGAGTCCCATAACCAGATCGCTAGTGGGCACCTGGGAGTGAAGAAAACTCTAAGCCAGCTGCAACGAAGGTTCTACTGGATTGGCATGCGTCAGGATGGTGAAGAGTGGTGTCGGGCCTGTGATATGTGCTGTGCCAAGAAGGGACCCAAGAAACGTGGTTGCGTCCCTCACCAGCTGTACCAAGTGGGTGCACTGATGGAAAGAGTCACGGTGGACATTGCTGGACCTTTGCCACTCACTGAGAGAGGGAACCGGTATATATGTCGTTATGGACTACTTCACAAAGTGGCCAGAAGCCTATGCTATCCCTGATCAAGAGGCTGGGACTGTTGCTCAGATGTTGGTTGATCAGTTTTTCTGTCGTTTTGGGATGCCACAAGAGCTACATTCAGACCAGGGTAAAAATTTCGAGTCTGCTGTGTTCCGCGAGTGCTGCAAGTTATTGGGGATCAATAAGACCGGGACCACCCCACTCAGGCCACAGTCAGATGAGATGTTGGAGAAATTCAACTGGACCCTGGGACAAGAACTGGCCAAGTACTGCATAGATGGACAAACAGAATGGGACCAGAAATTACCTGCATTGTTGATGGCATATTGGTCTGCATCCCATGAGTCTACTGCCTACACTTCTGCAAAACTGATGTTGGGCCATGAGTTACGCTTACCTGTTGACTTGTTTGTGGGAAGACCACCTGGTGAAGAGCTGCCTACAGACACTGCCGGCTATGTAAAGCACCTTCAGGAAAGACTGGCTGAGGTACATCATCAAGTGCGAGAAGTCCTCAAGTTCTCAGGAGAGGTGATGAAGTGCAAGTATGATGCCAAGGTAAGTGAAGTGAGCTTCAAAGATGGTGACCAAGATTGGTTATACAATCCTCAGCATATGAAGGGACAGTCACCGAAGCTGCAGAGCCCATGGGACGGGCCTTACACTGTGCTGGACCGCCTATCAGACATAACATATCGGATTCGGGGAGCCAGGAAGTCTCGCCAAAAGGTGGTACATGTGAACCGTCTGTGGCAGTACCATGGGCCAGGACAGTACAGCTGGGACATCTCCGAGGAATTGTGCTCACCCACAGCCAAGGATGCTGAGGAGGACCAAGGAGCTGAAGTGCAAGAGGATGGTGACAGTTCCCCAAGAGAAGACACAAACCAAAAAGAGGATTAAAACCTTCCTGGAGGAGTGGACTGTGTGTAGGAGCAAGGACATCGTCAGAAGCAGTATAGTAGAAGACCTGAGAAGTTGAAGGATTATTGTGTGTACAGTTGGATATTTCGTTAGGATTAGGGTTTATCTTTGTATATACTGTGAAGTTCTGTCAGGACGACAAAGAACTAGGGAGAGGGTAGTGTCATGAAAGGGAGATTTGCCAGTTAGGTAGTCTCGTACCTTTGAGACGTTTCTCGTACCGTAAGTTCTGGTACGAGTCAGAGTTGCCAGTTCGCCTGCTATTTGTGTGCTTAGTTGTTTCATAAGTTATGCATTAAGTTTTGTACTCTTTTCCTTTATAATATTTTAAGTGATTTCTTGATAAATTATGTAATTTAAGTTTGTATGGTTAATGATTTAGAGTGTTATGTTATGTAAGAAGACTTTGGCATGTTTTGATGTCTAGTAGTTGGTAACTGTTGTTACTAGGGGCTGATGCAAGACCAGTGCTTACCAGAATTGTGGAGAAGAAGTTTCTAGTACAATGCAAGCTTATATATGATGGGGTTGAGATATTACAAGTTTAGTAGGGTTTTAGGACAGTTTGGGTGAAGTGCAGTCAGTTTTGGTGTAGTGCTGTTAGTGAAGTTTGTGAAGAGTTGCTGGCAGGCAATGAGTGTAATTACTGTCAGTGAAGATTATTTTCGGTACTTGTGAAAATAGTGAAATGTTTATTGAAGTTTGTATATCATCAGAACTTGTAATAACAGTGAAGTGTTGTCAAGCATTAAGTGTGATAACTGTGAAGTGTTGTTAAGCATTAAGTGTAATAGCAGTTAGTAAAGTGTGTATAGCTCCACTGCTTGTGAGAACAGTGAAGTTGGAAAGCATTAAGTGGAATTATTTGTTAAATAAAGACAGAGAACTTTGAGGAGCCAGTGTTTAGTTTCGCCTCAGCTGATCTTGTGTACTGCACACCTGAAGGCTTACCATAGGGAGAACAACTCACTAGGCAAAGTCCTTCCTGTACTGAACTACTGCTGTTGGAGCCTGTGGCAGTGTGGGGACTGGGACGTAATAGAGCGTTTATCATACTCGAGTGGATCTTCCACCTCGCCTGCAGGCCTGTGCTGTGCAGGTATTACTGGACAAAATGTACACTGTGTGTTCACTGTATCTCCCGTCCGATGAAGCAGTACAGCTGAATGATCTCCAGGAGCTGGGGAGGATGCTGCAACCTCCAGTTTTGTTACTTGGGGATTTCAATGCCCACAACATTCTGTGGGGTGGGAACCCCACTGATGAGCGTGGTGATATGGTTGGATCAATACTCATGTTAAATAATCTATCATAACTTAACGGTCGTTCTCCTACACACCACACATTGGACTCTTACTCTTCCATTGATCTAAGTATTTGCTCCTCCGATTTACTTCTGTCTCTCAATTGGTCTGTGTCGCAATGTCTGCATGGTAGCAACCATTTCCCAATCATAACTGACACCCTTAACCGGTTGCCTCCAACAGCACCTCCAAAGTGGTGTGTGGATAAATCTTACTGGGAAAAGCTTAGTATTCTGCTGCCTTTGATTGTTCCATTGATTTCTCATCTTTTGAGACCCACATCCAAGCGTATGATTACTTCATTGCGCAGGTCTTAGAGAGTGCTCGGATTTCTATCCCCAGTTCTTCTGGCAATTTTTGTCGTCTGGTTGTCCCTTGGTGGGATAAAGCATGTGCTAACTTGAAACGCATTACACGGTCTTGTTATAGACGTTATAAACGCAATGCTTCTCAAGAAAATTATTTAATACATCGTAGAGCACTAGCAAAACAATGTAAATATTTTAAATGGGCCAAACGTAATTCGTGGCACAAATAAATAGAAAATGTTACATCTAAAACACCCAAAGGGAGAGTTTGGGCTAAAGTGAGGAAGCTGTCTGGTAAGTTTGCTCCCCACCCACCTCCTTGTTTGAAGGTGGATGGAGCTGTGATTTCGGACCTAGAAGAGGTGTCTACCATTCTTGTACACTATTTTGCCAGTATTTAAGGTTCATTGAGGTGCCAGTCAGTGTTTCCTTTGGGCTTTGCAGTGCCAGACCATGCAAGTAGTTCTGGCTCAGTGGGGCATCCATTGGCACCCCTTTTGCGTTCTGCTGTGTCGGACCAGGAAGTATATAATAGGCCTTTTATATTCCGGGAATTGACTCAAGCTCTACGAGCTGCAGGGTCTTCTGCCCCCAGCAAAGATGGCATACATTACGACATGATTCGTCACATTCCACGTGAGTATCTGCAGCTTTTGTCAGACGTTTACACTGCAATTTGGTTTTCTGCCACTCTTCCGGAAAGCTCGAGGACGTCAGTCATTATTTCCATTCCTAAGCTGGGAAAAGATGCCACACTTACAAGTTACAAACCTATAGTGCTTACCAGTTCTTTCTGCAAATTATTTGAGAAGATGGTTAACAATAGGTTAGTTTGGTGGCTGTAGACTGGAGGCCACATTTCCCCCATGCAGTTTGGTTTTCGTGGAAATCGGTCCACCATGGACCCTCTTTTGTGCCTGACAACAGATGTTCAGAAAGGTTTCATTACTAACAAACATACTCTAGTTTTTATTTTTTTTATTGGAGAAATTATATGATACAACATGGTGTATGGGTGTATTGTCCAGCTTATGATCTAAAGGTTTGTGTGGGACCATGTTCCAGTTCCTGCAGAGTTTCCTTTGCATGCGTTATATCTGAGTCTGAATTGGTCGCACAGTCTCCCCCAAAGTTCTGCAACCCGAGGGGGTACCCCAAGGCAGCGTTCTAGGCATCACATGTTTCATCATGGCCATCAATGGAGTAGCCAAGAGAGTTGAGAATGAAGCTATGATCCAAAGTTCACTCTTTGTTGATGACTTTGCCATATACTGTACTGCAGCCGACCCTAATACTGCAAGACTGCTGTTGCAAAATGCCATCAATGAGCATAAACGTGGGCAGAGGAGTGGGGCTTTCTCTTCACTTCCCAAAAAAACTGTGGCTATCAAGTTCTCTAGGAGGAATTCAGCAGCAGTTCCTCACCTACTGCTGGGAGAGAACATCTTGCCCTATGAAGATAAGGTGCATTTCTTGGGGATTACTCTTGACAAAAGACTTACTAGGAAGGACCACATTCTACAGCTAAAGACCACTGTCATGCAGTCTCTAGATATCTTTAAGGTTCTTAGTGGGAAATTTTGGGGTGCTGACAGACCTGCACTTCTCCGACTATATGATGCCCTACGTCATTCCAAATTGGAGTATGGTTGCCAGATATACTCCTCAGCAGCCAAGTCTACCCTCAAGCTTCTAGACCCTGTTCATAATTTAGCAGTGAGAATCTGCACTGGTGCCTTCCACACTTCCCCTGCAGAGTCTGTGTATTATGGTGGGTGAGCTATCCTTGGATCTTCGTAGAGTGAATCTTAGTTTGCAGCTCTTGTTTAAGACTCAAACTTCCTTGTCTAGCCCTCTTTACCATCTGATGAAGGACTTTCGACTGGCACGGTAGTATGAGGAATGTAAGAGTTTTCCAAGGCCTCTTCATATCCCTATGCATGGGTATTTACAGGACACTTCTTTCCACAACGTCCAAGTACGGCAAATCTCTTATTCTCCGATTCCTCCTTGGTCTATTCCAGAAGTCCATGTCTGCAAACCTGCCTGTACTAAGCAGTACACATTATCAGCTGAAGGTAGAGCCCTGTTTCTTGAACATTCCCAGATTCATGACTCAACCACTAAAATTTACACAGATGGGTCAAAATTGGATTTTGGCATTGGCTGCGCACTCATCCTTGAGGATACTGTGCATCAGGCGAGACTCCACGGTGCTGCTTCAGTTTTTACCCCTGAGCTTCATGCTATTGTCCATGCATTAAAATTAGCTTATGACAGTAGGGACAGCCAATGTACCCTATACTCTGACTCGCTGAGTGCCCTCACAGCCATTCAGAAATTTTCCAGCACTCACCCTTTGGTGCAGCTAATTCGGGAGTTGCTGTTTTGTTTAATTTCCTGTCACAAGAGACTTCATTTTTGCTGGATTCCTGCTCATGTGGGTGTGCCAGACAACAAGAAGGCAGATGTAATGACTAAGGAAGCCGTTCATGGTACTCTGGGTAACTTTCCTATCCATTTTGCCGATCTTCTATCTATCTATATACCTAGGCTGCTTCCCACAAGGAAAGGGAGGTAGCTGAGACAGGATGACACACTCCCCATTTACTCATTCATTCAAACACATTCATTTGCATCTTAGCCCCAAAGGGGAGAACAGACAGATCCTCACCACACCACACCGCACAAGGGTCAACTGCGCAATGCAATCAGTGACATCCACAGCAGGGCCCGACAGCAGAGCTGGTTTACCTCTGCCACATCATAACAGACCCATCCCCTTACCCGCACATGAACTGACAAACTGATCAGACCAAATGCGGGAGAATATCCCCTCAGGGCTGCGTCATCACTTATTCATTCACAATTTCTCTCCATTTATTTCTCACGCACAGCCACTCTTCCTTGCTCAACAGACATCCCTCTCGCATCCAGCGCTCTCTTCACACTGTCCATCTATCCTATTCATGGTCTTCCTCTCAGCCTTACACCTCTCACATCAGATCTAGTTATCTTTTTCACCAATTGCTCATTATCCATTCTCTCCCTATGTCCAAACCATCACAACACCTTCTGCTCAACTCTACCAGCCATCTCCCGAATAACTCTACTTCTCCTTCGCACTTCATCATTTTGCATTCGATCTTTACGCGTCACTCCACACATACTCCTCAGACACCTCATCTCCATTACATTCAAATTTTCCTCCCTGCTACACCTATATTCCATGTTTCAGCCCCATATAACGCAGTCGGTACCACAGCACCCTCATACAGCCTTCTCTTTACATCCACTCTAAGCGAACAACATCTAAACACTTTTATCATTCCTCCCAGCACCTTTCCTACTTCATTTATTCTAAACTTCACTTCTGCATCTATTCTTCCATCCACAGCAACATGTGACCCTAGATATTTAAAACACTCTACCTCCTCAAGCAACTCGCCATTCAAAACTATATTCATCCCCCTACCATCTGCCAACCTCGCACACTTCATCACTTTACTCTTATTCTCATTTACTTTCAATCTCCTCCTTTCACACACCCAAACTCCTCTACCAACTGTCTCAATCTCTCCTCTGAATCAGCCACCAGAGCAGTATCATCTGAAAACAGCAGCTGCTTCAGATTCCAGTCTCCACCATCAACATTCACTAGACTCAGACCTCCACCTAAAACTCTTGCATTCACCTCCCTTACAACACCATCCATGTAAATATTAAACAACCAAGGCGACATCACACATCCCTGTCGCAGCTCCACTCTCACGGGAAACCAATTACTCACAGCATTTCCCACTCTTACACACGCTCTACTATTTACATAAAAACTTTTCACTCCTTTTAGTAACCTACCATCAAATCCATACAATCTTAAAACAGTCCACAAAGCCTCCCTATCAATTCTATCATACGCTTTCTCTAAATCCATAAATGCCTAAAACACATCCTTGCCTTTCGCTAAATACTTTTCACACACTTGTCTCACAGCAAACACCTGATCCACGCATCCCCTCCCTCTCCTAAAGCCACGCTGCTCATCACCAATCACTCTCTCTGTACCCTCTCTAACTCTCATAATTAACACTCTACCATAAACCTTACCTTCAACACTCAACAGACTTATACCCCTAAGGCTAGTACATTCATACTTATCACCCTTGCCTTTATACAACGGGACCACACAAGCACTTGCCCAGTCAATTGGCACCATACCCCTCACAAAGCACACATTCAACAATCTTACTAACCAGTCAACAATAGTCACTCCACCACCCTTCAGGCATTCCACAGCACACCCATCCATACCTGCAGCTTTCCCTGTTTTCATCTCCTTTACTGCCTTCTCCACTTCCTCCTTCGTGATCAAAGAATCATTCAACTCTCCCAACACATTTATTCCTTGCACCCTTCCATCCGCCACAATCTCAGCCACCCTTTCCTCCTCTACATTTAACAATCTTTCAAAATACTCTGCCCATCTTTTCATTACTGCATCCATCTTAATTAACATCCTTCCATTCTCTGCTTTTACTCGTTCTTGCTTCCCAGACTCTCCCTTTCGCGCCCTTTTCACCTCCTTCCAAAACATTTTCTTATTCTGTTGAAAATTCTCTGTCAGCCGCCTACCCCACTTCTCATTTGCTGCCACTTTAGCATGACGCACAGCCCTTCTCGCTCTATTCCTCTTTTCCTTATACCTTTCATAAGACTTCTCCCTACTTGCTAAGGGGTCTTTGTATGCAGCATGTGTTAGGAGTGTAATGCTGTATGGCAGTGAGTCCTGGGCAGTGAAGGAGGAAGACATTCGCCGGCTCAGACGTACAGAAATGACAATGATTAGGTGGATGTGCAGTGCGTCCCTGCGTCCAAGGCCTGGAGGGGCTGGGTTTACAATGGAAGAGTTGAGAGGTAGGATGGGCCTGGAGTGTTTTGGTGTTGTGATGAGGAGAGGTAGATTGAGGTGGTTTGGACATGTGGAGAGGATGGGGGATGATAATTGGGTGAGGAAGGTGAGAAGTGTTGATATTGAGGGTTGGGCTATGAGGGGTAGACCGAGAAAGACATGGGACGAGATCATTAAGTGTGACCTTAGGGTTAAGGGACTGAACAGGGAGGCTGCAATGGATCGTGCAGCGTGGAGAGCCGCCAGTAGGTGACCAAGGCTGACACATGCAAGCATGTTGGAGCCTTTAAAAACGAAACGAAACGAAAAACGAAACGATCTCATCCTTCCTCTGCAGCCACACTTCATATGCACGTCCCTTCTCAGCCACAGCCATACTTACTTCCTCGCACCACCATTCACTTCCTTTTCTTACACCACCACCCACACGTCTCACACCACACACCTCTTCTGCATGCCCCACCACAGCACTCTTAATCAACTGCCATTCCTCCTCCACACTGCCATTTTCCCGATCTTTCACTGCGTTCCACTCATCTTTCAATTTCTCCTGACACTCTATCTTTTTCTCTCTTTTATCCAACCCACTCACTTTCAAAACCTCCCTGCCACACCTAACCCTCCTAGCTCTCACCCATCTCTTACCTACTCTTAACTTTCCCTCCACCAGGTAGTGGTCAGACATACCTCCACCCTCCCCTCTCAGAACTCTCATATCCAACAATCTTCCTATTACATTCCTAGACACAACCACATAGTCCATCAAAGCTCTATCAACAACCCTTCCACCCTCCTGTCTCACCCATGTATACTTATTACTATCTTTCTTCTCAAATAGCGTGTTTCCAATCGCCATCTCTCGCTGAACACACATCGCTATCATTCATTCCCCATTTTCATTTCTTCCAGGCACACCATGCATACCAACTACACTTCAACTGCTACATTTCCCACTCTAGCATTCTGATCTCCCATCATTACCACATTCACATTCGCTCGAAAACTCTGCAGACAGTCATCAACATCATTTTAGAAAGCCTCCCTCTCTTCTTCATCCCTTTCACTACCAGGCCCATATGCACTCATAAACACCCAGAACTCGCGTTCAAATTTCGCTTTCACCCACATCAGTCTCGATGACACCTCCTTCCATTCAATCACACACTGCTGTACTTCCGGACTCACTAACAAGGCCACACCTTCTCTTGCCCTTCCTCTATCAACATCTGACAACCTTCCATTCACACTTCCAAACATAGACTCACCCTTCCCTTTCATCTTCGTTTCACTCAAAGCTAACACATCCAACTTTCTTCTCACAAACATCCTCCCAATCTCCTCCCTTTTAGCCTCAATCGTACTACATCCAAGCACATTCATAGACCCAATCTTCAGGGTATGGGGATAACTCCATCCCCCATCCCTTTCTCTGGCCTGTCTCTTTTTAGGAATTAAGAAACAGAGGAGGGGGTCCCTAGTCCCCTCACCCCGGCCCTTTTAGTCGCCTTTTACGACACGCTGGGAAATACATTGGCAGTATTCTTCCTAACACAACCTGGCAGCAGAGTAGTAGTACCACCCCATAGTGTGGCCAAATTGTGTCCCCCTGCCACAGGGGGGTTTGCCGATCTTAGGCGACATATATCAGATTTTATGAGGAGGAAGTGGCAAGAGAGGTGGTCATCCCCCATTGTCACAAACAATAAATTGAAAGTAATACATCCTTCTGTGCAGGTTTGGCGGGTGTTGGACAGCACTCTGAGCAGGCACGTGGATGTTGTTCTGACCAGACTTCGTATTGGTCATACACAGTTAACACACCACCACATTTTACGTGGCGGTGATGCTTCCCTTTGTGAGGCTTGCCACATCCATGTGACGGTGGAGCATGTTTTAGTTCACTGCAGAAAATTTCACATTCCCCGGCGCACTGTGAGTTTCGATACCCAGTGTCTCCGACATTTTAGGTATTTCTGCAGATATTTTTAAGGTTGCGAAATTTTTATCAGACTGCACCATACTTTATGACATTTAACTTATAGATTTTATGGTGTTGTCATTTCATTTCAGTTTTTCTTTTTTAGTTACTAGGCGCTGAATGACCACATCGGTCCTAATGCCTGGCCTTGGTGCCAAACTTCTATCACTCACTCAATGGGTCCATTATTAACCTTTAATGAGGCATGATATTGTGGCATTTCGGTTTTCATTTCATGGATAGATTACTTTTTGCAAAGGTGAGAGCAAGGGCATGAATGAGAATGAGGACAATCAGAGTTCACATTGTGCTCCAGATAGTTGTCTTCAAAACCATCCCAGGAGGCTGAACAGAGTGCTGAAGATGGCTGGTCGATTTGGATACCAGGATGATTCCCAAGCAAACCTAAAAAAAAAAAAAAAGTTTATTGACATTACATTGGTGACTGTCTGAATCTTGGTTTCACATCGACTGGAGATAAAAACGACCCTGAGTCTCTGTGTTTGTACTGTGATGAGAAGCTTTGCGGTGCCGATGTGGTATCAAACAAGATGAAATGGCATCTGTTGTCAAAATATGGAAATCTGGGAAACAAGGATGTTCCATATTTTGAAAGAGTTTTGGAACAGAGATTCCAAGTATCATATTTTGAAAAACCAATGTCAGTTTCAGATAAGATGTTCATTTCATCTTATCAACTGGCTGACTTGATGCTCACCAGACAAAACCACATAAAACAGCATATGACGATGATGAGTAAGAAGTTATAAAAATTCTTTTTTTTGATACTTCAAACTCCAGAGGAACAATTTATGTTAGCTAATTTTGAGATGCATGTTTCCAAAAGTATGAAGAATTCTAAGTTCCCATTCAAGTTAATGAATCGAGCAATATTACTGGGAAAGCACAATTGCTTGTTCATGTCAGATTCATTCACAATTACGAAACATTCACCCACTGCATATGTTGCAAAGAACTTGAAAAAATATACCAGAGGACAAGATATTTTACTAACCTTGTTTGAGCATTGGAAAATTTTTAGATTTGATGGGATTCTTCTGTTGGAATTTGAATGGATGGAGCTCCATCTATAATATGGAATGTGAGAGTCTTGGTGTCAGTCGGCAAACAGAAAAACTCCAGATGTACAGTAATATCAACTCACTGTGTTTTACAGAGAGAGCCAATAGTCAGCAAGAATTCATGTGCACACACACACACACACATTATGGGTCTATTATGATGTGGCAGGGGTAAACCAGCTCTGCTGTCGGGGCCCTGCTGCGGATGTCACTGATTGCACTGCGCAGTTGACCCTTGTGCAGTGTGGTGCGGTGAAGTTCTGTCCCTTCTCCCCTTTGGGGCTAAGATGCGAATGTATGTGTTGCATGTGTTTGAATAGATGAATAAATGGGGAGTGTGTCGTCCTGTCTCGGCTACCTCCCTTTCCTTGGGGGAAGCAACCTAGATATATATATATATATATATATATATATATATATATATATAACTTTCCTAAGTCTCCTCGAGCTCCACAGCCGATTTGCAAATAACTGAGTCTGCTCACTACCTGACTTACGACAATGACCTGGCACCCAGATGAATGTAAGGGAGTCCTTTCAGAAAAGCAATTTATTGATGTTTTGACTCTGGATCTAAACAGAATCTGTAGTGCATGAATTACCTCAAGGGCCAGCTTAAAGTTGGAAAATATGACAGATGAGTCATACTGAGTATTTGGAACTTTGTCTATGACTTTGTCAATGGCAAAAAACTTTAAAAACACAGACATAATATATTGGCAGCCAAAACCTGAGGGCACATTCAGTCGACCACACACTAGCACCCACACATTCAGTCAACTAGGAGCCGTTGGGGTACAAATGGTGGGATCCCAAATGACAGCTGATGATACTACAAAGCATGCGGTAGACTTCCGCCTCTGGCGACTTGGCTTTCGGTGCTGGGAACCAACAACAGTCAGTGGTAAGGTTGGATGTTTAGCAAGACACTACTTGTATATTTTTAAACATCAAGTCACCATTGAGGTCTACACCAAGCTCCTTAGTCAGTATGTGATGCATCCAGCCAGTGACTGATGATCCTTGCGCATAAGATTTTGTTACCACAGGGAAGATATAGGCCACATTGCTGATATTAGATTTCTGCAAGGTCTTAATTCCTTAGGAACTAGAAAATGGTCTCAGCGAATTTGAGGAAAGGTACACCCACAGACATATGAACCTGCTACACGTCAAGTGGCTGGTTGGCGATACCCGACAACCTGCCGTAGTACAGCGTAGAATTCTATGAATGAACCTCGTCACTTGTAACGGTGATCCCGGTTGGCTGCTTGATTTTGTGGTGTAGTTGTTATGCAAAAAAGGAATAATCTTCGACAAATATGTATGAATATTTATGTGAAATGAGTGTTCCTTACAAGCTTTTTTTTTTTTCTTAAAGGTGTCGTAGAATTTAATTAGAAAGAAAACACCAGATTCGGCAGTATCTTACTCCCAGGCGTACCACACGATATCGTAGGGCCAGCATGAATATAGTACTGGGTATTGGAATTCAGGCGGTATTAATGAAAATGTTCTTCAGAGCAGGTAGATTAATACATTCTAATCGTTAAAGCACCGGGTGCCATAATACAATGAGGGTAACTAACTGAAATTAAACAGTGACAACAGTTTACCATCTTGCTTTGCCACCTCCACCACAGCAGGGTGGAGGCCCGTCGTGTCAGGGTGACCAACTGTTCCATCCTATATCACCTAGGCATACGATACACTTCTATATTAAAAAGAAATGTATTAGTTAGCGACCTCATTTTGTTTCCCATAATACAGGCAATGTTACTGTGAGGTGTAAGGGCCAAGCTAGCAGATCATACCCTGCTTGAGCCTTCTATGAAAGTGATACATCTCCATGCATTATTACTATTATAGCCTGTTTGATACGTAACAAAGAATATTTGGTGGAAAATAATATAAATAATTCTCCAAACGATAAACTATAAACACTAAGTTATTACTTTTCACTCACATGTATCGGATGAAAGCTATGTAAAGAGAACACCAAAGTGATTGTTTCATCAACCTGCAACCCTTCACCTTAAAACTTGTAGCACTAAAATAAATTCGAGATATGATTCCCATGCATGTGGTTCATGATATCTTTAGCTATTGGTGAACAAAATTTTCATATCCATTGATATCACTCCCATTAACATATTTTGTAAAGCTTCAGAATTATCATCAATAACATCAACGTCTGCTCCCTCGTTACCTCAGTTCACACTCACCAAAAACGCACTCATTTCATCGTCATGCTTTCCATTCTTGCTGATACACGTATTGCTATCTCTTAATCATGTTACATATGCTACGTGATAAATCCTTAAGCATATAATTACGCTTAACACTGGCAAGTATTGTGATATATGCCTCCCCCGATATTTAGTATGGTGCAGACACAGAGGTAGGCTATTCTTCCCAACACACATTTTAAAATATAAATGGCCATCATCCTTGCTTCTTGAGACAAGGGTCAGACCATGATAGGTTTTATATAATAACATATGGTTATATAAGCTACCTATCATGGGTTTATAGGGAGAGTTAGTGGTGAGACAGTCAGGATTCCACGAAGTCGTAGTGGTGGGTGGTGATAAGAAGGGTAGGCATGACAGAGATGACAAGTGTGGAATGTGGGAGAGATGGGTGATAAAATGCGAGTGACTAAGATTATACGATGCTATGGAATCGCTGTTGCTACGGTGTGTTTCCACTGTACAAAAAGCAGGTGATAACGAAAACATTTGCTCCTTGATGTTTTCCAGCTACTAGTCCATGCAGATAGAACAAACTTGCACACCAGTTAGACAATGTTTATGGTCATGAAGATACAAAATCGTGTGGCGTCTCATACACAGGGGACGGGACAGCCACAGAAGCAGGCAGAGAGAGGAAGGAAATAATTTATGACAGCAAATTGATAAAGTGGGAAATGTGAGATGTTAATCCGGATGTCTGACAGTTAGGCAGTTATCGTTATTAATGATTTTGATGATTTATCAATATGAATGGGAGTGATATCAATGAATATGAAAATTTTGTTCACCAATAGCTAAAGATATCATGAACCACATGCATGGGAATCATATCTCGAATTTATTTTGTGCGACAAGTTTTAAGGTGAAGGGTTACAGGTTGCTGAAACAATCACTTTTGTGTTCTCTTTACACAGCACTCATCCGATACATGTGAGTGAAAGTAATAACTTAGTGTTTATAGTTTATCGTTTGGAGAATTATTCATATTATTTTCCACCAAATATTCTTTGGTACATATCAAACAGGCTATAATAGTAATAATGCGTAGGGATGTATCACTTTCATAGAGGTCTCAAGAAGGGTTTGATCTGCTAGCCTTGGCCCTTACATCTCACAGTAACATTGCTTGTATTATGGGAAACATAATGAGGTCGCTAACTAATACATTTCGTTTTAATACAAAAGTGTATCGTATGTCTAGGTGATATGGGATGGAACAGTTGGTCACCCTGCTGTGGTGGAGGTAGCAAAGCAAGATGGTAAACTGATGTCACTGTTTAATTTCAGTTAGTTACCCTCATTATATTATGGCACCCGGTGCTTTAACGCTGAGAATGTGTTAATCTAACTATTGTGAAGGACATTTTCATTAATACCTCTTGAATTCCAAAAACCAGTATTATATTCATGCTGGCCCTACGATATCGTGTGGTATGCCTGGGAGTAAGATACTGCCGAATCTGGTGTTTTCTTTCTAATTAAATTCTACGACACCTTTAAGAAAAAAAAAAAAAAAGCTTGTAAGGAACACTCATTTCACATAAATATTCATACATATTTGTCAAAGATTATTCCTTTTTTGCATAACAACTACACCACAAAATCAAGCAGCCAACCGGGATCACCGTTACAAGTGACGAGGTTCATTCATAGAATTCTACGCTGTACTACGACAGGTTGTCGGGTATCGCCAACCAGCCACTTAACGTGTTGCAGGTTCCTATGTCAGAGGGTGTACGTTCACCACAACTTCCATACAAGCTAGACATTTACAATTTAATGCAGGAAGAAACAGTTCTATCTATCTATCTATCTATTGCCAGACGCATCAATCCCGGTTGGGGTGGCAACAAACAAATCGACTCCACGTCGCCCTGTCCCTCGCCATTTCACTGCCCTGCTCTCAACTCACACCCCCCATCTCTCATATACCTCTCCACCCCATCCCTCCATCTCATCCTCGGCCTCCCCCTCCCTCTTCCCCCCTCCACCTCACTCACAAACACTCTCTTCGTCAGTCTTTCACCCTCCATCCTCTCCACATGGCCAAACCACCTCAGTGTGTTCCTCATAATGCTTCCTATCACATCCACATCCACACCACAATGCTCCTTTATATCCTCATTCGTCAGCCTGTCTCTCCATGTGACTCCACAGGCTCCTCTTAAATAACTCATTTTCAGTGCTCTCACTCTTGACTTGGGTCCTTCCAACAACGTCCAAGCTTCACTTCCATACGTTAGAGTTGGGAGCACAATACTGTCATGTAGTAACTTTTTCACTTCCATGCACACTTCCCTGTTTCTTATCACTGCTTTCAAAGAACCAGCAACCTTTCTTCCCTGCTGTACCCTTTCAAGCACTTCACCCTCCAAACCTCCATCCTTACTCATCACACTACCCAAGTACTTAAACGTACTCACATTTTCCAATTCCTCACCATCCAACCTCGCTGTACATTCACTGACTTCATCTCTCTCAAAGACCATCACTTTACTCTTCCCTACATTCACCTTTAGATTCCGTTTCTTACACACTCTCCCAAACTCATCCACCAACCTTGCAGCTACCCTTCGTCTTCACTCAACAACACAGTATCATCTGCAAACAACAGTACAGGGAGTTTCCAAACACTATCCTCTCTCACCAGGGCCACTCCAACATCCACTACCCTACCTTGTACCTCTTTTATTACCCCATCCATGTACAGATTGAACAACCATGGAGACATGACACATCCCTGTTTCAACCCAACTTTCAAAGAGATATATTCACTTAGTTCACCATCCACACGCACTGCAGCCTTAGCACCATCATACATACTCTTCACAGCATTCAACAACTTTCCATCTACTCCATATATTCTTCATACTTTCCACAATCCTTGTCTATCCACCCTGTCATATGCTTTCTCCAAATCCATGAAAGCCGCATACAACTTCTTTCCCTTCTCTAGAAACTTTTCCACTAAAAATCTAAGAATGAATATCTGATCTACACAACCTCTTCCCTTCCTAAAGCCTCCCTGTTCTTCTCCAACTAATTTCTCTGTTCTTTCTCTAACTCTGTCAATAAGTATCCTACCATACACTTTTCCTATTATACTAAGAATACAAATGCCCCTTTGATTACCACACACTTCTTTTTCCCCCTTTCCTTTGTACATGGGAATAATTATACCTGACTTCCAATCCTCCGGGACTCTACCTTCCTCCCAAGCCAATCTGCACATCATCCACATCCATTCTACTACTATCTCTCCCCCATGCTTCAGCATTTCACCACACACTCCATCAATTCCTGGGGCTTACCCCAATTTAACTTTGTCCATTGCTTCCACAACTTCTATCCTACTGATTTCTTCCTGTCTTCTCACATCCCTCCTTCTCCCAGCCATTCCCCAGCCACTTATACTCGCATTACTTCCATCCTCTATGTTCAACAATTCCTTAAAGTGTTCTCCCCATCTGCTCACTTTTTCTCTCTTCTCCACTAGTAATCTACCATTTTTATCTTTCACTCCCCTGCTAACCTCACTTCCACCCTGTCTTACTTTCTTCACCTCTTTCAAGAACATATTCTTACAGTCCCTCCACTTTACACACAAATTCCAAATTCCTCATCCACTCTCTTCTTACTCTCTCTTACTAATCTTTTCACCTCTCTCTTTCTTTCTACATATAATCTCTCCTCCGCCTCTCAACTTCTTCCACTTCCTTATATCTCATCCATTCATTGTATGCTTTCTTCTTTTGTGCCACAGCCTGTCTCACCTCTTCAGTCCACCACGCTGTTCCTTGCACCCCCCTCCGTCTTCTCTTCCTCCCACACACCACATCACATGCTGCACATATTTCTTCTGTAAATATCCTGCACACACCTTCCACATCCCCCATCTGCTCCAATTCATATTTGCCCAATCGTTCCTCCACTTCTCTCTTATACTCTGCCTTTTTCTCATCCTCTTGTAACCTTTCCACTTTCCTTGCAACTACTCCTTCCTCTCGTCTTTCCCTTCTTCTATTCCTCCATCTTACTTGTATCCTAATTCTGACCACCACCAAGTAGTGGTCAGAAAGTCTACTCCCCCAACCTCTATAAACTCTTGCATCCATTACACATCTTCGCATCCTTTCATCCACACACACATAATCAATCATTGCCTACCTTTCATTCAGTTCATCACCCACCCTTCTCATCACTCGCCATGTATACCTGTGGATTATTTTATGCCTGAAGAGGGTATTGGCTATCACCAACCCCCTCCCAGCATAAATGTCCACTAACGCACTGCCATCTCATCTGTTGCAGGAGGCACACCCCACTCACCAACTATTCCATCCACCTTCACATTCCCTACTTTACCATTCATATCACCGATCATAAACAATTCTCATTCCTTCCAAACTTTTCCATTTGCACTTCCACATTTGTCCAGAACTCTTCTCTCACTCTGCTAGCACGATCTTGCGTTGGCGCATACACACACAGAATTGCCCACATTTGTATTCCAACTTTCAACTTTACCCACACAAACCTTGACCTAACTGATCCATACTTTCTTATGCTCTTCTTCCATCTTTTACTAACTTAAATTTTGCAACACATCCAACTTCCTCAGTGTGGCATCAGATGCCAACTTATTATTGTCACGCATGTTGAAGCTCATATCTAGGATGGGGCTTGTACATCAATAATACACTTTCTCTGCCTGGTCAATAAGTAGTAACCGTTAAATACATAAGGATTTTTAATGGTTTATTACAATTAGCAAGTAAATTATTAACATATTTAGAGCTCAGTCTCTGATCAAAATGTAGCCAAGTCCGAAACTTTTATAGAAATATGAAAAGGTACCTCCTGGTTTTCTAAAGACAATGTCACGTCAGGGACATTGAGTGACAAAAACTACAGTGGCACACTTAAGAACAGACAACTCAATACCAAATGCCTAATATATATATATATATATATATATATATATATATATATATATATATATATATATATATATATATATATATATATATATATAGCCTAAGGGAATGAAACTTCCAGTTGTTTTCAAAGGGAATTCAGGATTCAGTTGTATACTGTTAAAAATGAACGGATAACCCCTGCAAAAGATTTCCATGGGTCAGAAGATGTAAGAACTAAGCTCTTGATGCATTACAAATAACAAGAGGCTATTTACCCCGGTCAGTGATATAAGCCAATTCAGAAATTAGGTGTGCTGCAGCCTAATCCCACGTTTACTGAAGCAACTACCGAGAATGGATGCTATAGGCAGCAAAGATGGAGTCTTGAGCGTATGTGTGTCTTAAGAAACTGGATTGCTAGTAGTTCCATTACGACTCAGAGTTGTCAATTAGCCTGCTGTTTGTGAGCATAGTTATTTTGTAAGTTGTACATTAATTTTTGTGCTCTTTTTTCTCTATAATGTTTTATTTATGTGATTGTTAAATTATGTAATTTTATCTCAATTTGTATGCTAAAGCATTTACAATGTTATGTAGTGTCAGAAAACTCTGGCATGTTTTGGATGTCTCCAAGTTGATAACTGTTGCCCGTCGAGAGTGTAAAAGAAGCCTCGAAAGTAATGTAAGGCTATATAAGGATGGGGAAGGGTTTAGAGCAGATTCAGTCAGTTATCAAACAAGTATGAGTGTAGTTCAGTGTCATTTCAGCTAGTGATGTTTGTATATCTTTGGTACTTGTAAAAATGGCAACATTAAGTGTAATTGCAGTTGGTGAAGATCATAATATCTTCAGTGCATGTGAAAACAGTGAAGTGTAGTTGGCAAGCATTAATTGTAATTATTTGGAAAATAAAGACAGTGAACTTAAGAAGCCAGTATTTATTTACAACGCCTATGTTGCTGTGTTATTGTACAGTGAAAGGCTTCCTCTTGGAAGAACAACTCACTGGGCAACGTCCTTCCTATAGTGATCTTCAGCTGTTGGACACTGTGGCATGTGGGATGGGGACGTAACAGTGGTGTCAAGAGTGTGGATCAAGTGCTGCAGTGAGTCTAACCTTCGACATGGAGGCAGAAGGTGAATGGACAAGAGGCCAAGCTAGGCAGGAGGAGGCATCGCTGGGTGCAGTTATAGATCTGTTACAAGCACAACTACAAGCACAGAATGAAGGACAGAAAGAGCTCAAAGAACAACTACGGGCACAGAATGATGGACAGAAAGACCTTTAAGGCCAATTACAGGAACAAAACGAAAAAAAAACACAATTGCAAGCACAAAGTGAACAGCTAGAGGCATTACAGGAGCAACAGAGGGACTTACAATTGAGGATGCAAGAACAGCTGAATGCTTTCATGGGGAAATGAAGGAAGTACAACAACAGCTGATTGAGGAAGGTTATGCTGAGCTACAGCAGTAGAAGTTTGAGGTAAGCAATAATGTGATGAAGTGTAGACAGCATCTAGACGACCATCTGAAGCATGTAAACGGCCAGTGGAATATAATTTGTAAGAGAATTGAAGCTGTAGAGAAATATTGCACTGCTAAGCCTCAGACTAGTGTACAGGGTGCATATAAAAAATTGACAGTGTATGGTGCATCTTGACGAGTCCCAAGCATCTACAAGGTTGAATAATCAGAATGCAGAAGTTTTAAATTCTGGACTTAAATGTGATGCCCCAGTTTTTAGGCCTCAAACCAGTGAAGTGCATGGCTATAATGGGGGTCCTACTAAAAAGAAACGTCAGAAATTTGATGGTAGAGTATCTTGGAAATGTTACCATGTGCAGTTTGAGTTGCTTGCTAATCAGAATGGTTGGAATGATAGGCAGAGGACACGGCAGCTTGCTACTAGCCTCAAGGGTGCTGCAATGGAAATTCTTGGCCAGATGTCGCTAGAGGAGAGGAGCAGTTATCAGTCCTTAGTAGAAGTACTGGAGCACAGATACAGGATCATGTACGAGATAGAAGTTTACAGAGCAATATTCCAGAGCCGTGTACGGGCTCGAGGCGAATCCCTATAGCAGCTTGCTCATGACCTGGAGAGTATGGTACACAAGGCATACCCTGGAGCAGCACCTAATCTGTTGGCTATTCTTCTGAGGGACCAGTTCATCCATACTCTTGATGGTGCAGAGTTGAAAGCGCAAGTGAAGCAGGCATATCCCAGAAGCATGCATGAAGCACTAGCCAGGGCTCTAGAGTTTGAGTCCTACATCAGGAGCAGTATGTCCACTTTTCAAGCAGGCCGTAGTGCAGGATTCAAAGCAAGAAAGGCACAGGTACGTTAAGCTGAAAATTTTAATGGAAGCTGCTGGTACTGTGAAAAGCCAGGACATAGGAAAAAGGACTGCTACAAGTGGAAAAGGGAACGGAACAAGACCAGAGGAAGTTGCTGGTATTATGAGAAGCCAGAACATCGGAAAGTGGAAGACCAGAGGAAGTTGCTGGTATTGTGAGAAGCCAGAACATCGGAAAGTGGACTGCTACAAGTGTATGAGAGAAAAGATCAGATGAGGTTGCTGGTTCTGTGAGAAACCAGGACAGAAGAAGGTGGATTGTTACAAATGGAAGGAGCAAGAATGGCACAGTGCAAGGAAACCCACGATTGTGACAAACCGGGGTCGGACATGGTGTGAAGTGGAACATTTCAGCTAATGATTGTCCAGATAAGAAGGTTGGGAAGAAGAAGGCTGCAGAAGATGAGAAGGATGACGGTTAATTAGCAAATGCTGGTGACAAGAAGCAACAACCAACCAGTTTTTCCCAAGAAGTGCCACCACTGAGGAAATGGAAGAGAACCTTATTTAATAGTGTTCGAGAAGACGGAAGAACAGATGGCAAGCAGTGTTGTAGGAATGGGAATCTTAGCAAGAAATGCTGCTGTACTGTAGTGACATGGCCAGTGTCAGATGATAAAGACCTGTGGAGAATGCAGGTGGAGGATGCAGATTTACAACCAGTGCTAGAGTGGCTGCAGCAGAGTACAGTGTGACCATCTTGGGAAGAGGTTTCCAGATTCAACCCTGCGACCAAGAGCTACTGAAGTCAGTGGGACTTTCTTCGTTTGAACAACAGACTACAGGAATGTCGATGGGAAACATATGATGACCTCAGCAAGTATTAGCAACTGGTGGATCTGAAGAAGATGAGGTCTGAGATCTCGGATGAGTCCCATAACCAGATCATTAGTGTGCACCTGAGAGTGAAGAAAACTCTAAGTTAGCTGTGACAGAGGTTGTACTGGACTGACATGCATCAGGACGTTGAACAGTGATGTTGGGCCTATGATGTATGCTGTGCCAAGAAGGGACCCAAGTGTGTGGTTGCACCCCTCTCCTCTTCAGCTGTACCAAGTGGATGCACCGTTTGAAAGAGTCACAGTGGACATTGCTGGACCTCTGCCACGACTGAAAGAGGAAACTGGTATATACAGTATGTGTCACCATGGACTACTTCACAAGGTGGCCTGAAGCCTATGCCATTCCTGATCAAGACATCGGTTGCCCAGGTGTTGGTTGACCAGTTTTTCTGGCATTTTGGGATGCCACAAGAGCTACATTCAGACCAGGGTAGAAACTTTAAGTCTACTGTGTTCTGTGAGTGATGCAAGTTACTGGGGATCAAGAAGACCAGGATGACCCCACTAAGGCCACAACCAGATGGGATGGTGGGGAAATTCAAGTGGACCCTGAGACAAGAACTGGCCAAGTACTACATAGAAGAACAAGAGGAATGGGACCAGAAATTACCTGCGTCATTGATGGCATATCAGTTTACATCTCATGAATCTACTGGCTACACCCCTGCAAAACTGATGTTGGGCCACGAGTTGCGCTTACCTGTTGACTTGTTAGTGGGAAGACCATCTGGTGAAGAGCTGCCTACAGACACCTGTAGCTCTGTGAAGCATCTTCAGGGAATCCTGGCTGAGGTATGGTAATAAGAAAAACTACCGTTACCTTTCAGAGCTATGCACTATGACACAACGACGAAATGTTGTGGAATGACAGGACACGAAAGTTTGTACCGCAAACCCAGCAGTGTCGGTTACGTGGGATACAGATATTAGAATTTGTGCTAGAGGTAATACAAAGTAATTAGATCGTTTAGCATCTGTGCATAGAAAAAATACGTTTTATTATCCGGCACCGAATTCATCAAATAAAAATATAACAGAATGGTGTAAAGTCGGCAACACACATGCAGACGGCAATGAGTATGTGCACCCCTGCCAGACATATGATAGTAATTCAGCTGATACAAGCCAATTTAGTAAATTTCAATGTAACAATGCTATTGGTTTCTACATGTAGTAAATGTTGAGTAGAAGGAAAATAATAATACATGTTCAGTCTCATTGCTTTAATGTTTTGTATACCCACCCCCTGCTTCCAAAACAGCCTCTAAACGTCTGAAGCATCCATCTGAAGCATTTAATCATCCATCTAAAGGTAACAAATTAACTCATGCATCCCTGCTAGGCTATCATAAAAAAAAAAAACAGTCGATGCCTACAGATTTAATACCCTTCAAAATTATTTGTTGTATTCTGTAGATAAAAAGTGTTGAACAGTAGGAAAATAATTAATGTGCCGAGTTCCATTATTAATCACCAGTTGGGCGCTCAGGGTAACTCGAACACGTCCTGTATATTTCCCTGCCATATGGCTCATTCTTGCTCATTATTCCAACTCTAGTAATGGGACTCTGATATGGCAACACTAGATAGGGGAGGGGCGAACAACATGGACCTGCCTACACAGCCCAGCTAACGTTCATTTCGCATCAAACATAACTGGGGGTAACGATAGTTTTTCTTATGATTGTACATCATCAAGTGCGAGGAGCCCTAAAGTTTTCAGGAGAGGTGATGAGGTGCAAGTATGATGCCAAGGAATGTTAGGTGAGCTTCAAGGTTGACGACAGTGTTTGGTTATACAATATTCAGCAGAAGGGACAGTCACCGAAGCTGCAGAGCCCATAGGACAGGTCTTACACTGTGTTCAACTGCCTATCAGACGTAACGTATTGAATTTGGGGAGGCAGGAAATCTTGCCCAAAGGTGATACACGTAAATCGTTTCTGGCAGTACCATGGGCCAGGACGGTACAGCTGGGACGTCTCTGAGGAATCATGCTGTCCCGCAGCCGAGGATGTTGAGGACCACGGAGTTGAAGTACAAGAGGATAGTGACAGTTTCCTGAGGGAAGAAGTGAATCATGAAGAGGATTAAGACATTCCAGGAGGCGTGGACTGTGTGGACGAGCAGGGACATCGTTGGCAGCGGCATAAGAGAAGACCTGATTAGTTGAATGATTATTTTGTGTATAATAAAATGTTTAGTTTGGATTAAGGATTATGTCTCAATACACAATGCAGTTTTGTCGGGATGACAAATGACCATGTTGGGGGTAGTGTCAAGAAGCTGGATTACTATTTGGATTGTGCTGGAGAATTCCCGATGTTTTTCATAGTTCTGTTATGAGTCAGAGTTCCTATTTAGCCTGCTGTTTGTAAGCGTGGTTATTTTGTAAGTTGTACATTAATTTTTGTGTTCTTTTTCTCTATAATGTTTTATTTATGTGATTGTTAAATTATGTAATTTTATCTCACTGTGTATGCTAAAGCATTTACAGTGATATGTAGTGTCAGAAAACTCTGGCTTGTTATGGATGTCTCTGAGCTGGTAACTGTTGCCCATCGAGAATGTACTAGAAGTTTCGGGAGTAAAGTAAGGCTATATAAGGATGAGGAAAAGACAAGAGCAGTTTCAGTCAGTCTTCAGTTGAGTGTATTTGTCATTGCAGTTAGTGACGTTTGTATATCTTCGGCACTTGTGAAATTAGTGAAGCACTGTTGGCAAGCATTAAGTGTTATTGCATGTAGTGAAGATTGTATATCTTCGGTACATGTGAAAACAGAGAGGTGTAGTTGGTAAGAATTAAGTGTAATTATTTGGAAAATAAAGATGGTGAACTTAAGAAGCCAATGTTTATTTATAACCCCTTTGCTGCTGTGTTGCTGTACACTGAAAGGCTGCCTCTTGGAAGAACTCACCGGGCAACGTCCTTCCTATACTGATCTACTGCTGTTGGAGCCTGTGGCAGTGTGGGACGGGGACGTAACAAGTGGATATTATTAGATGTACACCCCTAAAATATTAATCAGCACCTCCTGGTCTGATACCCTTTGCAATTCTCATTGGCACATACATGGTAACAGTTGGTGCACCTCTCTCTCTCTCTCTCTCTCTCTCTCTCTCTCCCCGGTTATAGTATAACTCCTGTAGCTTCATCTCGTGTACAATGAATAATTCATAGTATTGGACATAATGCTCAAAGATGTCTCAAATCATTATCCACCAGGTAATATAGAAATCAAAGTACTATTATTCTGCTTGGCACCCTTCGTATTCGAGGTTACCAGCTTAGGAATTTCTAACACATTGTGATACAGCAACAGCCTGCAGTAGCATTCAAAGAATGGGTTAATGGCAAACTCAGCTAATCACATTTGCTTCCAAAGACCTATACTAAAGTATCATATCTCTGAGCTACCTCACGGTCTTTTCTTTTTTTTATCCCAACATCCTTCCCCTTAAGGAATTTTAAGTTGTATTATTTCCTTCTTAGTGACACTCATTAACCCACCCCATCCCAACCACTTTTCCACCACTGACTCCCCCCAATCCCGACCATTTTTGGATTTTTTTTTTTTTTTTGGCTCAAACCTCCGCTTTTGGTGAAAAACATCGAAAATTCATAGAGAAATCGCTCATCTGAGGTTTAAAATACTCGATCCAGGTAGGAGTACCTCCTTACCTTACAGGGTTTTCTAACAGGCTGGCACTAAAGAAAATGAGTTCTATGGGAGGATAACTATTTCACACCACTCATAAACGGTATTTATTTATTTACTTGGTACGAATTTATATGTAGTACGAGAGTATATTAGTTTTCAAGCAATAATATAGGCATTATAAGCATTGTTTCACTCACTAACTCATCACCATACCTGAACTTTTTTTGCCACATTACCTGATCATCATTTCTGACCGTTTCTTCCTCTAATGCTATGTAAAGTTTGTCCTCCACATTATCATTGATTGGGGAATCATTCTGGCCCTGTATTTCGTACCGTGGCAAGACATGGCTTTACTGGCCAGGTCACTGATAACAGGTGAATTGCTGAGACCATGGCATGCAGGGGGGGGGAGGAGGTCATGCTGGGTAAGGCATTGTCCCTGCCTGGCATCTTGTAGAGGATGGTGTCACGTGTATACGTACCAAAAATCACTCGCGAAAATTGAAAATTGTGCAAATTAGGGACCTTGCAATTGATTCGCATTTATGTACGTCGACGGGATTGGCAGTGACAACACGTGTGGACGTTAAAGAACGTCAACGGGATGCCGCGGGTTAATATCGTTCTTTTTATCAACCGTTTTCTTTTAATGTTCTGTTGTTTCATACTATATTAGTTTCGTGTTTTTATTGGAAATCTGTAATTGGAGCCAAGCTCTAGTTTATCAGTTTTACTATGAATTACTTTAATCAAGGACTGATCGACAATCTCTCAACCATTAATATAAAGGTATGACAAGAAATCACCACAACGGTAAGGTACTAGCCACAAAGAAATTTATTGGAAAATATGTTGAGCCATACTATGTTTGTTGATAATGCCATTATGGTAAAGGAGATAACCTAAATAATTAGAAAAATTCTGCTAGATTAAATGTATGAACTTCGCCTATAGATATGAGCTCATTGCCTTTTTCCCTTGGGGAAAGTTTCATAGTTTATGTCCGTCCTTAACTTGAAACTGCTGTTTTCCAAATCACCCTCAGACCCACTGAATCTAATTCTGTAGCATTATAAAGGCAGGTAATATTGCCGTCTTCTGTAAGGATTCAGCCTTGCAGAAGACAAAACACTGATGGGAGTTTCATTATATATATATATATATATATATATATATATATGAGACATTAAATGATGTTTCAGCATTCTAGAAATTGCAATTTCCTTGCCATAATGGCAATGCCGCTAGTTACGCAGTACGACTACGGCGTACTTGCACCTAGGGCTCATATTCAAAATGGCTTTCAGTTCTTTCGTAACACTTCTTAAATAGCTGTTTATTCTGTACATTACATATTAACATCCTCATTTATAACTTTAATGAAAACTGTTAATATTTAAAGCCTTTTAGTATCATAAAATAGTAATGATTACGAGAGAGGGTGAAGCTCTCGCGAGTCTCTCAAGTAGTGGCATTTTCTCATATATGAGCAACCAAACCCGGCCCAGCCCAACCGTAACGCTTCTGAGAAGCTTACTTCTCGCCAACCACAGGGCCGATCACTGAGTAGTTTGCACCATATGGTAACCTCATTCTTTAAGATTTGTTTTTGACAGGTTTCATCATACCCCGGCAGTGCACGTGGCACGTGTCAAGTGCAGCACGTCGAAAATCTTCAAAAGAGGGCCACAGGCCAGATAGTTTGTTGTAAAGGTTCGAAACTTGGTACAGTAGGTAGATAGTCATCAATATACTCTAGGTATCCTCGGGATGTAAGACGACATTTCAATGCTTTCGGATTTACTTGGCCTCACTTGTTCCTTTCCGACAAAGGCGTTTCACTAGTTAATAAGTACTGTAAAAGAAATTGCCCAGTAAGCAGTGATACGAAACTCTGATGCCACTTTGAATATGAGCCTAAGGCTCAGCAGATCCGGGATAATCCGGGATACCAACATGGCACATTTACTCAGGAGTTTGTTTCAGGTCTCTCGTCTGGTGTGTCATATTTTTTCACGTTAAACGTGTCGATAATTTATTTAGTGGGTGTACAGATTAGGTCACTAAGGAACAGACGAGAGTTGGTGTCATTGTGATAAGACAAAACCAGAGAAACACCTAACTGATGGCTCTGGGAGTAGAACAGTGGTCGTTTACAACAGCAGCTGTAAATCGACCAAAGAGAAAGCTAAAGATGATGGTACAGATAGAAGAATATAAACTGAAAGAGGGCAGTTAGCAAATCAAATATTTATGCCAGACTCAACTGAAAACCCTTGAGATGTCAAGTGTAATGGCATAGTTTTTGCCAAATTCCCAAATGGAGGATGACCAGGAGTGTGAAAGAAAGGTGAGAATATAGCCAGGGGAGAGTCCCTGGCAGAACCCATTCTGGCGATTGGAAAGAAGGTTGTGATGGGAGAGATGCTTAAATTTTTTAAAGAATAATTTTAAAAACTTTAGAAATACATGAGATTAAAGATACTGGGCTATAGTTAGAGGACTGGGAATGGTCACTCTTCTTTGGGACAGGCTGAACGAGAGCAAATTTCCAGCAAGAAGGAAGGGTACAGACGTCGGAATAAGTTCGTTTCCTTCTCTGTGTTTGTAACACTACTCGATGGAGAGCTATCCCCTCCTTCTCCCTTCCTCATTGTCCCCCACTCCCACCCAACCCCCTCAATTGTCTCTCCGACCCCATAACCCCACCCGGTACCCTCCATACTGTACTCTCGCTCACAGCCAGCTAGGGGTGTCAGTACTTAAAGTATCTCTCTAATTACGTGTAGTCCGAACAACTAATAAATGAATAGTACAGTACATATCGTAAACCAAGTTAGGAAGAGGTTTGCTACACTGAGGGAGAGAGAGAGAGAGAGGGAATAAATCTGCTGTAATTAAATGCTGCAGCAGTAGACACCTCTTTTACACACACACACACACACACACACACACACACACACACACACACACACACACCGAGAGAGAGAGAGAGAGAGAGAGAGAGAGAGAGAGAGAGAAATCTGCTGTGATTAAAGGTTGCGGCAGTAGACACCTCTTTTACAGAGAGAGAGAGAGAGAGAGAAATCTGCTGTGATTAAATGTTGCGGTAGTAGACACCTCTTTTACACACACAGAGAAAGAGAGAGAGAGAGAGAGAGAGAGAGAGGAGAATAAATCTGCTGTGATTAAATTAATGTTGCGGCAGTAGACACCTCTTTTACACACCCACCCTCCCACACACACACACACACACACACACACACACACACACAGATAGAGAGAGAGAGAGAGAGAGTAAAATGATGTAAGATGTGGAAGAGAAAGAGAGGTGGAAAGAAGAGTGAGAAGGAGAGGAGGGAAAGAAGAGAATCCTGCGAGAGAGAGACTTGGAATGGTTAGAACAATCAGGAGAAATACTGATAAGTGAGTGAGAGAAGAAACTGAAGCAGAGAGGAAGAAAACACGCAGGTGAAAAAATGGAACAGTGTTATAGGAGTGACACAGGGGCGGAAGCACACACACACACACACACACACACACACACACACACACACACACACACACACACACACACACACTTTCTGAATATTTGTCGACCTATCTGTCTGCGCCTGTCTGTGTACTGCCACCCCCCCCCCTCTCTCTCTCTCTGGATCCTTTGTTTCATCCCCAGTTTCCTTTTCCCTCCTTCCCCTTTCTTTATAGCTATCTGCTCAGTCCCTACCTTCCTCCCTCTCTCTTTCCTTTCCTTCGTCTCTCTCTCCCTCTGTCACTCCATCCTTACCTCACTCATATTTTCTTTCACCCTCCTTTTGTCACAACTTTGTCATACTTTTTTCTTCTGTCACATATCTTGCCATTTTTTTCCCGTTACTCTCTCCGTATTTCTTTACTTGTACTAAATCCATTTCCTTCACTGCTTTCTTCCCCCAGTAATAACTGCATGCTCTTTTTCTCTCTCCTCTCCCCGTCTCTCCCTGTCACCCGAAATCTCTTCTTTCATTCCCCTTTTCCCACTGTCTTTCCTTCCCCCTTTCCCTCTCCCTCCCCTTGTCCACCCTTCTTAACATCCCCCTCCTCTTTCTTGCACTAAAAATTAACCTATTTGCTTCCCACCCTTAATTTCTACTGTCTCTCCGCAAATTTCTCTAATTTCTCTGTTTCTCTCCCTCTCATTTTACTTGAATGTCATTCGTTCTACTCAGCCTCAATGCTTTCGTCTTATCCTGCTTAGTTCTTTCCCTGCGTCCTTGCCAGAATAACACACTTTCTTCCTCCTCCCTGTTACCTTGCCTCCTTTTCTAATTTTTCTCATTATCGTTCTCAGTATTCCGTTCCGTAGCTGTCTTTCCCACATTCTCCTTTTGTTATCCCTATTTCTATGTTTGCTCCATTCCCGTTTTCTCTCAGTTGTCTCCCCTTTTGTCTCTACTTTCCTGTCTTTCGGCTTTTATATTCACATCTCCCTTTTCTTTTTCCCTTTCACACTGCTTGTATCTCATTTCACCTCTCACTGTCTGTTCTTCTCAATCTCTGTCTCTTTTCCTAGCTCTCGTTGTTCTCTCTTTGCCTCTCCCCTTCTTATTTTCTCTGTAACTGCCCTCTCATCTCTCATTTTTCCACTCGCTTTCCCTCTCCGCCTGTCGCGATTGTCTTTTAACTCACTCTCTCTCTCTCTCTCTCTCTCTCTCTCTCTCTCTCTCTCTCTCTCTCTCAGTGTAGCAAACCTTTTCCTAACTTGGTTTATGAAATATACTGTACTATTCCTTTATTGGTTGTTCGGACTACACGTAATTAGAGAGGTGCTTGAAGTACAGAAACCCCTAGCTGACTGTGAGCGAGAGTATGGAGGGTATCGGGTGGGGTTATGTGGTCGGAGAGAAAAGTGGGGGGGTTGGTTGGGAGTGTGGGACTATGAGGTAGGGAGGAGGAGGGGATAGCTCTCCATCGAGCAGTGTTACAAACACCTTAGTCCATGGAAAAGGAAAGGAACTTATTCCGACATCTGTACATGTCGACAAAGTGAATGAGTTTTTATAGGCAAGGTGTAAGCACAGAAACACAGTTCTTGAGGACAATAGCAGAGGCCCCATCAGACCCATATGCCTCGATAATACTGAAACCAGTGAGGGCAGAACGTACATCAACTGAGGAAATGTTTATATCAGTCATATGGAAGTGACAGGAAGGAAGTGATGGAGGAACAGCACCAGAATCATGTAAGGTGTTTTGTAACAATATGTGAAAGTCTGAGCAAAGAGTTCTGCTTAGCAGAAAAACAAACAGCTACAGAATCATCATAGTGGAAAAGAGGAGGGAACGAGGATGAATTAAAGTTGTTAAAAAGGTTTGTGGCAAGATGGCGGAAGGAGTGGGAAGAATCAGAGTCATAGAGCTCAGAGCATTATCTACAAATGAAATTATTCTTATGAAACGAAGAACAGATTTAGCATAGTTCCAGGCAAAGACATAATAAAGGTGAGATGCAGGGGTAGGTTGGATCTGTATCTATCGTAGGCTTTCCCCTTGTTAGGATAACATTAGAGCAAGCGTGAGCAAACTTTTTTTTGCATTAATCACAGGATTATAGAAAGGAAAGAATAACTTCTGTAATACATGAGGCACATTTAGGTGGGACTCAGCCATGGACGCAAAAATCATTCTCAGGGAAATCAAAGAAATACTGCCTGAGGGCTTCTCAATCAACAGTTTCAAAGTCCCACAGCTGTTGCTTCTTGGGAGGATCTACAGGTCTTACTAGAGTGCTAAGACACATTAAGGTGATAGGGTTGTAATCAGAGGAGCCCAGTGGAGAGAAAAGATTAACAGAGTAAGCAGAAAGATTTGTTGTAAGAAAGAGGTAAGGTATGCTGGAACTCTCCCCAAGGCAGTTAAGGTTAAGGGTAGGGTCATTAAGGATAGAAAATTTTTTGTTACCATTGAAATCACCTAGAATTGTGATTTTTGATAAATGAGAAATTGATAGGATGTGTTGCATCTTAGAAGCAAGACAGTCATAGAATTTTTCATGGTCGAATCAAAGAATAACTGCACGACACATATATTTAGTCAGTGAATGACAGTACAAATATATATATATATATATATATATATATATATATATATATATATATATAGATAGATAGATCGATAGATATAGCTGTGGACCCAAAAAACTAATGGTACCTGGAACTGTACAGGAAAAAGGAAGGTATGCAGCTAAACTGGTTCTGCCTGGCCACTGTAATAGGGGATGGATACATGCATCGAGTTCAGGCATGTAATAAAAAGCAATTTAGGGACAGACTTATGCAAAACTGCAGAGAAGTTGGGTACAAGTGTTAACTGAGGAGTCAAGTGGTGTTGTGATGCAAAACATATAATTACTTTGTTTACTATCCAGAATCAAATAAGCTCTGTATACTAAATCAGCAATTGTACAGGGCTAAGGAAATACGGTGTCTATTAAGCATTGCGAAACTCTGAGAAGCTGATTTAATTAAAGGAATAACATGATATTTCATGTTGAAATCGGGAGAGATGAGACACCGTGATATTCAAGATAACAGTCAAGGGATATAAGACAATATTTCATGCTCAAAGAATGAATGTGAAGGGGGTTGAGGAATGAATTGTATGTATATGAGCGAACTTGGGGGCAGAAACAAATGTGGAAAGCAAAGGAGGACGAATGCGGTGAGTGTGGAAATACTTGAGTTATGGATGCTGAGGATGCATACGAGTTTATGAATAATCTAAATGTATGAGCAAGGACTGTGTACGGGAATGTACATAACTTAAGATGTACCCCATTATTAACTTCTTAGACTTAAATGACGGCGACTGCTAGTAACAATTCTCTAACTTTAAATACTCGTTGGTTTCTGAAAAAAAATCACCTGTAAATAAAGTATATGTATAGTTCGACCCTGTGCATTCAGAAAGATATATATAAAAATTAAAACTGCATACCCATTCCTGCAATATGCATACCGATAAATAATAATAATAATCAGGACCTCCTTTCCCACCCTAGGCAGTGTGAGGAGTACCAACATCAAGACGGCCAAAGTTTGCCCACTTCAGCGGGCCACTCTTCCATTCACTCACTATTCAAGTCCTCGAAATCCTAGCTTTTTTTTAACAACAGAACAGAGGAAGGAAAAACAAATGAATAAAAAATATAATCCATACACCAGATTACTAGTGTCCTCTGTTCATAAAATATCTGTAACAGTTAGACTTGAACAGCTGTGGGTTAATATTTGGAGGGAAACAACTCTGGGGAAGCGAGTTCCAGAGAGATGTAGTTCGAGGAATGAAAGAATTCTGATAGGCAGAAGTTCTGCAATATGGCTGAGTGACATTCCAGTCATGAGCGCTACCAGATGCCTGTGTAGCACAAGGGAAGGCATGGAGAGGTGGCACCATGGGCGCAACTTTGTCTGAGCATTTGCCAAAAAAATATCTGTGAAATAATGCAAGGGAGGCAACATTCCTTCTTACATGCAGGGGAGGTAGTTTATATGTAATGGCAGGGTTGTTAATGATTCTAACAGCTTTGTTCTAAATCTGGTCTAGTTGTTTTAATGCAACCTCTCCACAACCATTCCACAACGGTAAGCAATATTCAAGCTGAGAGCGCACATGACTCATATAAATTATAGCGACCTGCTCATCAGCGAAGAAGTTATGGACTCTGTACAATAACCCAAGTTTCTTTGGGATGGTTTTAGCAAGTGATCTGACGTGAGAGGTCCAGCTGAGGGCATTGTTAAGTGAGACGCCAGAATTTCAATACTTTTGGAGATGGAAATATTAGTAGCACTGAAGGTAATGTACAAATCTCGCAATATCTGTCTATTAGTAAACTGTATATATTTAGTTTTATTAGCATTAAAAGAGACAAAGTTGTTTTTTCCTCATTCACTGATTGTAGATAGATCTTGATATGTGGAGATGGCTGTACTGAGTTGAGGGGTAGAGATATTGGACTTTGTAAATGGGTGTCTGAATGTGAATGAACTATGTAGTGTTGAGTCATCTGCATATGAGTGAATGGGATTGTGGTTGACCTATGAGATCATTAACCCCTTAACCACGGGGCGTCACTTTCGTGACGCTTTGGCGCGATGGATCATACCATGGGGCATCAATTTTGTGATTCTGTGTTATTTTGAATTCTCCTGGGCTTACAAGTGGTGGCTTGTATCATCTATCAGTACTGCCAATGTCCAACACCAGTCAGCACTCCTAATCTCATCTGTACTCCCATCCATTGTTGACAATTTAGCCATTTTTCCCTGTTCCTGACTCCCCTCCCTACCTCCCCTCCATTACCCTCTCCTCTCGCCTGCCCGGCCGCGCTGCACTAAGCAAATCTTCCCTGGAATTTTCCACTGATTTTATCCAATGAAATAAGCCCTATGCCCTATTCTTATACAAAATGATATATATACAAAAAAGAAATAAGGTAAGTGATAGTGCCATACTCCTGGAATTGGCTAATTATCACCTGACAAAACTTCACGTGCACTCGTTCGCTAATTTCCCCCAGTAATTTCCCCTTGAAATATGCCGTATAATCTATTCTCGTAATAAAAATATATATATGTAGGGATGGGAGAAGCCTAAGCGATATTCACATGCACCTGGAACTACCTATTTTTTTAAGTATTGTCGAGATTTCCTGCCAATCATTTCATAGCATGTAAATTAGCAGCCATCACCTTATTGACACTGTCAACCCTTGCCTGCCCATATACGCCACGGGAATCAGTTCCTTGTCGTCCTCTGAGGTGAAACCATGTCGCACTCGAGCCCCGCCATTTCCGCCGCTTCTGTGCCCAATGCAAAGGGCCCTGTGACCTCTACCCCAAGAAAAACTCATGTGGGAAGCAGTAAAGGACTTAGTGACTCAGTAGTGGAACACGAACTGCCAGAATTATCAATGATAATGATGGATAGTGACTTTGATCCTTCGGGTGAATTGTGTGATGAGCCTGGGGAGGAAATCGTAACAGAAACTCCTAGTATGAGTGCTTCAGTGTCCCAGGTTATCCCTGGCTCCAAGGGAAAGGAGCCCATAGTGCAGCAAGGGAAGGAATTTGGGAAGGGAGTGAAAAGGCGGAGGGTTAGCCCCGGAACAATGGCCCTAGGTGACCCAGCCCGCCATGAGTCCCGATGTGAATCACCTCCCCGCTCCCCCAGCCACACTTCGCTAATTTCTTCCTCATCTTCAGTGGAATTTTCTCCTGGGTCTTCATCGTCGGAGTCTCCACCAGCACCAACAGTGAAGGCAGGCCGTAGGGGACGAGGTAAATCCCTGACTCGTAAAAGTAGAGTAGCAACTAGAGTAAGGGCTGCTAGTGCTAACGGCAACCCAGGGTCAGTGAGAGTGATCTTGAAACAGCCCAGTCTGCCTCACAGCCACCCTCCACCCTCACCCACCCTACACCGCCACGACAGGGAATCCTGGACTCCTTTGTGTCGACAGAAGGTTCCGATTTCGTCCCTGAACATCTTCATTTCGACAAGAGTTCCTCAGGGATACAGCTTGCCTTCACTTTTAACGAGGATGCTGAGTGTGTGGACTTCCTTTGGCCTTCCTTGATAACGAAGTCATACAGCACATATGTGATGAGACAAACAGGTACAAATCACAGCATGCTGCAAGTGGTGCAGGTGCAGGTGCAGTGATGATGCAACAGTGGACCGTGCTGGGAGTCCAGGAGCTGTATGTGCTCTTCGCCCTCATGCTTCTCTTGCCACACTCAAAGAAGCATGAGCTGGAGGAATACTGGTCAATGCACCCCTTACTACCCTCACCTACCTTCAATAAGTACATGACCAGAGATCGCTTCCGGAACATCATGGGAAACTTGCACTTTGCCAACAACGATGTACCTTCCCAAACCGACCCACTCTGGAAGATCCGGGAGATTCTGAGCAGAATGAAGGATAAGTTTATGTCATTCTTCCACCCCTTTCAGAAGGTTGTCATAGACGAATCCTTGGTTTTGTTCAGAGGATGTCTTAGGTTTGTACAGTACATTCCAAGCAAATGCCATTGCTTTGGAATCAAGTTCTTTGTACTGTGCGACTGTAAGACGGGGTACATCCTTGACTTCGTCATCTATTCAGCCAGCACTGTCGATCTGGACAAAACACATCCCCTTGGCTTCTCAGGCTGTGTAGTGAAAGTGTTGCTTGAAAGGTATTTAGGTGGGAATCATGTGCTGTATACTGACACCTATTAAACAGCATCGAAACTTTCTAAATATCTTTCAGAGCACGGCATCGGCTCCTGTGGCACTGTGTAGAGCAATCATGCCCACTTCCCCAAATTCCCAGAGGCAGGAAACTCACAGCGAGGAGACATGCACCTACGCAAGTCTGAGAAGATGCTGGCAATACGGTGGCATGACAAGACGGTCGTGCACATGCTCACCACCGTACACAAGGGGGAAATGAAAGACAGTAGGAAGATCGACCATAGGACAGGTGAACCTGTGAGGAAACCTGATGCTGTCATCAACTATAATATCAACATGCGGCTGGTGGACAAGTCCGACATGATGATTGGAGAGATCAACTGCCTCAGGAAGAATACTAGGTGGTACAGGAAAGTTTTTCTGCATCTCATTGACATGACGATGCTGAACGCCTTCATCTTGTACAAGATGAAGGTAAAGCCACCCAAGTCCTTCTCCCTGAGGTTGTTTGCCAGGACTTGTGTTCAGCAGCTACTTGAGAGATATGGTAGGGTGACAGCAGCAGCTCCAAGGCGCCATGCTGTAAGACTTCCCGACAGATTTGAGCAGAGGGCATACATAGATCGGCACAGACTGGTGCAAATGCCTGCCACATCCAAGAGGAAGGCTGCGATCTGCAGGTGCCCAGGTGTGTGCACATACCACCCGACTCATACCTGAGCACAAACGCACGTCTTGGCAGTGCGCTGAGTGCCAGGTTCCCCTCTGTGTTACCTGCTCTTTTTATTACCACAGCCTGAAGCAGTTCTAAAAGTGCAAGTAGCATATATAAAGAATGTGTAAATAATGTGTAAATAACGTATACATAGCAAGTGAAAGCAGTGGATGTAAATATGATGGAACAGTGTAATATAGTTTTATAAATTAGTGCAAGTGACGGTGCATAACATAGTGTATGTAAAATAGAAGTGTAAATATTGATAATACAATAGAAAATGTAAATAGAAATGTAAATAATTAGTAATATAAGAATATGAGTACAAATACTTGAAGTTATGACAGTGAAAGTGAAACCTTGGCTCTCTACGTATTTTACTGAAAGAGAAATTGAATGCTTACAGTGACAATAAACTACTATTACTGAAGGAAACTTATGGATAAAGACTGCAGATATATATCAGTGTTATATAGTAACAGGAATATAAAGTGCGAGTGTTTTTATGAATAATAAATGAGAGAATACCAGCAGGAAACGAGCACAAGTGGGAGACTCGTAGGCGCTCGTAATTTTCATTGCTTTCACAGTTTTTTTTTTTTTGGAGTATGGATTCCAAACTATCTTAAAATCATAAAATAGTGTTTCTAGTGATAATATCAGGCTGTGGTAATCATATTACCGGGTGTCAGGAAGTGTAAAGTGGAGACTTCGTTACCCAACTTCAGAGGTCTCCACAAGTCCTATAGTACTCGATGAAGGCTCAACAAACATCCCAGGAGAAAGCTGAATGTATGTGCCATAAGCATATTTAATTATATTATTCTGGGACTAATAACTGATTTTTGGCAAATATTTTTAGAAAGTCTGTCAGAGCGCAAATATCCTAGCGGGACACACAAGTCGCACCAACACAACTCCACGGTTTAGGGGTTAATATGAACCAGGAATAGGGTTGGTGCCAGAACTGATCCCTGCGGCACGGCGGCGTTAACTGAGTGGAAATTGGAATATACATCATCTACTTTTACTCTTGTTTTCGTGTCACTAAGATATGAAGAAATCAAAGGAACAAAAGACATTAGTCCTTAGCAAGGGAGTTTGGACAGCAGGGAACGGTGCCATACTCCATCAGATAGGCCAAAAAAAAAATCTCACCACATTCTGTAGCTTAGTATATACCTATCTGCCAAAGCCAATCCGAATGCTGTCACATTAAACGGGGATGCCAAATCCCTGGTTATGCATTTCTCCCCACCAAGTTCATCCAGCCAGTTCGGTCTCTTGTCAGACCCTTAGCCTCACCAACTTTCATACCTCTCTTCCTCTCACACTCATCTACCATATCCCTCCACCTTCATTTTGGTCTACCTCGCCTCCTCCCACCTTCAAATCCGCTGAAATATACCTTTTTCACCATTCTGTTGTCACCCATTCTCTCCACATAACCATCTCATTATCTATCCTTGCCAGACGCCTCAATCCCGTTTGGGGTGGCCACAAACAAATCGCCTCCAAGTCGCCCTGTCCCCCGCCATTTCACTGCCCTGCTCCCAACTCACACCCCCCTCTCTCATATACCTCTCCACCCCATCCCTCCATCTCATCCTCGGCCTCCCCCTCCCTCTTCCCCCCTCCACCTCACTCACATACACTCTCTTCGTCAGTCTTTCACCCTCCATCCTCTCCACATGGCCAAACCACCTCAGTGTGTTCCTCATAACGCTGCCTATCACATCCACATCCACACCACAACGTTCCTTTATATCCTCATTCGTCAGCCTGTCACTCCACGTGACTCCACAGGCTCCTCTTAAATAACTCATTTCCACTGCTCTCACTCTTGACTTGTGTCCTTCCAATAATGTCCAAGCTTCACTTCCGTACGTTAGAGTTGGTATCACAATACTGTCATGTAGTAACTTTTTCACTTCCATGCTCACTTCCCTGTTTCTTATCACTGCTTTCAAGGAACCAGCAACCTTTCTCCCCTGCTGTACCCTTTCAAGCGCTTCACCCTCCAAACCTCCATCCTTACTCATCACACTACCCAAATACTTAAACGTACTCACATTTTCCAATTCCTCACCATCCAACCTCGCTGTACATTCACTGACTTCACCTCTCTCAAAGACCATCACTTTACTCTTCCCTACATTCACCTTTAGGTTCCGTTTCTTACACACTCTCTCAAACTCATCCACCAAGCCTTGCAGCTCCCCTTCTTCTCCACTCAACAACACAGTATCATCTGCAAACAACAGTACAGGGAGTTTCCAAACACTAATCTCTCTCACCAGGGCCACTCCAACATCCACTACCCTACCTTGTACCTCTTTTATTACCCCATCCATGTACAGATTGAACAACCATGGAGACATGACACATCCCTGTTTCAAACCAACTTTCAAAGAGAAAAATTCACTTAGTTCACCATCCACACGCACTGCAGCCTTCGCACCATCGTACATACTCTTCACAGCATTCAACAACTTCCCATCTACTCCATATATTCTTCATACTTTCCACAATCCTTGTCTATCCACCCTGTCATATGCTTTCTCCAAATCCATGAAAGCCGCATACAACTTCTTTCCCTTCTCTAGAAACTTTTCCACTAAAGATCTAAGAATGAATATCTGATCTACACAACCTCTTCCCTTCCTAAAGCCTCCCTGTTCTTCTCCAACTAATTTCTCTGTTCTTTCTCTAACTCTGTCAATAAGTATCCTACCATACACTTTTCCTATTATACTAAGAAGACAGATGCCCCTATGATTACCACACACTTCTTTTTTCCCTTTTCCTTTGTACAAGGGAATAATTATACCTGACTTCCAATCCTCCAGGACTCTACCTTCCTCCCAGGCCAATCTGCACATCTTCCACATCCATTCTACTACTATCTCTCCCCCATGCTTCAGCATTTCACCACACACTCCATCAATTCCTGGGGCTTTCCCCGATTTAACTTTCTTCATTGCTTCCACAACTTCTATCCCACTGATTTCTTCCTGTCTTCTCACCTCCCTACTTCTCCCAGCCATTCCCCAGCCACTTATACTCGCATTACTTCCATCCTCTACGTTCAACAATTCCTTAAAGTGTTCTCTCCGTCTGCTCACTTTTTCTCCCTTCTCCACTAGTAATCTACCATTTTTATCTTTCACTCCCCTGCTAACTTCACTTCCACCCTGTCTTACTCTTTTCACTTCTCTCCAGAACATTTTCTTACAGTCCCTCCACTTTACACTCAAATTCCTTCCAAATTCTTCATCCACTCTCTTCTTACTCTCTCTTACTAATCTTTTCACCTCTTTCTTCCTTTCCACATATAACTCTCTCTTCCGCCTCTCAACTTCTTCCACGCCCCTATTTCTCATCCATTCATTGTATGCTTTCTTCTTTTGTGCCACAGCCTGTTTCACCTCTTCAGTCCACCACGCTGTTCCTTGCACCCCCTTCCGTCTTCTCTTCCTTCCACACACCACATCACATGCTGCACATATTTCTTCTGTAAATATCTTACACACACCTTCCACGTCTCCCATCTGCTCCAATTCATATTTGCCCAATCGTTCCTCCACTTCTCTCTTATACTCTGCCTTTTTCTCATCCTCTTGTAACCTTTCCACTCTCCTTGCAACTACTCCTTCCTCTCGTCTTTCCCTTCTTCTATTCCTCCATCTCACTTTCATCCTAATTCTGACCACCACCAAGTAGTGGTCAGAAAGTCCACTCCCCCAATCTCTATACACTCTTGCATCCTTTACACATCTTCGCATCCTTTCATCCACACACACATAATCAATCATTGCCTTCCTTTCATTCAGTTCACCACCCACCCTTCTCATCACACGCCATGTATACCTGTGGATCATTTTATGCCTGAAGAGGGTATTGGCTATCACCAACCCCCTCCCCGCACAAATGTCCACTAACGCACTCCCATTCTCATCTATCTCGGCAGGCACACCCCACTCACCAACTATTCCATCCACCTTCACATTACCAACTTTACCATTCATATCACCAATCAAAAACACTCTCTCATTCCTTCCAAACTTTTCCATGCACACTTCCACATTTGTCCAGAACTCTTCTCTCACTCTTCTAGCATGATCTTGCGTTGGCGCATACACACACACAATCGCCCACATTTGTATTCCAACTTTCAACTTTACCCACACAATCCTTGACCCAACTGATCCATACTGTCTTATGCTCTTCTTCCATCTTTTACTCACAACTATACACACTCCTTCCTTTGCCCTCTCATTCTCATCTACTCCTGCACATATACCCCATCCATACTCCCATTCTCTCACACTTTCTCCTCTCCATTTTGTTTCAGTTATTCCACATACATCCACTTTTGCACCCTCAAGCACCTGGACAATCTCTCTTTCACCTCATCATTCGCTCCTCTTACACTCCACGTAGCCAGTACCAAGTTCTTTGTCCGGTCCTGGGTCGTCATCGTTTGGTCAGTCTTTGTCCGAGGATTCTTATTTGTTTTTTCAGTTAGTTGTTTCCCGGGAAGGGGCTCTAACCCTCCGCCAACCCTTTTAGTCGCCTTTTACGACAAGCAGGGATGCTGGGGGAATATTCTTGAAAACCCCCCTACCCCCAGGGGGGGTATCCTATCCACTCTCTGTACTCCACGCACATTCCTCAGCAGTTCCATCTCCACTGCTCTTACTCCTGACTCTTCATTTTCATGCCATACCATAGTCTCACATCCCTATGTTAAAGTTAGCGCTAACACTCTTTCATGTAAGTCTTGTGCAACTGCAACATTCAAGCCTGTTTCTCTTCAAGGCATTCATTGCATCAGCCACTTTCCTTCTCTGTCACTCTATTCCCTACTTCTTTTGCACATTTTCCTCTCTTTTCCATCCTTGAACTCTCTCACCATTTCCAGTCTTTCTCCATTCACTGTAACATCACACTAAGAGTCACCTTCTCTCTCAATAACCATCATTTTACTCTGTTCTACATTTACTCTCAAGGCACGACGCTCACAAACATTTACAAAACTCTGCACTAGTCTACAAAGCTTTTGTCCAGTATTTGCAAGCAGTACTGCATCAGAAGCATACAAAAAGTTTGAGATATTCCATCCATCACAATTCATTAACATCACATCCCTCTCTCCATTACTCGTATTTTTACTTCTCTCATCATCCCATCCATATATACGAGTGTATTGAACAACCATGGGGACATCACACAACCATGTTGCACGCCCACATTGATCATGAACCATTCACTTTGATGCCCATTAACCCTTACACACGCCCCACTACCATCATGAAAACTATTGACGGAACCTAGCAGCTTACCATCTTCACCGTACATACACAAAACCTTCCACAATCCTTCTGTGTCTATTTTGTGGTGTGCTTTTTCCAAGTCCATAAATGCCATAAACACAGAACGCTTCTCACTCGCCTTCTCCACAATCTGTCTCACTACTAATATTTAATCCATACATCCTCTGCTGCTCCACCCTGTTCGTCACTCACTGCGTCTTCTGATATTTCTCTTACTTTTTCCTATTAAAATTCTTACTTATACCTTCCCTAAAACACTTAATAGACTTATGTCACGATCAATCTGGCACCCATTTCGCTCGCCTTTATTTTTGTAGAGGGGTACAATCACTGCCATTGTCCACTCTACTGGGTTTCACTCATCCATGCCTTCATACATATCTCCAACAAGCACATCATTTCAGTCTTTCCACTACACTTAATCACGTCTGCATGATCAGCAACCACCGCTGCTTTTCCATTGCTCAGCCATTTCACAGCGTTCTTCACCTCTGTGAGTGCCACGTATACTGGCACTGCCTTCCTTCTCTGTGCACACCTACAACCAATTATGTTAACAGTGTCTATGCTCTCACCATTCCCATTCATCAGACTTTCAAATTACTCTTTCCATCTGGTCCTTACTTCATCTACCACTTACATCCATCACACTTTCACATTTCTTTCCAATGTCTCTTCTACATTTCCGCACCTCATTCCAGAATAACTTCCTATTTTCAGAGTAGTTTGTATTCATTATTCTTCCTAGATCATCATTTACCTCCTTCTTTTTTCCCTTTCTCTAGTTTCTTTACATGCTTCTTGCTCTCAGTATTTTCATTTCTTATTTCAACTGAACCCCTGTTCTGTATACACTCTAGCCACTTCTTCCTCCACTGCTCTCTTAAACTCTTCATCCCACCATGCCTTACTGTTCTTCTTTGTTGTTACTGTTGCCACACCACAAACCGCTTTAGCATTCCTAAGTAAGCATTCCACAAGCTGTCCAGCTCAGTTTCATTCCAATTCACTGATTCTAGCTTCTCCCATTCTTTGGCCCTGTATTCATCAGCCATTTCTTTGATCCTCACCTTCACGACTTTCACTCTCTCTCCCTGACAGCTCCTCTCTTCTTCGTCCACTTCACTCCTCTCTGTTTGCTCTTGCATACCATAATCATATGATCTGACAAACCCCCACATCTTCCTTTCACAGCCCAAGTATCAGCAACACTACCCAGTGTCGACTTCTTTACGAGCGTGTAGTCAATCAGGCTCCTCTCAAAACCATCTCCAATCTCTCTCTAAATCACGTATATTTATGTGCATCTTTGTGTTTGAAATAAGAATTACAAATGCACAGCCTTCTTTCCGGACACATGTCCTTCAGTTGCTTCCCATTATCATTCTCTCCTGGTACTCTATTATTACCCATTGTGTCATTCTCAGGACTATTGCTTACATTCCCATTCATGCCACCACTGGCAGGGTAGGGCTGGCGGCACAGGGTCCTCCCGGTCGCCATCAAGCAACTGCCGGCAGCGACTGTTGCTATTTCTGGGAATGCTCGTCGGCGATGAAGTGACAGTGCGGCCTTATTCTTTACCAATATCCATGGCCTTACCACAAATTTAAACTCAGTTCATTTTTTTCTTCAGTCCATATCCCCTTTGGCCCTTTTCCTCACAGAACCACAAATCTCGCCTTCTACCGATATATCTCCATTTTGTTCTCCCAGTTACCATCTCCTTACAAACTTCTGTAACAAGGGCGGCACCTGTTCTTATATCAAATCCTAATATGCAGTTGACACTGTTTTAAACTTCATTTCATCCAGTTTTGATTACTCATTATATAAACTAAATTGTCAAAATATTATCAAATATATTTGTGTAGTCTATTGTTCCCCCAATGCTTCTTCGGAACCCAGTGTATTTGATTCCATATCCACTCAGTTGAGTAACCTTAACCTTGCCCTTGGTACCGAAATTACCATTTTGGGTGATTTTAACATACATAATGTTGAATGGTTATTGCATTCTGCCCGGACTGACGACGCTGGTCTAGAGTGCGAGCTGTTTGTGGAATCGTTTAATCTCACCCAGTTGGTAAAGCAACCAACCAGAATACCTGATAATCCTGACCATAATGCCCATCTCTTGGATTTATTCTTGACAAATAATCCAGATCAATACAGGATAGAGGTACTGTCACCATTTGGATCCTCTGACCACAATCTCATCAAAGCCTCATTAGTTAACCCTCCCACACCTCCCCGTTCTGAACCTGTCAGAGTGACCCGATGGCACTTTGATAGGGCAGACTGGGATGGATTTAGAAATTATCTTGCTGACATTCCATGGCAGTCTTTCTTCTCTAGTGATCCCAGTTCTACCCAATCCCACATTTGTGACTTAATACTAGCTGGTATTGATTTATTCATACCAAGAAAACAGTTCACTAAAAGATCGAACTCCCCAAAATGGTTTGATAGCAACTGTGCCAGAGCAACAGCCCAAAAGTCTTTAGCATATAACTCTTACTTAAAATAAAAATCATCTGAATCACTCTCCCAATTTAAAATTGCTAGAAATCATGCAGAAGCTGTATTAAATCTATCTAAATCAAACTTTCTTCAAAAGCAAGCGTCAAAACTACTTAACAACCCTAATGACAATAGAATATTCTGGTCAGCTCTTAATTCCTTCAATAATAACTTTAACAAGTCATCTTTCATTCCCCCACTAAAATCTTCAGATGGCAACATTACAAATGACCCACGTGGGAAAGCAGATATCTTTGCCAGTACCTTTGCCAGAAACTCTACCATAGACGATACCTGCCAGAAGGTCCCAGTACTGGAACTTGATTCTCCCGAAATTGCCCAACTTAAAATATAGACAAGATACGTAAAATCCATCCTAGACAATTTACCTGCCAACAAAGCTCCAGGCCCAGATGGAATCCGCTAATTGTTTTGAAAAAGTGTTCCCCTGAACTTGCCTCTGTCCTAGTTAACCCGCCCCATCCCGTCGACATATGGGTACGTTGCAACGATTTGCATTTGCCAGTCCCGGCGACGTACCGGTACGTCATGCAATTGCAAGGTCCCTAATTTGCACAATTTTCAATTTCCGCGCGTGATTTTTCGTATGTATACACGAGACACCTTCCTCTATTCCTCTACAAGATGCCAAGCAGGGACAATGCCTTACACCGCATAACCTCCCCCCTCCCCCCCCACGCCATTGTCTCGGCAATTCACCTGTTACCAGTGACCTGGCTAATAAAGATATTCAGGGCCAGAGTGATTCCCCAATCGATGACAATGTGGAGGACAATGTTTACATAGCATTAGAAGAAGAAACAGCCAGAAATAATGATCAGGTAATGTGGCAAAAAAAGGTCAGGTATGGTGATTAGTTAGTGAGTGAAACAATGCTTATAATGCCTTTATTACTGCTTGAAAACCAATATACTCTCATACTACATATACATTCGTACCAAGTAAATAAATAAATACTGTTTATGAGTGGATAAAATAGTTACCCTCCCATAGAACTCGTTTTCTTTGGTGCCAGCATGTCAGAAAACCCAGTCAGGTAAGGAGGAACTCCTACCCGGATTGGGTATTCTAAATCTCAGGTGAGCGATTTCTCTATGAATTTTCGATGTTTCTCACCAAAAGCGAAGGTTTTAGCCAAAAAAAAATTTTCCGAAAATACCTCGGGACTGGGGGATGTCGGAGGTGCGGAAGACCTCGGGACGTGACGGGTTAAATTATTCAGACTATGCATAAATACTTCTTTATTCCCAAATTCATGGAAAGAAGCCAATATCCACCTAATTCCGAAGAAAGGAAGTTCGTCTGACCCTTCCGATTACAGACCAATAGCTGTCACATCTTCTCTTGGTAAGGTATTTGAAACTTTAATTAATAAGCACATTGTTAAACATCTTGAATTCAACAACTTAATTAGTGATAGACAATATGGTTTTTGCCACGAAAGATCCACCATTGACATACTCAGTCTCTTAACTCATACCATCCATCAATCAATTGATCTTTTTGGAGAAACTCATGCAGTAGCTCTTGATATCTCTAAAGCTTTCAACAGAGTATGGCACCGTTCCCTGCTGTCCAAACTCCCATGCTATGGACTAACGTCTTTTGTTCCTTTGATTTCTTCATATCTTAGTGACAGGAAAATAAGAGTAAAAGTAGATGATGTATATTCCAATTTCCACTCATTTAACACCGGCGTGCCGCAGGGATCAGTTCTGGTGCCAACCCTATTTCTGGTTCATATTAATGATCTCTTATCTGTCACCCAAAATCCGATTCACTCATATGCAGATGACTCAACACTACATAGTTCATTCACACTCAGACACCCATTTACAAAGTCAAATATCTCTACCTCTCAACTCAGTACAGCCATCTCCATAAATCAAGATCTATCTATGATCAGTGAATGGGGACAAAACAACCTTGTCTCTTTTAATGCTAGTAAAACTAAATATATACAGTTTACTAATAGACAGATATTGCCAGATTCGTACATTACCTTCAGTGCTAATAATATTTCCATCTCCAAAAGTATTGAAATTCTTGGCGTCTCACTTAACAGTGCCCTCAGCTGGACCTCTCATGTCAGATCACTTGCTAAAACCACCTCAAAGAAACTTGGATTATTGTACAGAGTCCGTAACTTCTTCGCCTATGAGCAGTTAGCTATAATTTATAAGTCATGTGCGCTCTCAGCTTAAATATCGCTCACCCTTGTGGAATGGTTGTGGAGAGGTTGCATTAAGACAACTGGACAAAATTCAGAACAAAGCTGTTAGAATCATTAACAACCCTGTCATTACATATAAACTACCTCCCCTGCATGTAAGAAGGAATGTTGCCTCCCTTGCATTATTTTACAGATATTTTTTTGGCAAATGCTCAGACGAAGTTGTGTCCATGATGCCACCTCTCCATGCCTTCCCTTGTGCTACACGGGCATCTGGTAGTGTTCATGACTGGAATATCACTCAGCCATATTGCAGAGCTTCTGCTTATCAGAATTCTTTCATTCCCCGAACTGCATCTCTCTGGAATTCGCTTCTCTAGAGTTGTTTCCCTCCAAATTTCAACCCACAAGTGTTCAAGTCTAACTGTTACAGATATTTTATGAACGGAGGACGCCAGTAATCTGGTGTATGGATTGTTTTTTTGTTTTTTTTACTCATTTGCTTTTCCTTCCTCTGTTCTGTTATTTATAAAAAAAAAAAAAAATGCCGCCCATTACAAACACTTTGTAACTCCTGGGTATTCTCCTACTACTTCATCTATCTCATCCCAAAACCTGCCTTTCACTGTCTCACTCTTGTCATCACGCAGTGCGTATGCTACAGTCACTGCCATTTCACCTTCTTATACCTGAACTTCACATACAATCATATATCATTCCACTCTGCCACACTTCATTCATTAACAAAGCAACTTCTTCCTTGCATCTTGCTCGCACATTCATACCCGACCTTAAACTCTTCACACCCTCGCCCTCCTCTACTTCACACCCATTCATCTTTGTTTCACACAGTGCCATCACGGTATATTTCGCACTCTTAAACATATTAACCACTACCAGCCTCTTGCTCTCCTCATTCACGCCTCTCACATTCCACATGGCCATGCTAAACTGCCTTTTTGTTGGGACCCTCGCCTGGTATTTGGCCCTTCGAGGCTTTCCGAAACGTTGGCCATAATATAGTGATTTTAGGTAGGGGCACGGGGGGGGGTCACTTAACCTGGTAAGACCCCCAGGTTCTATGATTACCACCCAGCGTAGTGAATGGTTTCCTGGGTACCGGAAACCTTTTGGCTTGTCACTCAGTGTACAGACCATTAAAGGGACCACTACAGTGAGTGCATAATGTGCTCCCACCTTCTAAATAACATTACTGCGGATGATAGCACATTCTACAACATGTACTAAGCGATATTTGCCTACTTTCTCTATTATGAATCCACTATAAGTTTTAGAGGCGGGCTGACTCCCTTGAAAATAATGATGGAAAATTTTATGTAGTGGAAGACAATCACGGAACCAGACGAAGCGACCTGAGAAGTTTGGGTGAAATCCATGAGCTCACTTTGCCCTATTGCTGATCATTTTTAAACTGAGTGTTGAGGGGGTGGAGGGCTGACTCCTCCCAGAATCATTAGTGATCTCTGTCCACAAATATCACATTATGGATGATAGTCCATTGTACGACATTTACTAAGATACCAAAGCCCTATCTGCTCTCCTTTCAAAGTTTCTGAAAATTTTTACTTAGGCAAGGGGTTCTTAACTCCTCTAGGAATCATTATTGTAAAATTATATTTAAGAGAAGACCTTCTGAGTAAGCAGACGAACTCAACCGGGAAGTTTTAATCAAATCCAACAAAGAGCCAAAGAGGAGTTAAGGCACACACACACCGCTCGTTGGTGCAGTGGTTACGTTCCCACTTGCCAACTGGTGGACGGGAGTTCGCGCCTCGCTCAGGTTGCGAAAAGTTTCACTGACGAAGTGGGTTGTTACTGTCCCCCTTGAGCAAGGGGACGGGTGTGTGTGTGTGAAGGTCACAGCCTTGCCCTTAGATCGGACTATATGAGCTCTCAGCTCCCTTTCGGGAGGGTAAAAGCTGACCATCACGACCATCAAGTGATCCTGACCGACCCGGTGAATTACACACACACACACAGGTTAACTCTTGCTCAACGGTATACGGTATAGGTCGAGTTGCCGGAAAAGATACCATCCTGCTTCGTAGGATTGATTAAAAAGGGAGGGGGACGAATACGTTACAGATATGAGCAAAACATTTACAATGTAGTATTTACTGAACTGTCCCTCAGTGTCAAGGGCCCACAGAATGAGGAATAAATGCCGCTCAACAAACTGTGCAGTACCTCAGCGAGCTGATAATTACCTTTCAGAAGTGTGTAGGTACAAGAGTACGAGTAAACATAAAATAAATCAGCCTACTTTTTTAAATAATGTTATTATGCCGTTTCGAAATCAGAGACAAATCTAGTTAAAATTGAAAATAAGTTTTACTGTCTGATCCCGAGTGTTATGGGTTATTATTTAATGGTGAGAGAGAGAAAATCATAAGCCATGGAAGCTGATAACCAGGTAAATACAATGTAATAGTTTACGAAATACTTCATAAAATGTCCTGAGATGTTCGTAAGTAACTGAGGATCTAGTTAACATTAGGCCCAACTATTTTATGCAACAACAAAGAATTTGGGTTATTAAAGCAATACATTACCGCCAACACTATCAGTGTTACCAAGTGTACATGACTTACCGTTGCGAGAAGCGTGGGATGGGGCAGCGAGAAGGAGAACGAGGGTGCAGAGGCTGGCCAGGCTCTCACTCAGTGGCAACATTGGGTCCAGAGGTAACACTCAGAATATCCTGTTTCGCTTTCTCTATCTCCTGTTACATATTTTTTCCTCTAGTTTGAATATATCAGAAGTTTCTATTATCTACAAACAAGCAGTTCATTTTTCATATCGAAATATTGTTTATGTTTTGTCATTTCCACGGCCATATCATTTTCTATAGACACCGTTTTGGCCTAAAGTTTATTTTCATTGATATTTTTATCTTGTTCTTCAATATATTTTCTGTTTCTTTCTATGTGCCATGACACCATCATATAATATTCCCCCTTAATGATATTATTTATATCATTTTATTTTCTGTTCTGCTGTGAATCAGTTGAAATGTCATTGCACATACGAGTTTCATCTTCATCACACTGTGGTTTTCTTCTCCACTGGGAAGGCTAAAATTATTTGGTGGCAACACAAAGACTCCAGTAAACCACCCAGTTAGACCAGCAAACCCCAACCAAAGGGAAGAGAAAAAAAGAGTCGGATAAGCCGAGTTTTCATATTCCACCCTGTTCGTACTCCACCAGCCAGTGGAAGAAGTTGCTGAAATTCAAAGCCTTCTTCCTTCCGTGTTCTGAGGGAGTTTTAAGATTCTGACTCTATCAGTCTGGGACTGCCATTCTGGAGTAAGTTGGAGTGAGAGATGGAAAACGTAAGGTCGACCAGTAAGTATTTTGTCATGGTTCATTTGCATCACTGACTTTTTTTGCTCGACCATAACCAATCCGTACGTTTGTCAAAAGAAAGTTATTCTAAAATTTTCTTATGTTGGATTATAATCAATTTTGTTAATACTACTAGTGATCTTATGACTCAATTAAGTGGCTATTAAACTGGGAGCCCTAATATTATACAACTTCTTAAATTCTACACATTCGTAACAAATCTTCGATTTACAATTTTTTGGAACACACTTTTTAAGCTACTTTTTTGCAACTTGTTATTGGATAAAAACTCTACAAATGTCATAACACTTTCTTCATTCAACTTATATTTCACAACTAACATGGGCATAAAATTGAAAATGCAACATTAAAGCAAGGTAACATAGCTACAAAAGTGAAGGCTTCCTAGAGAAATATTAATCATTTTCATCTTTCTTCCTCTCTGCCTTGAGGCTACGCACCTTGAAACTACAGAGAAAGGACGACGATTACACTTAAAAGTTAGTGGCTTCAGAGCCGAGATGACATTGTATGGGATATTGTTGTGGCCTTCACCAATGTTGAATTTTTTCCTACAGTAATTTTAGGATGAATTTTTTTTTTTTTTTTTTTTTTTGCCTTTTTTGCCTACAATAAAAGTTCTTGGTCCATTTCTGACATCGTCACTCATCCTTTTTCCCAGCTTCAACTATCCCCAAATCCTTGGTTAATCTTGTTTATCCACATTTACGATATATATATACAGGTCTTATCTTCTCATTCAATGAACACCTGCTCAAAATTACACAGGATATCTCAGCAACATCCCTCCATTTCCACCCAACACTACAGTTCACAAACCCACATAAAAACACAGCCACCATAGTCATAGAAAACATCCTCAAAAACGACCACCAAACATTCACCTTCAGGAATCACCCTCCCCAGAGAGAAACGAGAACACCTAGCCAAACGCTGATGCGACCGCCATCCTTCCCTGTCAAAGTACTGACACAAAATGCAATTCACAAACAATCCACTGTAAACACACTGCACAAATCACACATACACACCATATGCACTACACTATCACTACGGAGACAATTTTCAACATGCCCACAACAAGAGGCCTCTGGGGGGCAACTAGTCGGAGTAGCCGATTTCCTGCCGTCCATTGGGTTCAAAGTGACCCAGAGGTCAAAACAACATCTGCAACATCATCATTTCTATTTTAGTTCATTCTACTATCGGCTGACTCGGTGACAGCTGGTAATGAAAGTGTAGTTGGTCTTGACTTACTGGTGACTCCAGTTTTAATCTGCACATATACGTCACTGTCTTCAGTACTAAATTCGTGAAATAAACATGAGTATCGGTATATTTATGTGTATGACATCTCTAGAGAATATTTTGTAAACAAAATATTTTTGGGTCAACTGTAGGTTTCTAGAAAAAAAAAAAAAAAAAAAAAAAAACTGCCATTATCGTGTCGAACGCTTTAACAATCATATTTCAAGTTGTATTTCAACTTTAAACTTTTCTGGATTGTCAAACAACATAAAGCTGCTGTTCCAAACTTTAGATTCCATGCCATTTCCAACTTGGAGATCCAACCTCCTCTTGACATTCTCCAGTTTACAGCCTTAAGATTCGAGCTGTCTCTTACCGCCAGTCTTGACTTATTTTTCTGAGATGCCCGAGATGACAAGAAACTGCTTAAAGTAACTCCACACAAAGGACGGAGGCTACTCAGAGATTCTTGCTTAATGAAGATATAGCTTTTTCTTTTTAAATCGTTTCTTAAAATACACTTCACCACAGTACTCACTGCCATATAATCTTTAGTTTCATTGGCCTTTCATATGTTCTTGCTATTCTGCTGTGCTCGTCATTTGCACCTAATATAACCATAAGTTAAGCAGTCATTGCTTCTCAGTACTTCTTAGTTCACACAAAGAAGGTAAGCTTAGACCTGTTTATTTTATTTGTATGTTTCAGCTGGTGTTTTCTGCATAAAGCGACAGGGTCGGCTTGTAAATGGTAGTCATTTTCCACCTCCCAGCGTTATTCTGGATCACCATCATCTGTAATGGAGAAAAGTTTTGTTGAAGGCTGAATGAGGAATCTTGCAGGCAAGAATAGCCAATCATGGTAATTGTAAACATTACGAGTAGAGAAGGAAGAAGAGGAGAGTGAAAGTACAGGAAAATATGCTGAAAAGAAACTGTAACAGACGCAGCACATAAAGTACAGTAATTACTTGCAATGTATGTTACATAATCACACACAGTTTTGCAATATGTTGACCACACATTGAAAATATTACGTGATGAATGATTGATCAAAAAGTCCTGCATGCTGATCGACGAAGAATACAGAATTTCCTAAAGATCTTGTTCCCTGCTGACATTATCTGAAGTTTCAGATTTTTCGTTAAAGTTTCTGAACACAGTGTAAGATGAAGCATCGTGTGGAAGACCTTGTCACCTTATAGATAACTAAAAGCCTGTACATTTATTACTGTATAACACACGTTAGTAAAATATGGTAAATTATAGCAGTACACCAGATGAGAAATGTTTAGATCTTAACCCATTTCAGTGTACAGATTATAAAGGGATCTGATTCAAGTATGTAAAATTCTTAAGGGACATGACAATATGGTATGGATAAGAACTTTACAATAGACCGGTCAAATAACACGAGACTATTACCTCACCTGGGACGAAGTCTGGCGAGGTATTGTTTTTGATCGAGTTTGTTTGAAAGTTTCCTTGTTTGTCAGCAACATTACGGAAAAATAGCTCAATGAAATTACATGAAATTTTCAGGATATGTGAGCAGTGGTCCCAAAAGGAAGTGTTTAAATTTTGGAGGCAATCAAGTGACCTTGAAAGGTCAAAATTAAAGTCAAGGATTATCACAAAGCTATATCATAAAATTAGTTAATGACAGAGATATGTACTGTCATAATTATGAACCTACAGGAACTCATACCATGGGCTTTCATTTGGCACCAAGATCTTTGACCTTGAGTGTATATATATATCCAAAAGTGGTTAGGGTTTATTGGTCACGTAATGCCACTCACGGATGAATGAGGCTGGTCACTCTCATCTTAAATGTCAGGACCAACTTGCCTAGCCCCGGGCTCCTACGCTTCTCATGGGGCAACGTAGGACTGGATGATATATATATATATATATATATATATATATATATATATATATATATATATATATATATATATATATATATATATATATATAAAATTATAAGAGGTTTGCTTTCGCAGACCAACACACAGTGTTTGTGCACCCTTGTTTCCTATCACCGTGACCACAAATGAATTCCGACCAGTGACCACAAATGACCTCAGAGGTCAACCTCACATAACCTATGTCCTAACTAGACGGTATATAAGTATCCATGCCAAAAACAGGGCTGCTGGATCCAGTCGTTCTAACATGTATTACCGGTGTGAGATATATATATTATATATATATATATATATATATATATATATATATATATATATATATATATATATATATATATATATATATATAAATATATATATCCGCCTCAATCCCGTTCGGGGTGGCCACAAACAAATCGCCTCCACGTCCCCCTGTCCCCCGCCATTTCACTGCCCTGCTCCCAACTCACACCCCCTCTCTCATATACCTCTCCACCCCATCCCGCCATCTCATCCTCGGCCTGCCCCTCCCTCTTTCCCCCTCCACCTCACTCACATACACTCTCTTCGTCAGTCTTTCACCCTCCATCCTCTCCACATGGCCAAACCACCTCAGTGTATTCCTCCTAACACTTCCTATCACATCCACATCCACACCACAACGCTCCTTTATATCCTCATTTGTCAGCCTGTCTCTCCATGTGACTCCACAGGCTCCTCTTAAATAACTCATTTCCACTGCTCTCACTCTTGACTTGTGTCCTTCCAGCAACGTCCAAGCTTCACTTCCATACGTTAGAGTTGGTATCACAATACTGTCTTGTAGTAACTTATTCACTTCCATGCTCACTTCACTGCTTCTTATCACTGCTTTCAAGGAATCAGCAACCTTTCTTCTCCGCTGTACCCTTTCAAACACTTCACCCTCCAAACCTCCATCCTTACTCATCACACTACCCAAGTACTTAAACGTACTCACATTTTCCAATTCCTCACCATCCAACCTCGCTGTACATTCACTGACTTAACCTCTCTCAAAGACCATCACTTTACTCTTCCCTACATTCACTTTTAGATTCTGTTTCTTACACACTCTCCCAAACTCATCCACCAAGCCTTGCAGCTCTCCTTCGTCTTCAGTCAACAACACAGTATCATTCGCAAACAACAGTACAGGGAGTTTCCAAACACTACCCTCTCTCACCAGGGCCACTCCAACATCCACTACCCTACCTTGGACCTCTTTTATTACCCCATCCATGTACAGATTGAACAAACATGGAGACATGACACATCCCTGTTTCAACCCAACCTTCAAAGAGAAAAATTCACTCAGTTCACCATCCACACGCACTGCAGCCTTAGCACCATCATACATACTGTTCACAGCATTCAGCAACTTCCCATCTACTCCAGATATTCTTAATACTTTCCACAATCCTTGTCTATCCACCCTGTCATATGCTTTCTCCAATCCATGAAAGCCGCATACAACTTTTTTCCCTTCTCTAGAAACTTTTCCACTAAAGATCTAAGAATGAATATCTGAACTACACAACCTCTTCCCTTCCTAAAGCCTCCCTGTTCTTCTCCAACTAATTCCTCTGTTCTTTCTCTAACTCTGTCAATAAGTATCCTACCATACACTTTTCCTATTATACTAAGAAGACAGATGCCCCTATGATTACCACACACTTTTTTTTCCCTTTTCCTTTGTACAAGGGAATAATTATACCTGACTTCCAATCCTCCGGGACTCTACCATCATCCAAGGCCAATCTGCACATTTTCCACATCCATTATATATATATATATATATATATATATATATATATATATATATATATATTGATCATCGCAGTGTGTTACTGTATAATGGTGCATGGCTCGGTGATGTCTCACACTGATTTGTACTATAAAGAGTGTGTGTATATGTGTGTGTGTGTGTGTGTATGTGTGTGTGTGTGTGTGTGTGTGTGTTCTCTAGTCGTGATGTAGTAAACATGAGGCATGGTGTTGTATGGTAAAGCGCTGTGGTGAAATGCGGTAACCTGATATGGATCATGGCTTCGTGCGTGTAGCGTGATGTTGGTGATGTGAAGTGGAAAGTAAACTATACTGGCCCGTTAAGGAGCTGTGATTGCTCCTAAGTAATAAAATTCATGACAAAGTAGAGTGAACTGTACTGCATGTAATGAACTACACTGGTACTCGTTTTGTTATAATGTGATGACGTGGAGTCATTGCTGGTGTAATATAATGATGTTGAAAGAGTGAGGTGTAGACTGGTATGGAGTGATGTTGCTGTGTGAAGGTGTGGTTTGATGTGGTAGAGGTGTATACTGTACATGAGAGGAATGTGAAATTAAGTGTGTGTTGCTGTGGTGTGCACTTGTTTCTTTGAAATATGTTAGTATCGAGCAGCAAGGATGTCTGATGTGTAATGGAATATTATTTTTTTCAGTAAAATTAAACACAAAACTAACATGAAACCCAAATCCTGCAACCTGCTAAATATAGGCTAGGTAACCTGTCTTGGATGAACAGTCACTCACAAAAGTAGTGCCTCTAGCTAACCCCTCAGCGTTTCATGTGTTAACACTGTAACCTTTGCAACTTCAGGTGATTCGAGTTGGCCTTTGAGATACTATGCCTGAGTGAAGCCCGATTCGAATTTAGTTTCACTTCCTGATGAACTAGCGTAGCTATGTCTTGTGAGAATATGTTCTTCATAATACTCCTTTGTATATTGATAATCACATCATAGTGCAAGCAGCAAATCCTTTGACCTCAATAGATAATCTAATACTGAACACTTTCATAATTCACATTAAAACATGATGAGTGGTTACTTTAAAACAAGTACGATGTCGTATCTGGCAATTATTTCCAACTATTCCCTACACAGTTCAAAGCATTCCGTTCAAGTGATTATTGTAATTTTAACCCTGTAGCCAAACCTGTGATGTTGCGTATAAAAGTTTAATGTCACTTTACCGACTAGGTGTTGCTATGTCAGTGCACGTCCTGGAAAGACCAATAATTAATCTTGTTCTGACCCGCATATTGTGAACATCTTATGGCTAAAATAAAGAGGATCATTCACATTTGGCTGTTTAATTTTAAAGGCGGTATGTCTTGATGGTGTGCAATTTTTAGATAGGCTATAACATCATGGTGAAACAGGGACACCTCTTTGACATTATTATGGTTTCATTGTTTTCCTGACGTTTGTAAAATAACTGTGATCTCGATGACCTCGCCCGAAAAAATAAAAAATCTTTGATACTTAATCTACATCCGATTTTATGACGTATTACTGGATGAAATGTATTACCAAGGAAATGATCCTATTAAGCCTAAAACAGCAGTTTAGTGCTAAAATAAAGATGAAAATTAAACTTCTATTAGGCGAAGAGTTCCAGATCACTTCTGGAGAAATACTGTTTTGCGTGCGTCTTGACATTTCCACAGAATCTGAATTTCTGTATTATCGTTCGTGTATTGAATTTTTCCTACGTTAATAGTTAGGTATTTCACGTTTCTCCAGAAAAATAGTGACACTGAAATTAATAACATCAGTGTCACGTTTTTATGCAATAAGTTTTAGACAATTCATTCTCTGAATACTTTACAAGAAATTATAGCATTTCACTGTCGGATCCATAATGATCATGCAGTACAAAAAGAATTTTTACAGTTGCTAGGTTGCGTATCACTGTCCGGGTTGCATTCTAATGCAAATACTCCCTTTATCATTTTAGTGTACCTGAATATCATGGACTACACCTGTCCATCATGATATACTGTAATTATAATGCCCGGTAACTGTGGAGATTATTACACTGAATTCGGGGATGCAGTCTCTATTATAGACCCTGATCTCAAAGCGTGAAGCTCAAGAGCTGAGTTTGTCTGCCCAAATTACTATCCATATCAATAATTTCTCTTTAGCCTACCAGATATCTGTGTGTGAGGGGATGTGTTGTTACCAGAGTAAATGTGAGCTTGTTCACATCTCTACAACATGTGCATATGTGAAGTGGATGCGTCACTGTCAGTGCGAGCGATAGCCTGGCCATGTCTTTACCACATATGCGTGGGTTGAGGAGATGTGTCTGTGCAAAAACAAGAAATACAAAGGAAAGTAAACAACAACAGACCTTATGGTCCTTTTGAGGCTGTTTGTTACAGAGTAGACTATGACTACAAGATCTAACTCTACATGCTGAAGGATAAGAATATTAACGCAAGAACATTCCCCCTGCCTCTAACCCACCAGGAAAAAGTGAGAAGAACCACCATGCAGCATGGAAAAACTGACATGGAAATTTCATAGGAAAGACTGAAAAAGGAAAAGTTACATTCTATAATACTTTATCTATATGCTACCAGTTTGAAGAACCGAAAAAAAAAGTAATGAAATAAACAAATAACTACGGCATGACATTATGTGCGGGTACGTTGAGTTAACGAAGCATCTGTGGGCATGATGTAGAAATTGCACAGTGCGCAGTGTGGATGTTCAGGGGTCGTGTGGCAGCCTTGCTTGGCGCTTTTAAGGTAGGCAACAGTCAATCAGGCCCCAGCTCCGTTCACTCCACTGAGACAAGGAACTTTCCCATGTGGGACAAGTACACAAGTTACCTCCCGAAGCAGTGACCCCTGGTACATCAAAAAAAATCCCAATGGTGGTCACTTAACTAACATGGACCCTCAGTGATCCACAGCCCCTCACAGGTCGAAAGCAAGAGCTGTGACAATTCAGGGCTCTCTGTGCAGATCTTAGTCCGTGCTACTATTACTTTATTTGCATTCAGTAAATGAAAAAAATATAATGATGTGACGTGACGCTATGTAAGGGTACGCTAAGTTTACGGGGTGTCTTGTAGACGGGAGGGGAATGAACTTACATGTAGCTGGTAAAAGTAAGTTATTCGGACAGAAAAAGAGCCAGCTGAGGATTCTCGTGCAAATACTTTTCTATTTTGTTTTTAAATGTCTTAACTGAGATACTGCTAACGGTATCTGAGGGTAATCTGTTCCAGATATTTACGACTCTGTTGAAGAAGTTATTTTGCTTCATGGGATTGAAAACGCTTTCCAGTAATTTTGCATCCATTTACTCCTAGTTTGATTGAACCGGTCTATTTCAAAATATTTATTCGTGTCTATGTTGTCATATCCTTTCATGATTTTGAAAACTTCAATAAGGTCACCTCTGAATCAGCATTTTGTTAGGCTAAATAGTTTAAGTTCCTAAAGGCGTTCCTCATATGGCTTGTTTCTCAGTCGTGGTATCATTTTTATAATTATTTGCTGTATTTTCTCTAATTTTTCTATATCGTTTCTGTATTATGGAGACCAGAATTGCACACAATACTCAAGATGGTGGTGCACTAGCAAGCTGTACAAGGCAAGTATGACTTTCTCCGATTTAAGCTCAGAAGTTCTTCCAATAAAACCCACCAGCTTATTTGCAATTTTAACCGCCTCAGTGCACTGCTTACTCGGTTTTAGGTTATTTGCGGTTATCACACCAAGATCCTTTTCATTGTCTGTACTCGAAGACTGGATATTGTTCATTTTGTAATTCTCATGGATGTTGCCATTTCCAATATGAAGTACTTTACATTTTTCTATGATGAATTTCATTTGCCATTTTTCTGTCTAGACTGCCATAATATTAAGGTCATTTTGTATCTGCTGCCACTGTAACTTTGAAGTTACTTTATTGGTTATTTTAGTATCGTCTGCAGATTTGAATATTTTACATTGTAGACCCTCATCTCTGTCGTTTATGTAGATAATAAAAAGTATCGGTCCACGTACTGAGACCTAATCAAATTACACCATTTGGATCCCTTCCATTTATCACAACTCGCTGTTTTCGGCCTGCTCGCCTGGCCACATCTCTGCCACACGTTCATGGGTAAAAGGGCGTGCCAGTGCTAAATCCCATGCTAATCTAGCCATATTTCTGCCACATATGCATTGATGAGAGAAAGTAATAGTGCCTGTTATACGATTACCTGGTCATATCTCTGTTGCATACAGGTTGATGGGTTACCGTAATAGTGCACATACGAATTTCAGAAAGCTTGCAGTACGCTCAAGTAGACGGAGGACATATTCATGTGCTGGTTCAGTTTGCCTCATGTCCTACTTTTGGTGGAATAGGCTTAGTCGGTTGCCCGTGAGTGCGCATTTACGCACGCATGCACACTTGCAAACACACACACACACACACACACACACACACACACACACACACACACACACACACACACGCCAGACGTGGATTCCCTCGGTAGGGAGGGGAGTGGGGGGCATATGCCCTCGTATTTTCGGCAGACCAATGAATATTTAAATAAATGAACTATTACAGCAAGATATAAGTAATAAGTAGCTTACATTAATGCTTTCATGGAATCATTTCAATGAAAAGAGGGATTTAGTGAGAAATTATGGAGGGTTTGACGATGAGTTTTTAAGAGTGCATACCTGAAAATCCTCAAAGAATTATGCCACCGTTTTCCAGAGTGCTGCATCCAGCCCTGACCAGTCCTCATCCACATCCACTCACCCATCCTCCGACGCCCAGATATAGGCCTCCCCCCCCCCCAACACACACAACATATCCACGCATATATTTCCTTGCGGTAATATGATGCTCTTCACTGCTGCTCAGTTATCATTGCTTTCTGCATCTAAAATCGTAGCCTCTGATTGGTGGAGGTTGGACCCATTTGTTTCTTGCATATGTATTAAGACTTCACATCCTCAAGTACGATGACATCTAGTTATTTTGTTTGCTTTTTATTTGCACGATTATACTTGCTTGACTTATTATTGGGGTTCGGTAATAGTACTGAATAAACCTCTGCCACCTTGAGGCCATTTTAAACTTACATAAGATTGCCTGATGGAAGGCAGGTAAGTATTATCACGTAATCATGATATAGGGGACATTTATTTTATGGAACGTTTATGCCAAAAGCATGATGATGGATGTCGGTCTGGGTAACACTGTCTTAGTATGTGATGGTCTTTGGGTATTGAGCCCATGACCTGTTCTCTGCATAGTTATTGTTGATTAAAGGCCATAAACACTGACACTTCTGGTCGTCATTAAAGTAAGTGGTGCCCATAACTTCTCATCTACCAATCGACCTGTAGCACATGTGGTAACGACTTATATTATAACGAATAACCGCACGAGTATTTCATTTTTTCAAAATATTCCGACTCAATGATGGTGGAAGATTGCCTTGTTACTTTTCTATTATATTGCGTTACTACCCATTATAAGGAGAAGATTCTCTGAATTTGGTGCATGTAATAAGCCGAGAGTTCTTCCGTGCCAGTCTCTAAACTACTACTCTTTGGGATTTCTTGTTTAGATTAGGAAAGAAGTGTCGTATTACAAGATATTTTCACTTAGCCTTGCAGTAACAAAGAATAATTTATAATAATGAACGAGGTAATAAATATTAATTTTCCTTAAAAAAAAAAAATGGTGGTGAACCATGTAAATAGACTTTCAACGAAATTTTAAGCTTTTGAACAAAACTGCTACAGTGAATGTAAATACTTACTTTTATCCAATGTCAAGTGCCAGCTGGGATTGACAGGGAGGTTTCCTTGGTGTATCACATGCACCAAAGTCAGAGAATTTTCTCATCATAATAGATGGTAGCACAAGGAACCTTCCTTCATCATTAAGTTGGAATTTTCTAAATAAAAAAAAAATACTCGTGCACTTATTTTTCGATTTTTAGTAAGTTGTTATCACATGTGCTACGATTCGTTTGACAGATGAGAAGTTATGGGCACCATTTATTTTCATGACGACCAGAAGTGTCAGTGCTTGCGGTTTTTAATATGATAATAACTACAGAGAACAGGTCATGGGCTCAATACGCAAAGACCATCACATGCTGAGAGTGATTGCCCTAACCGATATCCAACATCACACCTTTGGCATAAACGTCTCATAAAATACGTGTCCATTTCATCATAATTACCGTATGTGATAACACTTATCTGACAACCACCAAGTAATCTTATATCAGTTCCAATGAACCTCAAAATGGGAGGGGTTTAATTACTACTATTACCGAACACCCCAATAATAAGTGTACCAAGTAATATCGTACTATTATGGGCAAACAAAATAATTAGCCGTCATTGTACTTGTGGGTGAGAAGTGTTAGTACGTGCACGAGAAGAAATGGGTCCCACCTAAACCAATCATAAGCTGGGATTGTAGATGCAGAAAGCAATGAAAAATAGGCAGCAGTGAAGAGCGTCATGATACTATATTATTATCACAAAGAAACTTATGCTTAAATATTGGGTGTGTGTGGGGGGGGGGACTGTCTGGGTGCCGGAGGGGGGGTGAGTGGATGTGGATGTGGGTTGGTCAGAGCCGGATGTAGCACCGTGGAAAACGGTGGCATTATTCTTTGGAGATTTACAGGTATGAGCTTGAAAAATCAGCGTCAAATCCTCCACAATTTCTCACCAAATCCCTCTTTTCATCAAGGCGATTCCAAGAAAACATTAATATAGGATACTTAATACTTATATTTTCCTGTTATAGTTTATTCATTCATTCATGCATCATCCAATCCTACATTGCCCCATGAGAAGCGTAGGAGCCCGGGGCTAGGCAAGTTGGTCCTGACATTTGAGATGAGAGTGATCAGCCTCACTCATCCCTGAGTGGCATTAAGTGAGCAATAAACCCCAACCACTCCTTGGATATAAACCTACCGGCTCAATCCGATTGGAGCGCCGTAATTACTCACTAAACCACCAGGCGTCAAAATTTGGTTATATGGTTACCGCCTAGAGTAGTAAATGGTTTCCTGGTATACAGAAAACCATTTGGCTTGTCACTCAGTGGAGAGCCACCCACAGGCAGAAAGAAGAGGAAAGAATGAGGGAAAGAAAGACAGAAGAGGGAGTGTAAAGTCACCCGGAGGCAGAAGGACAAGGTTCGTTTATTATAAATATTCATTGGTCTGCCAAAAATACGGGGGCATATGCTCCCATCGCCCCTCCATACCGAGAATCCATGCCTGGTGTGTGTGTGTGTGTGTGTGTGTGTGTGTGTGTGTGTGTGTGTGTGTTCTTACCTAATTGTTCTTACCTAATTGTGTCTTTACAGGAATGAGTCAAGCTCGTACTGTCCCGTGTCTTAAACCATATTTATCGTACATATCCTGAAATTTGTGAATTATTTTGGGACACACTATTTCATTCGGTAGTGCATTCCACTGATCAACTGCTCTATTTGGGAAACTAAATTTCCTTACGTCTTTATAACCTTTCTTTTTATGCAATTTTTTGCAGTGTCCTCTTGCTGATACTTCCCCATACGTTAAGTAATCATTTATGTCTATTTTCTCCTTCCCTGATATGCATTTATATAGCATAATCATGTCACCTCTTTTCTTTCTCTCCTGTAGTGTTGGTAGATTCAGTTTATTTAGTCTTTCTTCGTAGCTTAGATCCCTTAAGCTTGGTACCCATCTTGTAGCGGCCCTTTGAACTTTTTCAATCTTGTCTATGTGTTTTTTGAGATGAGGACTCCAGACTACAGATGCTTTCTCCAGGGTTGTTCTGATGAATGATGTTATTATCTTTCTTAGCATGGTTTCATTTATGTACGTAAACGCTATTCTCATATTGGCAAGCAGTGTATACATGTTCCGTAACTTCTCACTGATGTGGTCAGCCGGAGATAGTTTGTTATTGACAATCACGCCTAGGTCCTTCTCTCTTTCTGATGTGTGTAGGGTTTTATTTCCTAATGTATAGTCCCAATCAGGTCTTTTTCCACTTTTACCAAACTTGATTACATGACACTTGTCCACATTGAATTCCATTTGCCATGCATTACTCCATTCATGAAGTTTATTTAATTCTTCTTGTAGCTCTTTACAAGAGTTTGTGTTAGTAATTCTCCTTTGTATTTTTGCATCATCTGCAAACATATTTAGATAGCTTTCATTTCCAGTGTTATTGTCTTTATCATTTATATACACTAAAAATATGATTGGTGCCAGCACTGAGCCCTGTGGTACTCCACTAGTCACTTCTTTCCATGATGAGTAATTTCCCCTTAGTACTGTTCTCATTTTTCTTTTCATGAGAAAATCTTGCATCCAACAGTACAGTTTGCCTCGAATTCCTCCTTGATAGTATAGTTTCCATAAAAGTCTTTGGTGTGGTACTGTGTCAAATGCTTTCTTGAAATCTAAATAGATACTGTCCACCCATCCTTCTCTTTCCTGTAATGTGTCTGTTACCTTGTCATAGTAGCTCAACAGATTAGTAACACATGATTTTCCTTTTCTGAAACCAAACTGTCTTTGTTATCATACCGCGTTCTTCTACGTGATTTACCCAAGCTTTTCGTATAAGCTTTTCTAATACCTTGCTTACAACACTGGTTAGTGATACTGGTCGGTAGTTGAGTGGATTTTGTCTATTCCCTTTCTTGAATAAGGGAACAATGTTTGCTTTCTTCCAATATCAGGTAGTTTACTTTGACTCAAGGATTTCTTGAAAATTAAAAATAATGGTTTACTTAACTTCTTTGCACATTCCCTAGCACCCAACATGAAATTTCATCAGGATCATTTGCTTTTCCTTTGTCTAATTTACTTAGCTCCTCCTGTATTTCTTTTTCTGATGTTTGTATATCTGGTAGTATGTGTCGGCATGCATGTTCCACATAATCCCTCTCAAAATTTTTTTCCTCTATAAAAACTGATTGGAAATTCTTGTTTAGTGCTTCACAAATATCCTTCTCTTGTGTATAGATGATTCCATCGTCCGTCATGGATTGTATTTTGTCTTTTACTTTGGTTTTGCTTCTGACGTAGCTGTAAAACAGCTTTGGTTGATCACTACTTTTATTTATGATATCCTTCTCAAACTGTTTTTGGGATTCCATCCTTATTCTTGTATAATCATTTCTTGCCTGTTTGTAATTATTATATGCCCTTTCAGTATTGTGTCTTCTGTATCTATTCCACAACAAATCTCTTTTTTCTCTTGATTTTTTACATTCTGTATTGAACCATTTCTTTATTTTCTCTTCTGCTTCTTTGTGCTGTGGGATGTACTTCTGGACTCCTATTTCATAAAGTTCACAGAATTTTTCATATATAATATTTAAATTTTTTCCTCTAAGCTCCTTTTCCCAAGCAATTTCTGAGAAGTACTTCTTTAGGTCATGATACTTTCCCTTTTTATAGTTTAGGCTCTTTTTGTAACTTTCATTGCTGTTATCTATGTCATATGAAATCCTGAAACTGCAATTTAGTACTGCATGTGCGCTTTTGCCGAATAGAGGGTGATATATTAAATAGTCAATATCGTTTTCTTGACTAGTAAATATGAGATCTAGCATTGAGGGCACATCGAGTCCTCGTTTTCTGGTGCTTTCCCTTACATGTTGCATTAGGAAAAACTCTTGCACAAGATCCAGGAGCTTTTGGTCTCAACAGCTTTCTTGGCTTATTATATCTAGAGTATTCCAATTTATATTTGTATTAAACTCTCCAGTTAACATAATTCTTTTTAATTTCTTTTCCATTTTATGTAGAAATGCTCTTAAACTCTGAATTGTACTCTCCGCCAGGTCCTCATATTCGTCTTTTTCCAATGTATTTGATCTGGGTGGCATGTACAAATTGGCTAAAATTACTTTCCCTTCAGATGTATTTAGCTCTACTGCAATCAGATGTACTTGTGAGGGTATATCTAATTCTATTTCTATGACTTTTAGATTTTTCTTAGTTAATATTATAATTCCTCCTCCTTTTTTTAAGTTCTTATCTCTTCTCCATATATTATATTCCTTTAAGTTTAGGATGTCATTCGATATCCTTGGTGTTAATTTTGTTTCAGTTAGGCATATTACATGTGGTTCATTTTCTCTGATATAATCATTCATCTCTAATAATTTAGATACCATTCCATCCACATTTGAGTACATAAACTTAATCATCTTGTTTATATACAGTACTTGTCATAATTTGGTTCTGCTACCTTCCCCCTTTTTATTCCCTCCTGGTTATGTACCACTTTCGTACCTGCAATCCAATTAATTTGTAAAATAAAATAAAATAAATTCTTCTCTAATCTTCCCTCATTTTTTGTTTTTGCTTCCTCCCTCTTCTCTTTCAGTAATTCCAGTTCCTCTTGTGTTAGGCATCTTTTTATCCATACATTTTTGAACTCCTCTTTTTCCATAAGATTCTTTGTATTTTTTAGTATCTCCTCCACGGTGTTTACACGCTGGACGGTTACCCTTAGGAGTCTTGACTTGATTTTCTCGTATTTTCCTAACGTTTTGTGTTCCTCTATGTCTTTACTACAGATTTTCTCTGATACTTCTTTCAATATGCCCATTACATTTGTCATCTCCTTTTTGTCTCTTGAGATCTTGTTTTTTACTTCTTCCTCTTCTATTCCAGTGATTACTATACATTTGTTAATATCTACTGAATCTCTGACTAACTTAGGATTGTTTTGGATTATTCTTTTCACTTCCTTTTTAATCCTTTTTTCTTCCACCCTTGTTTCCAAGTCTTTCTTTACTTTTACCATTTCAGCATAAGTGGTTTCCATATCATTTTTGTAACTTTGCACAGCTTCATTCACCTGTGTTATCTTCTCCTCAATATCACTGCTGTGATCTATCAGACTGCTTACTTGCCTAATTGTCTCGGTATCATTTTTGAACGCTTCCATAATGCTCTCGTGGTTGACTACTGTACTTGCCATTTCACTAATTTTCCTCCAAAGTGTGTGTGCGTGTGTGTGTGTGCGTGTGTGCGCATAAACGCACACTCACGGGCAGCCTACTGGGCCTATTGCCACCAAGTGTAAGGCATCGGGCAAACCGAACAAGCACATGAATATGTCCTCTGTCTCTTTGAGCTTAAGCCTTCTGAAATTCGTATGTGCACTGCTACAGTAACCCATGAAATAGTATGTGATAGAGATGTAACCAGGTAAAGGAGAAATTGAGCACTATCACTTTCCCTCATCAATGCTTATGTGGTAGAGATATGGCCAGAAGAGCATGTGATTTAGCACTGACACATCCGTACACCCTTGTACACTATATGTGGTACAGATGTGGCAATGTTAGCTGTCGCTCTGGCTGTGGGACATCTCCTCTTCCCATGCATATGTAGTAGATATGTGGCCAGGCTCCGGTTCACTTTGGCACTGACACATCACCTTAACCCATGCATATGTGGTAGAAACGTGGCCAAGCTAATGGTCGCACCAGAAGTGACACATCCTCTTCACCTATGTATATGCTGGAGAGATGTGGACAAGCTAGCGTTTACTCTGGTACTGACACATTCCCTCACTCACAGACATCTGGTAGGCTACTGAGCTGAACTAATTGATATGGATACTAATCTGGGCAGGGAAACTCAGCTTTTGAACTTGAGGCATTGGGATCATAGTCCCCGATGGAGACTGCAACCTCCGAATTCAGTGATATTTTTTCCACAGTTATCAGACATTATAATTACATTATATCCTGAAGGAGAAACATAATCAATGATATTTGGGGATGGAGATGATAAAGGGTGTAATTGCATTAGAATGCAACTAGGACAGAGATGCCTAACCTATCCACTGTAAAAATTCTTCTTATACTGAATGATCATTATGGTGCCAACAGTGAAATCCTAAAATTACGTTTAAGATGTTCATAGGATGCATTATCTCAGGCTTATTGCACGAAAACGTAAAATTGATGTACTTATACAATTGAGTGTCACGTTATTTTTCCCGAGAAACATGAAATACCTAACCATAAACATTGGAAAAAATCAATAAACAAACGATAGTGAAGAAATTCATATTCTGTGAAAGTATTAAGAGGCAATGCATTATTTCTACAGAAGCAATCTGGAACTCTTAGCCTAGTAAAAGTATAACTTTCCTCTTTAAGCAGTAAACTGCAGTTTTAGTTATAACAGTATCATTCCTATGGTAATATATTTTTATCCACCAATACATCATATAATCAGAAGTAGATTATGCATCAAAGAAATTTTTTCTGAGAGGTCATCAAGATCACCGCTATTTTACCAGCATAGTCAAAACAATGAAACCATAATAATGCCTAAGAGGTGTCCTTGTTTCACCATGGAGCAGTAGCCTACCTCGAAATTACTCATCATGATGCCATGCCACCTTTAAAATTAAGCAGCCTCATGTGAATGATTCCCCCCCTCCCCACTTTTTTTTGGGGGGGGGGGCACAAGATGTTTATAATGTGCAGGTCAGAACAAGATTAATTTTTGATGTTTCCGGGATATGTATGAGCTTAACAACTCCCAGTCGGTAATGTGACATTAAACTTGTATATTTAATGCCATAGGTTAGGCTACGGGGTGAAAGTCATAATAATCACTTTAATGGACTGTTTTAATTGTGTGGGGAATAGTTGGATGTAATTGGCAGATAAGACATTGTACATGTTTTAAAGCAACCACTCATCATGTTTTAACCCTCTCAGGCACAGACACGCAATTCGCATTCCATGTGGTTTGTTACAAAGAAGCACAGTCACGCGAACTGCGTTCCTAAGCACAAAAAAACTTACCATAAATTTTCTGGCAGATTTGCATCAAATTTTGAGGCATTCTAGCGAGCGTGTCGCTTTCCCATGGTAAGGCATTGACAACACTGAGGTGCTTCATGGGGCCCAGCACTTAGCGATAAACCTCAGTCTCTTCCAAGCAGCCAGGCAGTAGGACTGCGTCGCGTGTCCTGTCACTTTAAACTCCTACTAATTCTCCCCCTTCCACCCAAGCCGAAGCCCCTATGGACTCAGTGTGATAATCCATTATTTGTGAGCATATTTGTATGTGATGTTGTCGATGGAACATAGATATATGTCACGAAAAGGAATTGTGCCCATTATCATTCATTAGATTTAGAGGCAATACTTGTGTTCCTTGTAGCGGGGTTTTGCCTCTCGCCCTCCCCTAGGCCCTATGGTGTGAGTACAAATACGTAAAGAAGCCAATGCCTAAACTGTATTTTGTATGAAAGATATTGTGGCTGGCTTGGTGAAATTATGGAACCAGTTAGCATTATGGACACCATAAACCATAGTGTGGAATGAAGCAAGCATCATGTACGCTTTATAGTCAGGAAGGGATCATTAGAGGTGTTTAGGGATGGAATTATTGTGATTCTGATGGTGAAAATGTGTATGGAATTGTGTGAAATATATGTTAAACATGCTGCGATGTTCGTGAAGAAGTGTGGTGTGTACCAATACAATGGAGTTGCATCGTACTCTCCCGGCGAAGGATGCTGCATCACAGTTACGTTGAACCATAATAAGGAAGGGGATAATTGCGGAGGTTGGAGTGGAATCATTGCAGCAGTCATGTATTTGTGTATGATATAGTGTGAAGTGTCAGTGAAATGTGCCACGTATCCTTGTGACGTCATAAGTTATGGTGCATAGCATAGCTTAGCAATACCTTAGCGGCAGGTGTCCTCAGGAGATAGGGACGGCTAGGAACGACGGACAACACTGAACAGGTACTGTACCTTGGTCTGACATTTAGTGATAACTTATACTTTATGTAAAGTATACATGAACTGTGCCGCGAGTGTTCATTTAGGTGCGTAGCACAGGTGAGCAATACTTTAGCATCAGGTGTGCTGAGAAATGTAATGATGCCAAGGAACGACAAACGTCATTGAACAGGTACTGTACTTTGGTCTGACATTTAGTGATAACTTATACTTTATGTAAAATATACATGAACTGTGCCACAAGTGTTCGTTTAGGTGCATAGCGTAGGTGAGCGATACTTCAGCATCAGGTGTGCTGGGAAAGGTAACGATGCCAAGGAACGATGGACGTCATAGAACAGGTACTGTACCTTGGTCTGACATTTTGTGATAACTTATACTTTATGTAAAATATATGTGAACTGTGCCACGAGTGTTCGTTTAGGTGCGTAGCGTAGGTGAACGATACTTTAGCGGCAGGTGTGCTGGGAAAGGTAACGATGCCAAGGAACAAGGGACATCAGTGGACAGGTATTGTACCTTGCAATGCCGAGCAACCAAGGACGTCAGTGGACAGGTACTGTACCTTGCTAAAACAATTGTTGAAAGTTATGATTCTTATCTACAATATTTGTGATATGTGCCACAACTGTTCGTGGAAAATATTGTATCACACGCTGGGGGAAGGAGGGGAAAATGTCTGAATATATATATATATATATATATATATATATATATATATATATATACTATATATATATATATATATATATATATATATATATATATATATACTATATATATATATATATATATATATATATATATATATATATATATATACTATATATATATATATATATATATACTATATATATATATATATATATATATATATATATATATACTATATATATATATATATATATATATATATATATATATATATATACTATATATATATATATATATATATATATATATATATATATATATATACGCACACACACACACACACACACACACACACACACACACACTAACACACTTACACAGACACTAACACAGACACTCACAGACACTCACACAGACACTCACACACACACACACACACACACTACAAAACTCCTCATCTTCCAATCCCAGAAGGTCCTACAACTCCATCAACACACCTGAAGGAAGTGAGTTCCCAACTATTGTTGATATGTATACTGACCTATTATCAATACCACTATAACTTTCAGGCAAATAACCTTCTTCTAATTTTTTTTTTTTTGTGTCCGACTCTGGGAAAAGGCTTCAGGGCCTATATCTTGGGGGCAGTGGCCTATCCCAAGGCCCAGTAGTATTCCTACACCTCCACATGTCACCACTTCGGCGGTAACACCCACCGTCCATACTGAATACATGCTAAGGCTGTCTCATACAGGACTGGTGTATTACACATATAACAGAAAGTACAGCTTCATTAGCAGTAACTTGGAAAAAGTAGTGTTCATGTGCAGTAGGTTACAACCTTAAAAAGAAAAATTCGAAGATTTTGCAGTCTGTACAAAAAAAAAAAAAAAAAAAAAAAAAAAAAAGCTTTGGAAGCATAGTCTTTAGGCAAAGGGGTAGAAAACACTGTTCTTTTTTCACGTGCGGTAAAAGTAGGTAGCGACCGGAAGAGTAATCTAGCTTTGTCATCCTATTACTCAAAAACTATTGGGCATATCGACTTCCTGTAAGAACCATGATAGAGCAGTAAATCCTACGTATGTTCATTACCTTTGGGAGCATTTTCGGTAGGAAAAGGTGGGGGGAAAAACTTTGTTTTTTTCCTCGCTTCCGGTAAATATCGAAAGCACTCGGAGGAATAATCTCACTTTCTTGGCCAATTGCTCGAAAACTATTGGATGTATCATATTCCTGTAAGAACCATGATAAAGAGCAGTAAATTCTATGCATGTTTATTTGCAGAATGTAAGCCTTTAGGAGCATTTTTTGTGGGAAAAGTTGGGGGAACGGACTTTGTTTTTTTCCTCCCTAGTGGTAAAGTCGAGTGCTTGATGGAGTAATCTCACCTTGTCGGCCAATTACTCGAAAACTATTGGACGTATCGATTTCCTGTAAGAACCATGATAAAGAGCAGTAAATTCTACGTATGGACAAGACATAACAATGTAATATCTAAGATAAGAATTCGTTGTTACGTAGGCGGGAATATAGTGAATGCTGTGCGCGCATCATGAAAGTGATGCACGGATGTGAGTTCCCAGTCATATTTGGCGATTTACTCGAAAACTGAGGCGTATCGAAGCCATCTGTGCTCATTAGAGAGCTCATGAAATTCTGCATAATATTATGCAATAAAAACATAACATGTGCGAGGAAAGTTCAGAATGAGAGCTCAATGAATTTTTTTCAAAAATGGCTTTCAGTTTTTGGCTACTTCTTCGAAAACTACAAATCGTATCACAACCGGATTTGTCTCTTGAGAATGCTGACGAAATTCTCTATCAAAACCTCTAAAAACATTTTCCTGTCTGATGGAAAACATTCGAATGGTGCTGTTGGGAAGTGAAATGAGGTAGCGAAATGCTGTTTTACTCAGTTTTTTTTTGTGTTTTTGTGGTGCTTATCAGCTAGAAGAAACATCGACGAATAAGATGAGATAGGTTTCATGGCAGTATATTGATGTTTGGGTGGCGAAAATAAGGCGAGAATACGTGTTCTTTGCCGTGCGTGGGCAGCCAGGCCGGGTGGCCAGGCAGATAAAATCATACACCGGAAAACTTACCAAAACTTATTATGTGCGAGATGGTGAATGTGAATGATAGATGCTACATAATTAAAGATTTTAACATTAGATTATCTACGGAGGTCAAAGGATTTGCCACTTGCACTATGATGCAATTTTTTATTATGCAAAGCATTTTCACGCACGGCACTAGTTCATTAGGAAGTGAAACTATTTTCGAATCGGAGTTTACTCAGGTATAGTATCTCAAAGCCCAACTCCAATTACTTGAAGTTGTAAGGAAAGTGTTACCACACGAAACACGGAGAGGTTGGCTCGCGAGGTATCACTACTTTTATGAGTGACTATCTATCTATCCATTACCAGACGCCTTAATCCACAAACAAATTGCCTCCATGTCGCTCTGTCCCCCGCTATTTCACTGACCTGCTCCCAGCTCACACCCCCCTCCCTCATATATTTCTCCACTCCATCCCTCCATCTCATCCTTGGCCTCGCAATCCCTCTCCCTCCTTCCACTTCACTCACGCGTACTCTCCTCATCAGTCGCTCACTCTCCATCCTCTCCACATGGCCAAACCACCTTAATGTGTTTCTCCTAATGTAGAAACTTCATAGCCACCATTTATATATATGTAACTCTTTAGTCATGTAATATATAAGTCTTGAGTACTGGTTAAAGTTATTTTGGTAATCGAAGAGCAGGAGCAGTTAAAGATGAATACAGGTAGTTGATCTTGATTTATTATCTTCAAAGAAAGTGTAAGTTGACCACCACTTATATATGTGTAACTCTTTAGTCATGTATTATGTAAGTCTTGAGTTTTGGTTAAAGTTATTATGGTAATCGAAGAGCAGGAGAAGTTAAAGATTAATACAGGGAGATGATCTTGATTTATTATCTTCAAAGAAAGTCTAAGTTGAGCAGCATATGTATTACACAGGGACTTAATTTACTAAGTCTAGTCGGACTCCTTTTCTTATTTGTTCTCTCCACTACCTGCCGGTTCTATGGCTAGTCCCTTTCTGAGCTCTGATTCCTACATTCTCGTTTAGCAGGGGTCATGTCACGTGGTCTATACTGTTGTTGAAGCTTCTAGAACACTGTATGTTTGTGTGTTTGTACTGCTTCCGGTGCACGTCAAGCATTCCTTCACTTAAGGGTTGCAAGCCTGTTTCCCTTGGTCGATTCTCACTGACACACTTCCTATATCATCCCCTGGCTTGGTGCTTCTATCTGTCTATCTATCAATCTATCTATGAGTTGTATTATTATAATGTGGAATCCTGACATCGCTCGGTCACACGAGCTGGCAGTCCTCCGACAGCAATCATCACTGACATATGCTAATCTATTAATACATAATACTGATTGTATTATTGCATAGATATAATATTCATGTTAATATTGCAATGATCCAGTTATATTACATTTTAAACAAGGTGTATACATAACTGAACAAATGCAATATGGTTAAATTGGTTATTGTATGACATTTTGTATGATGTGTATGCATAACAGACATACTCATATAACTGTGCAATGGTAATACTGCTAGGTCATTACATTACATATGGAGTTATCCCTTTAGTACTGTCTAATATTTCACCTAACTTGTGTGATGATTCTGGTAATACAGAATTGTAGTAACATTGTATGAATTGTTACACAATAACTGTATTATGTACAATACAATTATTGTGTACCTAACTTGTGTGATGATTCTGGTATTACAGAATTGTAGTAACACTGTATGAATTGTTACACAATAATTGTATTGTACATAATTGTATTGTAATTGTTACATATTGTTTGTAGTTGCACAACTGTAGCAACTGTAACATAATTCTAGTAACACTGCAGTAATATTGGAGTAACATTGTAGTAATACATAATTGTAACATTGTAGGAATTGTTACATAATTGTATTGCTACATAATAATTGTATTGTACATAATTGTATTGTAATTGTTACATATCGTTTGTAGTTACATAATTGTAATAACTGTAACATAATGCAACCATTTGTCATTACATAATTGTAGTAATTGCAGTAATATTTGGAGGCGTGGATTCGAATCCCGCCGCTGCCACCATTTATTGTAGAAACTTCGTAGCCACCATTTATATATATATATGTAACTCTTTAGTCATGTAATATGTAAGTCTTGAGTTTTGGTTAAAATTATTTTGGTAATTGAAGAGCAGGAGGAGTTAAAGATGAATACAGGGAGTTGATCTTGATTTATTATCTTCAAAGAAAGTCTACGTTGAGCAGCGTATGAATTACACTGGGACTTAATATACTAAGTCTAGTCGGACCCCTCTTCTTATCTGATCTCTCCACTACCTGCCAGTTCTATGACTAGCCCCTTTCTGAGCTCTGATTCCTACATTCTCATTTAGCAGGGGTCGTGTCATGTGGTCTATACTGTTGTTGAAGCTTCTAGAACAGGTATGTCTGTGTGTATATATTGCTTCCGGTGCACGTCAAGCATTCCTTCACTTAAGGGCTGCAAGCCTGTTTCCCTTGGTCGATTCTCACTGACACACTTCCTATATCATCCCCTGGCTTGGTGCTTCTATCTGTCTATCTATCTATCTATCTATCTATGAGTTGTATTATTATAATATGGAGTTCTGACATCCACACCACATGAGTGGTGTACATGAGTGACTGTACCTGCTTCATACTAGTTAGAATGCGTGCAGTCTGTCTCACCCCATTTCATGGAAGTTAATGAAGAGTATGTAAAAAAATTATCGTTTGTAGTGCCTAAGGTTAAAACGTTCATTGGTACTGAAGATTATTCGGTGCTCTAACGCCACTACATAGTTTGAACTAAGTGTTAAAAACGGTAACACACTCGTTGTATACAAGATCATTATTAATGTATATTTTTACCAGTTAGCGTGAACATCCACCATTCAGCAAAATCACATGGGCAGTGTGCATAAGTGGTTTAAATATTTCAATTTTAGGATCTCCTTCAACTGTTATCATACTGTTAAAAGAAAATTATAGTACGTTTCACTTCATGTCACCAATAACAAAGACTAGAATCCGATCTTGCACCTGACCTACTAATTGTTATATAAGGTGTGGCCCGCTGGCTTTAATTTTCTCATCATTTTCAGCTTCTAATAGCATGTGTTCATCATCATCGTCATCCGGACCTTCTTTCCCACCCTAGGGCAGAGTGAGGAGTAGCTACGTCCAGACAGCCCAAGTTAGCCCAATCCAATGAGCCACTCTTCCATTCATTCATCATTAATACCTCCAGAATCCTGGCTCCATCTGACACACCAAAAAACTTCCACCACATTCTGTAGCTTCACTTAAACGTATCTGACAGAGTCAATCTGAACGCTGTCAAATCCCTGATCATGCACTTCTCACAACAATCATCCAATCATCTCAATCTCTTGTCAGTCCCCTAGCCTTACTGACTTCTATACCTCTCTTCCTCACACACTCACCCACCATATCTCTCCATCTTCTTCTTGGCCTACCTCGCCTCAACCCTTCAAATTCGTTCAGTTATACATTTTTCACCACTCTGATGTTATCCAATCTCTCCTCACGATCATACCATCTCAGTACACTCTCTTTGATTCTGGTGTCCATAGACTTACTCACTCCACATCTTTCACGAATCACATTATTTCGTACCCTATCCACTCTGTACTCCACATACAATCTCAGCAGTCCCATCTCCACTGCTTTCACTCTTAACTTTTCATTTTAATGCCACACCACATTCTCACATCCATATGATAAAGTTGGCACTAACACTCCTTCATATAAGCCTTGCACAGCTGGAGCACTCGAGCCTTTGTTTCTTATCAAGGCTTTCAAAGCACCAGCTACTTTCCTTCCTTCTGTAACTCTATTTTCCACTTCTTTTGCACATTTTTGTCTCTTTTCTAACACTCTATCCAGGTATTTGAATTCTCTCATGAATTCCAGTCTCTCCATTCACTGCAACATCACACTGGGAGTCAGCTTGTCTATCAATTACCCTCACTTTATTCTTTTCTACATTTTACTGTCATCGCACAACACACGCAGACACAAGCAAAATTCTTCGCTAGTCTACCAAGTTCTTGGTAGGTATTTGCAATTAGTACTGCATCATCAGAATAAAACAAAATTGAGATGTTCCATGCATCACCATACATTACCAATGCCATCCCTCCCTCCTTTACTCGTTATTTGTTATATAAACTATTTGATTTTTTAAAACTTTCTGCAGGGAACTGTCTACTTTCTTATAAATAAATATAGTGTCTGCAAAGGCCATAGCATGCTCACCTTAGAAATTTTGGAACAACCTTTACAAACAAAGAAAAACAATATGCTACTTACATTTTGAGCATACGGTTTTGATAAATGGGCCCTACGAAAGGCCATTCATTACCTTTAAACATACTTTCGTATGTTTACAACACCTTCTCTCGTTTCGTTAGTGATGTGTGTATTCCTTCTCTGGATACTGTGGACTGGATATATCCCTAATAAGTCTGGATAACTGGGTTTTACTGTCGTACCAACAAAAATACTCTTCCACAAAATAAAAATATCATGGTCCATTATAAAGCCCATGGACGCACAAACACACACACACACACACACACACACACACACACACACACATAGAGTGCATCTGTATAACGAATTTCGTAACTAAGATAGCAACAGTTGATATTGCTGGCTTCACAAAGGCATCCATTAACCATTGCACAGGATAATCCAATATTTTTAACCCCTATCCGCCAGCTGATGTGTATGAATGACAGGATTCAGAGCGCGAAGGACCGTCGGTTGACTCGATATACCCCACTCACCTTCCTGCCATTGTTTGAGTGCGGGACCATTTTCTGTGATACCTACAGAGTAGGTAGGACCCCCAGGAACCCCACAGTTGCGCGGTTCAGTTTGTGCTCGGCAGTGGTAGTGAGAGGATCCATGTCATCTTCCTTGACATTGTCCGATTCCATCCCACCACATGAAGGGCCGATTGCCTCATCAACTTCCACGAAAATTCAGCCCTTAGTGCCAGGTAAAGGGCTTAGTGATTGTGCCATAGGACGTGCCCTTGACGATACTGTCTCCTCTCGTACACTCAGCTAGAGTACGTCCTCTGAGGAGAAAAAAAGCTACAACATGGAGAGCGAGCTCTCTCGCCCTCCAACCTCTACTCACCCTCCGACGTCACAGAGGGCTCTCCGACTTCTCCAGGAGGAAAGGACAGTCTACGAGAGTGATGATTTCGGCGATGAGGAGGCTTTTTTTTTTTTTTTTTTTTTTTTTTTTTTCCTGCCCTATCAACCATTGGGGCCGAAGCCCCTGGTTATTAAGGCCAGTTATATATATATGTATATACATTTAAACATATATACATATATATATATATATATATATATATATATATATATATACATACATACATACATACACACACACACACACACACACTTCCATGCATACATACAGACACACTTTCATGCAAACGTACATATATAATAATTTTAATCTTATTTATTTATTTATTTTTTTTGTATTTTTATTTTTTTTAATTTTTTCTTGTTTTTTTATTTTTTATACCTTATATTATAAAGGAAAACTAATCTAAAGACCCTAAAACTAATCACCTAACAGACAAATCGCTAACCTATACTAAATCCTACAGAGACAAATAGTTAGACCTACACTAATGGTAAAAATACCTCGACTAACAGAACACCATCGACTACAGATATGTAATGCCTTTCTACATTACATACCTGCACTCATCACCTGGTGACTGTCAGTCGGGGCACAACCTAATATAGGGAACATCAATATATGAAAGGGAACCAGACGAGTCAGGAACATTTCCATATACGTCAGCTGTCGTCCCTAATTAGAACAACTTAAGCAAGATAATATAATGTATTTACATAATTTGTACAAAAAGTGAAGAACCTCGCCCAGCAGACCACCATCGACTGCAAGTGCCCAATACCTTCCTATATTGCACACTTGCACTCATCATCTGGTGACTGTCAGGCGAGGAACTTGGCTTAATGTAGGGGACATCTATATTAGAAATAGATCGGTGGGAGGAGGAACTATTTAAAATATGTCAACTGTCAACCCTAATTAATATTACAATATATACATATTTACTCTTCATAAAAACCATAACCACTCAGTAAAAAAAGTCACATCACTCTGATCAGTCCGGTCTCTCTCAAGAAAGCCATCAATTTATCAGTCATAACAATGTCCCCATCACCCAGGATGGTGGAAAGGGTGAAGGGGACGTCTACTGCGCCGCAGTAATTTATAAGTGAAGCGCGTTCACGAATAAATCGCCGACAGCGCAGGATGATATGACTAATAGATAACACCGCATTACAGATGTCACAGTGCGGTGGGAAGCGTCTTTCCATATATGGTTTTATGTGGGTTACAATGGTGGCATTCAGCCGTAGCCGTGCCAACACTTTTTCTTCTAGGCGACTGGGACGGTTGGCAGTGTCCCAGTCGCCCAGGTACGGCTTACAAGTTGGAATATTTAGTCTGGTCCACTGACCTTGCCACAGAAGATTTATTGATTTCTTTCCGAGAGATAGACTCGACCGTAGATCACGAGGAACGTCCCAAGTCTCCTCGAGCTCTACAGCCGACTTTGCAAGTAAGTCAGCCTGCTCATTGCCGTAGATACGACAATGACCAGGCACCCAGATCAGCGTGAATGACTTGTTGCATGAATGCAACTTATTAACGATGCGGCCCTGGATCTCGTGAGAGTCCGTAGTGCAAGATGCAATTGCCTGAAGGGCTGATTTTGAATCTGAAAATATGACAAATGAGTCTTGTCTAGAATTGAGAGCATAGTCTATGGCTTTGTCAATAGCAAAAAGTTCTGAAGTAAACACAGATGTATGAGTCGGCAACCGATACCTGAGGGCACATTCAGTCGACCACACACTTGCACCCACACATTCACTCGACTTGGAGCCGTCGGTGTACAATTGATGGGACCCCAAGTGACGAACAATGATGTTATGAAACAAGTGGTGGACCTCCGCCTCCGGCGCCTTGGCCTTTGGTGCTGGGAGCCATGTAACATCGACTGTAAAGCCGGGTGGCTCCCAAGGCGCTATATTTTTAAGCACCAACTTGTCACAGTCACTGGGGTCCACATCAAGCTCCTGAGTCAGTAAGTGGAGGCGAGTGGCAGTGGTCGACGCACCCCCGCAGAAGGTGGTGGTATTGACGCAGGGGGGTACAGGCCACATTGCCGATATTACTTTTTCTTAATGTCCTTATGCCATAGGACAACGCCAGGTGGTCACGGCGAATACGGAGGGGAGGCACATTCGCCTCCACTTCCATACGAGCTACACGGGTACACCGGACAGCTCCAAGACACATTCGCAAACATTTATTCTGTAACACATCCAATCCTTTCAGAGTGGCATCGGATGCCGAGCCATACACCTGTGCGCCATAGTCTAGCTTCGATCGAATAAGGGACTTATACACCATTAATAAAGATTTTCTGTCGGCACCCCAGGTAGTACCCACTAGGTACTTGAGGACATTTAACGGTTTATCACAACGACCAAGCAAAGTATTAACGTGAAGTTTAAAATTCATTCTACGATCAAAATGTATTCCTAAAAATTTTACAGAATTTTGAAAAGGTACCGCCTGATTATCCAAAGTTAAGCACAAATTAGGTACGTTACGATTAGTGAAAACTATAGCGGCACACTTACGGACAAAAAACTTAAATCCCCACTGCAAGGCCCATTGGTGGACGGAGTCAAGGGCTGCTTGAATCCGCCCAGCCGAGAATTGTGCATTACGGGAAGAGTGCCATATTGCACAATCGTCAGCGTAGAGTGAGTATTTAAGATTCCTCGGGATGGGAGCTGATGACAGAATATCATTGATCATAATACTAAATAAGGTAGGACTAAGCACACTTCCCTGCGGCACCCCATTTTCCTGGATAAATATATCCGATGTTACGTTACGGGGCAATTTGACAGAGAAAGTTCTGTCCCTTAAGAAATTTGAAATAAAAACAGGCAAATTTCCTCTTAAACCATAAGCATAGAGCTTCATTAGTATACCGTGTCGCCATGTCATGTCATAGGCTTTATGGATGTCCAAGAACACCCCTATCATGAATTCTTTATTGGCAAATGCCTCTGCAATACAATGCTCCAAATTCATTAAATGACCTAGTGAACTTCTGTATTTACGGAAGCCACATTGTTGATCATTTAACAAATTCTTCGACTCTAAAACAAAAAGAAGCCTATTGTTAACCATACGTTCCATGACCTTACATAGACAAGAAGTCAACACAATAGGACGAAATGAAGTGGATTCATAAGACGACCAGCCTTCTTTTGGGTATCGGTATGACGTGCGCAAAGTGCCATGAGTTTGGGAACGTTCGAGACGCCCAAATCTTCATTGTACAATGCTAACATCTTAATCAGGTTGTCCTGATTAAGATGCTGGATCATACCGTACGTGATGGTGTCTGGTCCAGGGCTGGTGTCTTTTCAGGATTTAAGGGCAAGGAGCAGTTCATCTAGCGTAAACTCTTGGTTGTACGGGGAGTCTACGTCTTTCTGTGGCAAAGTCTAATATCTGTAGCTCAGCCGTGCGTTTATGATGTTGGAAACGCGGGTCATAATTGGCTGAGCTACTTACATGAGAAAATCTCTGGCGAGGATGTTAGCAACGTCCACGGGCTCGTCATAGATGTTATTATAAACCTGAAAGGTGGTGACAGGGAAGTATGGGCGTTTATTATTTAATAATCTGATAGTGGACCAGACTTTATGTAATGGTGTTGTACGAGTCACCGTGGACACAAAGGACCGCCAGGAGTCACGTTTAGCCCTTCTTATTATTCTCCTTGCCTCAGCCCGTGCCTGTTTGTATGCAATAAAATTTTCCTCAGTGGGCTGACTATCAAAAATCCTGTATCTCCTATTGCGTTTTCTTAAAGCTTGTCGGCAATCCGGCGTCCACCAATGTGCTCTATGCTTCGCATGAACTGTAGAAGTCTTTGGAATAGCAGCCTCAGCTGCGTGTAATATGGATTGGGTTATATTTTCGACCTTAACACCTATGGTCTCCCCAGATATATCTAAATTGGCGATCCTTGAGAAGGATCCCCAATCTGCTTTCTTATAGTTAAATTTTGGAGGTGGAGGGTCCGAAATGATTTCGCGTGTATAAGAAAGACAGATGGGTAAATGATCACTTCCCAAGGAGTCGTCGTAAGGATCCCATGAGAGATCTTGATGTATACCAGGGGAGGCCAAAGATAAGTCAATGGCCGAAAAGTTACCAGTACGATCATCTACACGAGTCGCTCTACCATCGTTCAGAAGACAGAGGTTGGACTGTAGTATTAGGTCGGCTACTTGCTCCCCACGACCATCAATCCTCAAGCTACCCCATTGATAGTGATGGGCGTTAAAATCGCCCAACACTAACTTATTTCCAGGCAGATGTTCCACTAGTGAATTTAAAGCATCACTATCAATGGGGCCATGTGGAGGACAGTACAGAGAGCAAATAGACAGATACGTGTTATTAAATTTTACTCTGCACGTGACTGCTTCCAGAGTAGAATTTAGAATCACTTCCGTTTGTGGGTGTGATTTGTGGGTGTAAATGGCAACTCCGTGACCTTCATATCTTCTATACGAGTGGTAGTGTTTGAACTGTGGAGGATCAGGGTGATCCTCCAGGCGCGTCTCGTGTAAACAAACAACGTCTGGCCTGTGTATAGAAAGCAAGATTGCTATATTGTGTAACTTATTCCCAATACCTCTACAATTCCACTGTAATACAGTGAAAGCGACGGTTTAAGATTTTCGTTGGGGGCCAGTGTGCTTTGTCTTTTTGTCTCCCGCCGGCAGGCGAGCGACTACCGGGGGACCTATCCCGGTGCTTGTTCACGGAAACCTCCATATTATCGTCAATTACGAGGTTCCCTGACCCCCCCGAGGAAGAGCTAACCTTCCTCTCCCTCGCTGGAGTGGGAACTGGAAGAACGTGAGGACGAGGCTTTGTGAGGGTGGTCATGTTACTTTTACTAGACTTGTCGGGTTTCGCTTTAGGCAGTACTGATGGAGAGGCAGCAGCAGCCTGAGAGTACGTTGAAGCCTTAGGGATGTCAGTGAGAGAGTTGGAGCGGACAGGAGGTCGAGATGGAGATGCACTGTGAGTGGCAGGAGGGAGAAGGACAGGATCAGTCTGCGTCTCTACAGAGCACATCACAGGACGGGACATTACCGCTGAAGCATAGGACCTATTCGGCGTGGGAGTTGCATGCAACTCCTTCACCTTTTTCCTAGCTTCGTAGTAGGAAATGCCCTCCGTTGCCTTCACTGTGCAGACCTCCTTCTCCTCCTTCCACTTGGGACAATCCCTAGAGGAAGTGGAGTGAGCGCCCTTGCAGTGGAAGCAACAGACCGTCTCAGATGTGCAATGTTCCGCCTCATGACCTTGGCTTGCACACTTGCCACACACTGGCTGGGAAGCCCGACAAGTCTTGGCACCATGCCCATATAACTGGCATTTCAAACAACGGAAAGGGTTGGGAATGTATGGCCGCACATGAACAATTTTGTAACCAATTTTTACATTGCTAGGAAGTGATACTTTACCGAATGTCAAAACAATGGTCGCTGTCTTTGTCCTGACACCTTCCGAGTAGCGAAGTTATGAATTTAGCATCAATGACATCTTGCTGAGCGAGTTCATCTATGATCTCTTCCTCACTCATCACCATGAGATCCCTGCAAGTGATAACCCCCTTGCAGGAATTCATGGATGTTGGGATCTTGGTTTCGACATCATAGCAATGAAACTTGCGCAGCTTCAACAAGTCCTTAATTTGAGATGAGGTACAAGTTTTTATGAGGAGGTCTCCGTTCCCAAGTTTTTGACTTGTTCCACCTCCCCAGCACAGCCATCAATAACCTTCTTGATCATGAAGGGATTGAGACTGCTCAAGGGAGTGGAACCTAGAGCAGTGATGATCACATATTCGGCATTATTTACAGGGACATCACGGGGCAAACGAGTCTGGGGCCGTTCTGTCTGGGGGCTGTCAGTCCGTGTAGAAGTCGGGGTCGGTCAGGACTCACCTCCCCCTGAGGGGAGGCAGTAGGGGCGTCCTCCATAGTACCACTCCCCCCTAGCGGGGGAAGTGGGAAGAAGGAGAGAAAACAAGCAAGGGACAAACAACCGGGGACCACACACCTAAGTCTGAGGTTGCCCTCTCAAACCACTCCAGGGAGGCCCGACCGTGTTTCTTCACGCCCCAGAGCGATCAGTGGGGGGGACCCTCCGTGGGCGTTAAGCAAGGGTAAACTCAGTTTATTTGAACAGACACCTACTGTTCAAGACTAACAGGGAGGGGAGGAAAGTTAGAAACTAACTAGCCTAAGCGTCACCAGAAGGGTGAAAAAAAAAAGCTAATGCTGGTGAGGCAGCCCTGAAAACTAGAGGAGAGCCAGAAAAACACGTCTAAACTCTCCGCGACCATGCATCAAAGTCCGATGAGGAGGCGCAAGATGACCCAGGATATCGGGAAAGTGACTGCGGACCTGGCAGTCATCTGTGGAAAAAAACGCTGCAGAGCCGTTTCCCCCACACTCTCGCCGCCTGCTTGCCGACGTATCTTCCTCCAGCACTCTCCCACACCTCAGCCTACCACTTCAAGGGCAGAATCTTCACAACCAGGCCCTTTGGGAGTGGTATGAGTACTAGGCAGGTGTGTGGGGAAGTGTTAATAGCGTACAGCAGTGCAGAAGTTTGTGAATTTTCATAAATGAAATGTGTGATATTATAAGTGAATTATAGAAAATGCTAAGATGTAAGTCTTTTATAAGTTCTACAAGTGCATATAAGTGATTTATAGTAAGTGCAATACAGGAGTTGATACTGTTCATTGGATATCGGTTAGAAAATTATTGGATATACCTTGAGTTTGCCTACCTGTTACCTGAAAGAAAACCACTTGTGAGCGGGCCACAATGAACAATACCTGCTTCACTATACCTAAATTATTTCACTCAATACTCAGGGGATTGTGCCAAATATGAGCATCAGTGTATCTGTGACGTGAAGTACAAATTATGTTAATTGTGTAAAACATTTATATGATTTTCACCATAACCCTGATTAGTACAAAGCAGTCTGATTTACAGTACAAATAATTACCTCATACTTTACGATCATGCATGAAAGAGCAACAGCATTTACTTGTCAAAGTGCAATTACCCGTAATCGTGATGTAAAGTGCAGTTCTAAGTGTCTTACTAAAGGAGAAATATGATTATTTACGGAAGAAGTACAGAAAAACGATGAGGTATTTCCTTTCCCACACACCTACAAGGCATAGTGGCATGGTGGTATGGGTGGTAAATCCTTGGGTGAGCCACATGAACCGGGTGATGACTCATTTTCACGGCGGTGAGTAAGGACGCATGGGCAGTGTTACAATCACCACTCCAGTCAGTGCTGCCAACGCTAGCTGGCCGGGCCAAGGCCATTGCCAGTGGTGCACTCTCGGAGCCGCACGCCAATACGTGAAAAACCACTCGTCTTCAACTCATCCTTACTCATCGACGGGACCACCTAGAGACCTCGGGATACCTTTATTGGAAAGAGGAAGAGTTGTTGAGTCTTATGAACTTTCACTGAATTCTCTAGCTATTATTGTTTGTCAGATATAAGGGTTTGAAGTAAGGGTATGTTTTCCAAAATCTCGGAAATCGCCCGTAAGGAGGAGTGTGAAGCGACCGGGAAACCCCCGGTGGCTAAGGGTTAATCCCTCAACCCCTCGAAAATATACACGCTGTGGCTGTGGGTGGTGGTGAAGTAACACTAGGCGTATGGGAGTGGTGAACGATGATATTGTGTTGTGTTGCCATGACAACCTGGTTGAGATGGGAGTGACATCACAATGACAACATGAGATTAGTTGTCGGTCATGATTTGTGATGGATAAATTACTAAACATTGGCAAGTCATTCGTTAATACAAGGTGAACAATTATGTGTTTTGCCTTTGTATACAAGGAGCTTCATTTTCACCGTTAACACAACGAGTGCTTATGCCTGGTCAGATCGTCGACGAGAGTTAGCTTGCTGTACATACCCTGGATGGTAGAATTTCCTGCAGTGGAATAAAATTGGCGATAGATACACCAACTTTAAACTACCTCTGAGAAATATTATTCATATTGTGGACTCATACCAGTCATACCGTATATGCATTTAAAGTCAATCTCTCGTAGCTCATTGCAGCATAAAACTGGCAAAACAGGTAGTGCCTCCTGGTATACACATGCTGGCTATAAGAGACACCACCGCCTGTTATACAGTATATAAGCTGAGCGCAACAGGAACGTCTCCTGTTGTACATAAGATGGGTACAACAGGCAGTGACCCAAGAATACACAGGCCATGTACAATAGAGCAGAGGTGTGACATTATATTACCATGAAAACGATATGTTGGTTCGAAAGAAACTCAGCAGAAGTCGTCTATTTCCCAGCCTTGCAGAAAATAATGACTTAAATTTATCTAAAGGGTTTTAGTGCTTTGTTCCAGATGGCAGTCACCAGTCTGAGACTTAAGACTGTATATCTCTAGTGGATGAAATGCAAACAGAGGGTGGGAAAAGATGATGGGATGGGTTGACAAAAATTTCTGCATCATCTTCAGTATTGTGTAGTTTTTATTTTAGAAAGGGGAAGAAAATTAACGGACCTACTATTTTCAAGAGGTAAGAGCGCTAAAAAACGAATACAACTCAATAAATCATTTTAAAACATACTTGGGGTTTCATTTTCTTGGGATTTATCTTGGAAACATATTACCTGTCTTGTAAAATCTGCTTCTAAGAGATTGGGTGTGTTAAGCCGACTCCGTGCCTTCCTTACCCCTGCACAATTATTAATTTTATACTGGGATTCTGTTCGCCCATGTGCAGAATACAACCCTTATTGTAGGGAGACTCCCACATACCACTCTTTTCAACATGGTGGAGTCAAAAGCTTTTCGTCTCAATAACTCTCCTTGTCTTACTGGCTCATTTCAATCTGTTCTCCAAACTGCGGCATCTTTATCTCTTTCTATCGCCACTTCAATGGTCACTGTTCCTCTGAACTGTCTGCTTGCATCACTATCACAACGACAGACACGTAACACTCATTTAGCAACAAAGTCTCACCCATTTTCTGTCCAACTCTCTAATACAAGAGTTAGCCGTCAATTCCAGTCCTTCATGTATGCAACATGTCAACTCTGGAACTGTCTCTCTCTGTATTTCATACTGCTTATGATCTCTAGTCTTTCAAAAATAGGTGTCCAGGCATTTCGAAATTAACATATCGTAAATTTGACACTTTATTATCTTGTTTTGTTTTTTCCTGGAGGGAACAGTCTTGCAGGCTCCTGACCTTTGGCTCTTTCTTTCTTGCATAAAAAATAAGAAAACTGTTGAGCAGATTAAGGAAACAGCCGAATCCAACTCGTCCTTAGTCTATCAACCCATCTTTACACTCAGAGAGTATTATCCTTCAGAATGAGATATAAAATGTTAAAAGGAAAATTGAGCTCTATAAAGCTGAAATGAATTTATTAAAGAGAGCACCATTCAGCCAGACACATGGGTAATATGATGATTATCGTATGTATGGAGTCTGAACTTCGATACAATGATATTTTTAATACAGTTGTAAATTATGTGCTGAGACTTTCTTATGAACTATTTTGCAATCTGTATAGTTGAATCAGTCACATTAGAGGAACAGATTTTTTTACACTCATGAAAATTCACTAGAATCATACAAACCTTCACCTCGTCAGGCTCCTTCACTGTATTACAGCAGCTGTCATTACAAAATGCATGTCCTTCACCAATTGCTGTACGAGGATTGTACGAAGAAAATTCCTGCAAGAGAATAGAATCAGACATCTTTTCCAGGGTCACTAGCGCTTTTTGGAAACTGTAGAATGGTTATAGACTGCACAGACATGGAACTGATACTACATTCAAAATGTGTGATCAGAAGTTAACATTATCGGCATACGGGAGTATGAACTCATTCAAGTTCTGGCAGGAGTTGCACCTGATGCACACTGATTCTTTATGTCACTCTTCCTTACTCAAGATCTGCATCTCATAAAGCAGTTGTGGAGAGGTCAGGAAAATGGTCTCCTTTCACTGCAAAGGGTTAAGGGTTTAATTCTACCAAATATATATATATATATATATATATATATATATATATATATATATATATATATATATATATATATATATATATATATATATATATATATATTTGTTCACGAAATATAACCTGTTCACGAAATATAACCTAAATGCTTCTCTATAAATGTTCCTCTTTTTCTAAATTAGGGTAAGCTTTCCCTCAATGAAATATAAATGACAAAAACTGCAAGATGAAAAATACATTTTGATGGGGCCAATGCAAGCCTGAAAAGGTTAAGACATTGACATTTATACCGACATATCTCGGATGCAGTGCAGAACTTCTAGTGAAACTATTTGCAGAACTAATAAATCTGCAATATATATACTATACTTTTATCAATGAAAGGAAACACTATGGTCTTTCAGTATAATATATGTTATTTACCATATGCCCTTTGGTCTGTTAAACGCCTGTACGTAGAAGTCGTCAAAACCCCAACAAGAGAACAATGTGCAAAATGTAATTGGACATATTGCAAATTGTTTAGTCAACCCAAAAGCACAATGCATTTTGTCACTCTGCACTTGGCATTCCTATGAAGAATATCTGTATAGTTAGGATTATATGCGTCTATACATTATTGGGTACGTCTGAAGGCATGTCCTCTGGTTTGTGATAATAAGCCTTTTATGAAAGGCAGCTTATATTATAATAGAAAAGGAGTGGTTCTCGTATACTATAAGACTATAGAGTTTGGTCCTGCTTTTGCCATTTTGAGGAAATACTCGTATGGTTATTTGTTAATTTACTTATTTATTGAGTCTTAATGTTAACAAGAGGAAATGCATCCCCTCATTCATCTGTCAAAAGTATAGTAGCTGAAGTTATGTTTAATGATCCTATGGAAAAATAAATGGACTGTGATTTCAGGAGCTTGGGAAAAAATTCAGGAAACACAAAATATTTCCATAAGTTTCCATAAGAAAGCCATGATTCATGACTTTTTGAAATTACTTCCCTCCTGTACAAAAAATAATATACAGTACTGAAAGTATGTTGTATGTTGACAAGCATCCTGAATATATATTTTTTTCAGTATGTTTGTTATGCAAAGAATGTACTGTCATTGCTGTATCTCTCACTTTTTTTCCTTTTTTTCATACTGTGTTTGCATTGTACCATTCATCATCACTGTGTCCCATACAAGAAAAAATATCCTTGTATGTACACCCGACGTCCCTCGGCATCTCTTCTCACTACATGGCAGCTTAATCGTTTTACAGGTGGGAGTCGGGGACGGGGGGAGGGGAAGAGTATGCCTAGTCTTTTCCTTATTAATTGGCATTGACGCATGGTTATTTGTATCAAAATTCACCTCCATTGATTGGGTCCGTAATGTCTATCACCAAGCTCAGGCAACTTGGAGTAATACACGTTATCATCGTCTTATGACTGACAGCGCTGATGATTATAGCAGTTGATGGAAGGTGAACATGAAGAAAGACGAAGGGAGAAACCTGTACTGTACACAGGAAAAATCATCTGGTAAATTACCAATATGCCCACAGTGGGGGCGGAGGGACGTTGGTTACAAGATTGTGACAACGTGAGGTAACTTTTACCTGGTCGTGGTGTAGTGGTATGCTGCCTGGCTCTCATCTGAGAGTCCCTGATTCGATTCCCAGCATATTGGTAATTTACCAGATGATTTTTCCTGTGTACAGTACAGGTTTCTCCCTTCATTCTGACTTGCCGTAAGTGTTTGGGATAGATTAAAAGCATCTACTTGCCCGAGTGCCAGGGGGTTAACTCATCCTCTTGATGCCCACAGTGGGGGCGGAGGGACGTTGGTTACAAGATTGTGACAACGTGAGTTTACCTGGTCGTGGTGTAGTGGTATGCTGCCTGGCTCTCATCTGAGAGTCCCTGGTTCGATTCCCAGCATATTGGTAATTTACCAGATGATTTTTCCTGTGTACAGTACAGGTTTCTCCCTTCATTCTGACTTGCCGTAAGTGTTTGGGATAGATTAAAAGCATCTACTTGCCCGAGTGCCAGGGGGTTAACTCATCCTCTTGATGCCCACAGTGGGGGCGGAGGGACGTTGGTTACAAGATTGTGACAACGTGAGTTAACTTTTACCTGGTCGTGGTGTAGTGGTATGCTGCCTGGCTCTCATCTGAGAGTCCCTGGTTCGATTCCCAGCATATTGGTAATTTACCAGATGAAGAAAGACGATGACAGATGGAGGATGGTATATATTATCAGACAGATGATAATGACATGATAGTTGTGGGTTGAGGGCTGACAAGTTATGACTGAATGACGACGAATCATAAGTAATTTATGAAGAATACTGAATAATGATAGTTGTTAGATGATGGATGATGAATGATGAATTATAGATGAAGACGATGGATGATAATGAGGATGGGTGATATGTGAGTACTGTATATTGGATGATGGTTAATGATGATGATGGATGGTGATGAAGGATGATGATGAAAAATAATGATGCATGAAATTGAACACAACAATCACACACAATCATACAAACAACGCGCACAAAACACAAGCACACAATACACACACACACACACACACACACACACACAGCACATACAAACATAACAACAAACAAAATGCACAACACAAACACGCACTCCCCCACCCAACCACGCGCGCGCGCACACACACACACACACACACACACACACACACACACACACACACACACACACACACACACACACACACGTACCACTCACCCCCCCACACACACCCCACAGAAGAATGAGACAAAACCCAGCCACAATACAAACATTTGCACAATTATACACAAAACACACTCAACACGGACACACACATACATAATACACATACACACAATAAACCCATACATACAACATCCATGCACATAGAACATCTTATACAGAACACTCACACACAACATAGCCAAAATACCAAATACACAATGCACAAAAACACCACACACACACACACACACACACACACACACACACACACACACACACACACACACACACACACCGCTCGCTGGCGCAGTGGTAACGTTCTCGCTTGCCATCTGGTAGACGGGAGTTCGCGCCTCGCTCAGGTTGCGAAAAGTTTCACTGACGAGGTGGGTGGTTACTGTCCCCCTTGAGCAAGGGGACGGGTGTGTGGGTGTGTGAAGGTCACAGCCTTGCCCTTAGATCGGACTATATGAGCTCTCAGCTCCCTTCCGGGAGGGTATAATGCTGACGATCACGACCATCAAGTGATCCTGACCGACCCGGTGAATTACACACACACACACACACACACACACACACACACACACACACACACAAACACAAACACACCCACATAAACGCACATGCATCAATACACATACACGCACAACATAAAAAACATACAAGCATATGCAGCACAGACACAATAGCACAACGCCAACCACATACATACATACTCACACACAAGATACATACACACACACCGAACACAAAAACACACGAAACACACACACACACACACACACACACACACACACACACACACACTAAAAACACAACACACTCACCGACCCAAGCCACCCCATATCACACACAATTCATTCAGTACAAAACATACACACACACTCAACATAACGCACACTAAAACCACATTTCAAACAAACAGCGCAAGACACATCCACACACACTCACACCCCCACACACACCCCCACACACACTCCACAAAAGAAAATGACACATAAACCATAAAACACACAATTCACTCAACAAAACACACACACAAACACATACAGCACACACAACAACCACACTACAAACAAACAACACAACACCCCAACATTCAAAACACAAAATGACACACGACAATACACACTGAAAGCACAACACAAAGCACATAAACAACAAACCATATCCACAAAACTCACCACACACACACACACACACACACACATATATATATATATATATATATATATATATATATATATATATATATATATATATATATATACGGAGTAACCATGTATTCAAACATACATATCTACAAAACACAAAACACGTAAAAACACAATACACAGGAAATACAGGATGCAGATATATAATACCCACAAACCATACAGAAACACACAACACAGAAAACTCACATTTACATATCACAGTCTAAACTCACACCTAAAACACACAACCCCCTCCCCACACATACACACACATGCATGCAGACACACACACACACACACACACACACACAACACAAACAACACATCACACAGCACAACACGCACCACACACACACACACACACACACACACACACACACACACACACAACACAAACAACACATCACACAGCACAACACGCACCACACACACACACACACACACAGGATACACCAAGGAGTGCAGACGCGGGCCGACAACGCTCCATACCAAGCCAGCACGGCCAGTGGCATTACCTAAATTAGTATCTTTATGAGTCAGGCTCTGTACCAGGTTAGACTAAATGGTTTTTTATTATTAAAAAAAAAAATAAGAAGTTTAAACAAGACTTGTTCAAACAGAAAAGAGAACCGAGTAGCGAAAGAATGCGCTCAATCAGCTGATTGTTTAGACTACAACTGCCCCAGGGAATGTAAGTACACTGTGCTTTTAGTATTGCAAAATGGCCACATTCTTTAGTAAAGCAAATTTGGACTAGAGAAGGGATAAAGGCAGAAAGGAGGATCATGATTTCTACCAAGAACTGGTTGAAATGGAGACTGACAATAAACTGGTAGAGCGTGTACACAGACTGGAGATGGCCTTCCAGAATGAGACTGATAAAATTAAGAAGCAGATGCACTTGCAAAAGGAAGAAATAGAAAAACTAGGAAGGGAGGTCAACAAGAAAGACACAACCATATGTGAACTAACAGTGGAAGTGAGTACATTTAGGAGGAAAATGAGAGAAATGGCAAGTACAGTAGTCAACCACGAGAGCATTATGGAAGAGTTCACAAATGATACAGAGACAATTAGGCAAGTAAGCAGTCTGATAGACCAGAGCAGTGATATTGAGGAGATGATAACACAGGTGAATGAAGCTGTGCAAAGCTACAAAAATGATGTGGAAACCACGTATGCTGAAATGGTGAACAAGGGTGGAAGAAAAAAGCATTAAAAAGGAAGTGAAAAGAATAATCCAAAACAATCCAAAGTTAGTCAGAGATTCAGTAGATATCAACAAATCTATAGTAATCACTGGTATAGAAGAGAAAGAAGTAAAAAACAAGATCTCAAGAGACAAAAAGGAGATAGCAAATGTAATGAGTTTATTGAAATAAGTATAAGAGGAAAACTGCAGTAAAGACATAGAGGAACACAAAAGGTTAGGAAAATACGAGAAAAGCAAGTCAAGACCTCTAAAGGTAACTTTCCAGAGTGTAAACACCGTGGAGGAGATACTAAAAAATACAAAGAATCTTATGGAAAAAGAGGAGTTCAAAAATTTATGGATAAAAAGATGCCTAACACAAGAGGAACTTGAATTACTAAAAGAGAAGAGGGAGGAAGCAAAAACAAAAAATGAGGGAAGATCAGAAGAGGAGAAGAACAATTTTTTTTTTTTACAAAATAATAGGATTGCAGGTACGAAAGTGGTACATAAACAGGAGGGAATAAAAAGGAGGAAGATAGTAGAACCATGTCATGACATGTATATAAACAAAATGATTAAGTTGATGTACTCAAATGTGGATGGAATGGTATCTAAATTATTAGAGATGAATGATTATGTCAGAGAAAATGAACCACATGTAATATGCCTAACTGAAACAAAATTAACACCAAGGATATCAAATGACATACTAAACTTAGAGGAATATAATATATGGAGAAGAGATAGAAACTTTAAAAAAGGAGGAGGAATTATAATATTAACTAAGAAAAATCTAAAAGTCAGTGAAATAAAACTAGATATATCCTCACAAGTAGAACTGATTGCAGTAAAGATCAACACATCTGAAGGGAAAGTAATTGTAGCCAATTTGTACATGCCAACCAGATCAAACACATGGGAAAGAGACGAATATGAGGACCTGGCAGAGACTACAACTCAGAGTTTAAGAGCATTACTACATAAAATGGAAGACAAATCGGAAAGAATTATACTAACTGGAGATTTTAATACAAATATAAATTGGAATACTCTAGATATAATAAGCCAAGAAAGCTGTTAGGACCAAAAGCTCCTGGAACTCGTGCAAGAGTTTTTCCTAATGCAACATGTGAGGGAAACCACCAGAAAAAGAGGACTCGATGTACCTTCAACGCTAGATCTCGTATTTACTAGGCAAGAAAATGATATTGACAATTTAATATATCACCCTCCATTCGGCAAAAGCGACCATGCAGTACTAAATTGCATCTTCAGGATAACATATGACATAGTTAACAGCAATGAAAGTTACAAAAAGAGCCTAAACTATAAAAAGGGAAAGTATCATGACCTAAAGAAGTATTTCTTAGAAGTTGATTGGGAAAATGAGCTTAGAGGACAAGATTTAAATGCTGTATATAAAAAATTTTGTGAATTTTATGAAATAGGAGTCCAGAAGTACATCCCACAGCACAAAGAAGCAGATAAGAAAATACAGAAATGGTTCAATACAGAATGTAAAAAATCAAAAGAAAGAAGAGATTTGTTGTGGAATAGATACAGAAGACACAATAGTGAAAGGGCATATAATAATTACAAACAGGCAAGAAACGATTATACAAGAATAAGGAGGGAAGCCCAAAAACAGTTTGAGGAGGATATCATAAATAAATGTAGTGATCAACCGAAGCTATTTTACAGCTACATCAGAAGCAAAACCAAAGTAAAAGATATCATACAAATCCATTACGGACGAGGGAATCACCTATACTCAAGAGAAAGATATTTGTGAAGCACTAGATAAGAATTTCCAATTAGTTTTTACAGAAGAAAAAAATTTTGAGAGGGACTAAGTGGAACATGCATGCCCACACATACTACCAGATATACAAATATCAGAAAAAGAAATACAGGAGGAGTTAAGCAAATTAGACAGAGGAAAAGCAAATGGTCCTGATGAAATTTCATGTTGGGTGCTACGAGATTGTGCAAAGGAGTTAAGTAAACCATTATTTTTAATTTTCAAGAAATCCTTGAGTCAAGGTAAACTACCTGATATTAGGAAGAAAGCAAATATTGTCCCCTTATCCAAGAAAGGGAATAGACAAAATCCACTCAACTACCGACCAGTATCACTGACCAATGTTGTAAGCAAGGCTTATAAGAAAAGCTTGGGTAAATCATCTAGAAGAACACAATATGATAACAGAAAGACAGTTTGGTTTCAGAAAAGGAAAACCATGTGTTACTAATCTGTTGAGCTACTATGACAGAGTAACAGACACAATACAGGAAAGAGGCAGTATCTATTTAGATTTCAAGAAAGCATTGGACACGGTACCACACCAAAGACTTTTATGGAAACTGTACCATCAAGGAGGAATTCGAGGCAAACTGTTTTGTTGGATGCAAGATTTTCTCATAAAATGAGAAATGAGAACAGTACTAAGGGGAAACTACTCTTCCTGGAAAGAAGTGACTAGTGGAGTACCACAGGGTTCAGTGCTGGCACCAGTCATGTTTTTAGTGTATATAAATGATACAGACAGTAACACTGGAAATGAAAGCTATCTAAATATGTTTGCAGATGATGCAAAAATACAAAGGAGAATTACTAACACAGACTCTTGTAAAGAGCTACAAGAAGAATTAAATAAACTTCATGAATGGAGTAATACATGGCAAATGGAATTCAATGTGGACAAGTGTCATGTAATCAAGTTTGGTAAAAGTGGAAAAAGACCTGATTGGGATTATATGTTAGGAAATAAAACCCTACACACATCAGAAAGAGAGAAGGACTTAGGTATGATTATCAATAACAGACTACTCCGGCTGACCACATCAGTGAGAAGGTACGGAACATGTATATGTTACGGTCATTTTGCGAAATTGGTCATTTTGCAAAATGCCCGGCCATTATGCAAAAAGACCAAATCCGTGGTCAATTTGCAAAATGACTTAAATATCTGGGCATTTTGCAAAAGGACCAAGGTTTTGGTCATTATACAAAATCACCAGCATTATCGTTGGTCAGTTTGCAAAATAACCAAACAGCAAGTAGCTAATTGAAAAAAAAGGCGAGTAAACGATAAAAGGTAGTGAACGTAAAATAGAACAAGTTGAAAGAAAGGCGAGTAAACGATCAAAGGAAGTGAATGTAAAATAGAACAAGCTTATTCATTCTTAGAAAATACATTAAACCTTAAAAAGTATGTTTATTCAACCTTCATGATATATATATATATTTTTTACAGAAAATGGTCTTATATCCTTAAGCGGGTGTGTGCCTGTGTCGTGTGTGTGTGTGTGTGTGTGTGTGTGTGTGTGTGTGTGTGTATCGGACTTGTTAGCGCAAGAGGCACTGCATTTGCATCTGCTGTTGCATAAAACATTGTTTTTTAAACATTTGCAGAGTCTGGTCAAACATGACTTAGTGCAAGAGCATTTAGCGAATCCCTGACCTTGTCCCATGGATTCTGCAATAGCTACTTCCCGCAGACTTACTTCCCACTCCTGTACTACATCTTCTATCGAAAGGAATTTTTCTACACATTGAGTAAATTGGTTGTAAGTGTACACCTGCTTAAGCAGGCCGTGCTTTGTACCAAGCTTGCACGCGCCATTGTCCAATGCCTGAACAACAACGGCCTTCACATTAGGAAACTCTGCACGTCCGCGGTCAACTAATGGAACAGGAACCATCACAGTGTCCCCTACGTGGGCTGGTTTAAATCTCCTCACAGAATTATCCATCATTTTCTTAGCTTGTTTCTGTTGTTCTATGTTGGACTTCATTTGTTCAGTATGAATACTGCAATTCCGATTGCAGATGGAACACAGCACAGACTCATCAGCATCTTCATTCATCACAGGACACGGAGTATAAGAGTGACATGGGTTCCCACACACCTTGCACACATTTGAACCAAAGTAGCTTTTACCACAGAAGATGCAGTTAATCACAGCGGATGGTTCTTCTTGCTCTTCAGCACCTATCTCTTCCTCCTCTGTATCTGTGTCCTCCTCATTGACAACACCTAGTGATTCTGCAAGCTGCTCCTCCATCTGCATACCGTCCATGACTTCCTCTGGTACAGAAGATGCGTCACCACAGGAGATGCAGTTAATGACAGCGGATGGTTCTTCTTGCTCTTCAGCACCTATCTCTTCCTCCTCTGTATCTGCGTCCTCCTCATTGACAACACCTAGTGCTTCTGCAAGCTGCTCCTCCGTCTGCATACCGTCCATGACTTCCTCTGGTACAGAAGATGCGTCAACACCAAGACGAGCCTTCTGTCCATACATGGTCTCATATGGTGTTCTTCCAATTCCGGAGTGAAAGCGGGTGTTTTTCTTCCACTGGACAAAGCGCAGTCCCTGTGACCATTGTGTAGTGTTGTTGTCCTTCATCCAACATGCAAGAATTGCTTCAATATCCCTGTTGGCTCGTTCCACCGAGCCCTGCGACTGTGAATGTCTTCGTTTGCCATGAACCAGCTTACACTCTGGCCACATCACCAGAACTTCCTTGATAAGCTGAAAATTAAAACGGTGAACATCAAACTTTGTCATATATATCACCTCGCTAAGTTTCTGGTGTCTTTTTGTGACCATGTCTGATATTTCTGCTAAGTTTTATGAAAATTGGTTGATTTAAAGAAATAATATATTCTATACCTTATTTGAGAATTCTCTACCATTGTCAGACTGCAGGATATGGGGGGCTCCTTTGTCACAGAAAATGTCAACGAGGTGGAAAGCAACCTCTTCAGCAGTTTTCGTCTGTAGAGCCCGAAGACACACCATCTTGGTCAAGTGATCCTGATAGTTGAGAATGAAACGATGTTTCCCATCTGGCTGGCTCTGCATATCGATCAAGTCGACCTACAAACAGACCGAATCGGACCCATTTTAGGGAAACTTTCAGGTCCTTTAGGGCAATTCGTAATTAACTTCAAACTCTTTTACATTGGTATGATGTGCGGAAATACAACATTATTCTTTCCTAATAAATACGGCCTTAACCAGTGCTTGTTTACTAACCTGAGCTCGTGAGTTCATGCTGTTTGAGACAATTGGCTTGACAATCACAGCCTTGCGTACAGTGGTTTTTTTCAGCTGACACTCCTCACACAACTGTAAATACAACCGTATTTGGGATCTTGAAATATTGGCATATTTTTCACTTGTTTCCTTAAACACAACAGTTCTACCTCCATGCCCACTTGCACAATGAACAGCATCGATCACATCGAACACATCTTCAGCGCATACGAATCTAAGCTGAGTTCCCTTTTTCTGCAGTTTCTGAACGGTGATACTTTCAACTGTGACCTCAAGAATTTCATATTTTCGTAACAACCGATAGTCCTTCTGCGTCTTTTTCATGTTAGGACGTTTAAGTTCATTCAAACGAATCAGAATTTGTTCGTATTCATTTCTTGACAACAAACTCGAAGTATTTAATGCTTTGTTTTCCTCAGCCGTTACCAGCTTTGTATAAAAAACACTTCTTTTATTTTCCATTGTACAGATTTTCAGAGTATAATAAAATACACACAAAGTAATGGGAGTAGCACCACGTTGCCCGTCCTCGCCTGACCTTCAGCAGTGCCTGACTGATAACGGCCTCACCAGTCAGCTCCCATTACTACTATCCGACACACACACTAACACACACACACACTCGTTTACTTGCCTTTTTTTTAACTGGCTACTTCCTGTTTGGACATTTTGCAAACTGACCAACGATAATGCTGGTGATTTTGTAAAAAGACCAAAACCTTGGTACTTTTGCAAAATGCCCAGATATTTAGGTCATTTTGCAAATGGACCACGGATTTGGTCTTTTTGCATAATGGCCGGGCATTTTGCAAAATGACCAATTTCGCAAAATGACCGTAACATATACACTGCTTGCAAATATGAGAATAGCATTCACATGCATAAATGAAGACATGCTAAGAAGGATAATAACGTTACGTCCCAGTCCCCACACTGCCACAGGCTCCAACAGGAGTAGTACAGTACAGGAAGGACGTTGCCCAGTGAGTTGTTCTTCTTATGGTCAGCCTTTAGGTGTGCAGTACACAAGATCAGCTGAGGCGAAAATAAACACTGGCTCCTTAAAATTCACTGTCTTTATTTTCCAAATAATTCCACTTAATGCTTTTCAACTTCACTGTTCTCACAAGCACTGCAGCTATACACACTTTATAGATTGCAGTTATACTTAACGTTTAACAACACTTCACAGTTAGTACACTTAATGCTTGCTAACACTTCACTTATTACACAAGTACTGAAAATAATCTTCACTGACAGTAATTACACTTAATACACTTCACTGTCTTCTCAAGTTCCACTGATATACAAACTTCAATAACCCGTCACTGTTTGCACAAGTACCAAAAATATACAATCTCCACTGACACTGACTGCACTTCACACAAACTGACCTGAAACCCGACTAAACTCCAAACTGACTGACTGACTAAGCTCTTCCCCATCCTTATTTAAGCTTGCATTACTCTCGAAACTTCTACTTCTCCAACATTCTAGGACATACTGTCTTGCATCAGCCCCTAGCAACAACAGTTACCAACTACGAGACATCAAAACATCTACAGTTGTCTTACATTACATAACACTCTATATCATTAACCATACGAACTTAAATTACATAATTCAACAAGCAATTACTTAAATAAAACATTATAAAGAAAAAGATCATAAAAATTAATGCACAACTTACGAAATAACTATGCTCACAAACAGCAGGCAAACTGGCAACTCTGCCTCGTACCGAAACTTACGGTACCAGAAACGTCTCGAAAGATCTCGGCTACCTAAGTGGCAAATCCCCCTTCATAACACTACCCCCTCCCTAGTTCTTTGTCGTCCCGACAAAACTACACAGTATATACAAACATAAACATAAATCCTAATTCTAATGAAACATCTAGCTATACACAAAATAATTTTTCAACTTATCAGTTCTTCCTCTATGCTGCTTCCGATGATGTCCTTGCTGTTCCGCACAGTCCTCTCCTCCAGGAAGGTCTTGGTCCTCTTCTTGACACAGCACACATCACAGGTCTGACACCACTCTTCAACATCCTGACGCATGCCAATCCAGTAGAACTTGTGTCGCAGCCTGCTTCCCAGGTGACCACTAGTGATCTGGTTATGGGACTTATCCAAGATCTCAGACCTCATCTTCTTCGGAACCACCAGTTGCCAACACTCGCTGAGGGCATTGGGCATCTCCCACTGACACTCCATTAGTCCGTTGCAACGAAGAAGGTCCCACTGACTCCAGCAGCTTCCGGTCGCAGGGCCCAACCTGGAAACTCCTCCCCATGATGGTCGCACTGCACTCCGCTGCAGCCACTCCAGCACTGGTTGCAAATCTGCACCCTCCATCTGCATCCTCTCCAGATCCTCTTCGTCCGACGCCAGACCCATCACTACAGTACAGCTGCATTTCTTCCTATGATGCCCATTCCTACTACACTCCTTGCTGTCTGTTCCTCTGTCTTCTCGCACACTATTCATCAAGGTTCTCCTGCATTTCTTCGGTGGTGGTTCTTCTGCAGCCCTCTTCTTATCATCCCAACTATTCTGATACGCAAGTAACTCAAACTGTGCACGGTAAGCTTCCCAAGATACACTACCATCACTTTCTTGAGGTTTCTTCTTAACTGGATCCCCATTATAGCCATGCACTTCACTGGTTTGGGGCCTAATAGCTGAGGCATCATAATTAAGTCCAGGACTTACAACTTCTGTATTCTGATTATTCAGCCCTGTAATGCCATCTTCAGAAGCCCGGGATCCGTCAAGATTCACCAAAATAGATTTCAGGATGTGATTGAGGCACAAGGATGGTGTACTAGGTATTACATAAAAAATACTTACGATTATGGTTTCATAATCATAGGTATTTTCCATCTGTTTAACTCATAATAGCAAATTAAGACCCCTGCTACACACCAATCCCGTCCCAGGTTCATATGTGGCCAACCGTACAATACCTTATTTCATAGACTTGTAAGATTCTACCTGCTGTTCTTCTATATTTTTCTTTTCATATTTAGCTTCAATGAGGCCTATAGTTTTCTAAATTCAAATGAACCAAATACTTACAATATCCATACAAACTATTGAACTGAACACACTACACACCACCTTTCTGTTCATTACATGTTATAGAAATATTCATTGTTAGGCTACTAGGACTATCTCACTGACCTCGTTAATTGGGATAAAACTGCACCATAACTTTTTACATGGAAAAATAGTGCTTTCTCCTTTCTTTAATACAAAAAAAATGTACCATTGTGGTCTCTCAAGTTTGTTATCCATGCATTACTGCAGAAAAAGTGAGTCATAAGGATGATACGGTGATGAGGCAATAATGGTGGGGCAATGTGGTGGACCATGGACCCGTGGAGGTGTTGGTGGGGGTGGAGGGGAGTGCCAAATCCTAATATCGCCTAGGGCACCAAAATGGCTAGAGCCGGCCTGCACCAAAGATTTGGTACAAGGTTCGTAACAGTCGCTTGAGGAAATAAAGTGATGATGAAGGGCTGGTGATCATGTGGTTGTGTTGATCACTGAAGTATTAAAGTTGGTGATAAGGTGTTGGCGTTGGTTGTGAAGTTTTGCTATAGTAGTCGGTAGTGGAGCAATAGTCACTGTGCTGGATCATTTATCTTCAGACTGTTCATCCATCTTCCTCATTCTTCACCTGCTTCCCTATTCCTTTAGTTTTCCCTGTCTACCACATAACTCCCCTCCACCCTCACCACATTTTCATTCCACAAGCCCCATTATCTCTTTCGTCTCATTTCACTCCATACTTTTTCTCTCCACTCAGTATTTTCCCTGCCTTAACTTTCCTTCCTATCTGCGCTCCCCTCTCCCCTGTCACGTTCAATACTGTAATACGACAACTAACCTCCCCCTGCCCCTCATTTTTTCTAACCGGGCGTTAACAGATACTCTTTAACCTTTACCACAATTTTTTTTTTTTTTTTTTTAGGTCGTCAACAGCATTAGCGGAAAATGCCGATCGATCTAAACAGCTGCTGTAGTGAGTCTTCACAGAAAAATAGTATCCTTTGGCAATTCAAATCTCTCTCTCTCTCTCTCAACAGGAAATTTCCTTTTGCAACAAAATGGAAGAAAAGAAAACATAGCGGTACTGTTACATCGACGGGTTTAAGCAAGAATGCCCCTGAACTTATTGGTGCCCTTTATGGTACTGACCTCCACCTCAGTCCAGATGCATATTTTAGACTCTGCGTGAGCAAACATGGTGGAAATCAAACACTACAAAGTGGTCACCTCGCCATAACCGAGATGGAACTAGGTTGTGCGGTGTGCTTGATGGCTCTGTGTTAGAAAGGAAATAGAGATAGAATAAGGGAATCGGGTTTGCAATCATTTCTTTTCCTTGTGTGTATTTTCTATTTTATTATAGGAGATAATTAATAAAACATCCACTGAAAAGAAACCGATTTGCTATTACTACTTTTAATAATATTACACCATTCAACATAAAATGTCACTGTCAGACATTAACCCGTCACATCCCGCTCACGTATATATACGTCCAAACGTTTTGTCACTGTCACTCCTGTTGATGTATATAACACGCCGCAATTGCAAGGTCCGTCATTTGCACATTTTTCAAATTTTGCATGTGAATTTTGGTACATAAACACGGGACACCTTCCTCTACCCGATGCCAGGCAGGGACAATATCTTACCCCTTGTGACCTCCCCCCCCCTGCATGCCATTGACTCGGCAACTCACTTGTTACCAGTGACCTAGCCAGTAAAGACATGTTGCGTCACAGTATGAAATTCAAGGCCAGAGTGATTCCCCAACTGATGACAATGTGGAGGACAAAGTTTACACAGCATTAAAGGAAGAAACAGTCAGAAATGATGATCAGGTAATGTCGCCAAAAAAGGTGCAGTATGTTGATGTGTTTGGTGAGCGAAACAACGCTATTATTGCCTATATTACTGTGTGAAAACCAATATACTCTTGTACTACATATAAATTCGTACCAAATAAATAAATACCTATTATGAATGGTTTAGAATAGTTACCCCTCCCATAAAACACATTTTTTTTCTGGAGCCAGGCCCCTTAGAAAACACAGCCGGGTGAGGGTATGTTACCTGTACCAGCATTTTAAGGCTCAGATGAGCAATTTCTCTATGAATTTTTGATGTTTCTCAAAAAAAGCAGTTTTAGCCAAAAAAACGAAAAATAAAAACGAAAACCTGTCGGGATTGGGGGAGGTCATTGGTTAAAAATCTGCTGGGATGGGGCAGGTTAAAGAGAGTGACTGCACTACTGCTAATGTTGAAAAAATAAGTACCTTAATGCAGAGACAAGTGTGAAGTGGGTTAGCGATGAATGGCTCGTGGTATGAAGGCCTTAATTGCTACAGACCAGGAAACCAAGTTCAGCGGTTACAAGAAAAATGCATGAGGTCACATTAGCCTTTCATTACAAAGATATATTTATTTTTATTCTTTTAGCCTTTCAGCTGATTTCAATGATCTGGGTGAAAAAACTGTCACATTCAAGTGGTTAGGATCCACCTCTTTTAAATTCCTCCACAATGTTTAAAAATCATCAAATGGCAGCAGGAATAAGATACTGTATATGTATCATTCGATAGATAAGACACTGGTATAACAAGACCACAGCAGTTCTGAACTGAGCACAGGGAAACTTCTGTGGAGAGGAGAGTGTAGGCTTAAGCCCCTGTCATATATGTCGCAGGATGGGATTATGACGGGTCCACAACAGAAAATAGGGCAAAATCTTGCGATGGTCGTGAGACTGTACTACGATATTTGTGTGTCCTACGATGAAAAATAGCATCATAGAGGCCTGTCGTGGGATTTTGGTCCAGACCAAAATCAAAATTTTGTCACGGGATTTTTTTTTCGCTCATAGCCATGTCGTAGCATAATTGTACCACTGTCCTACGACGGTTCTATGACATACATAAGATTATCGTACAATTTTAGGGTCTTCCAAGGCCCTCAAAATCATACAATAATTGTACACATGTTGTAGGACAGTCTTACGATTATTGCAGGATTATCGTGAGATATTGGATTATCAAAGGATTATCCTGCAGTAATCCTGCGAACATTGCAAGACAAAAATATGCTCGTGCAACAGTCGCAAAACAGTCGTGAGATTGCAGGACGTCTACTTCCCTGGCTATAGCCTAAATGCAGGGATCATCTGGATCTGGACAAATCATTCCTTGAAGACGTTGAGGAGTACACATCGCTTCACGCTGCTGTCCATGTTGCTGAAGAAGTCCAGGACCATCATACGACAATTGTACAATTGTCGTACAATGGTCCTGCAATGCTTTTATGATGATTATTTTGTCTTGCGACAACCACACAATGAAAAAAAATCGCATGACAATCGTAGGACAGTCACAGGACAGTCATACGATGTACCTACCATAAAATAACAATTTTTCCCCAAGACAGGCGCACAACATGATTCTCCTTTGTGACTGCGGCGAAGATTGTAGCCTACGATGCTTCTAGCATCATAAGAACCCACCCCACCATCGTAGCCCCAGAATTTCGTACGATGAAAAATATCTTGCGACGTATGTGACAGGAGCCTTACTCAGATATCAGTTAGAAATTATTGGGAAGCCTTACGATTAAAGGGTGAAGATTATGTACTTTGATAGTATGGAAATGTGGTGAATATGGGGTGTGTGAATGAGCTAGGGTAGGAGTAGGTATCAAAACCATGAATACGATTTTATATTTTGTTTGAATGACCCAGGAAAAACAAGCATGGAAGATAAAGAATCAAAATAACGGATTGGAGTAGATGGATGGATATACGACAATGCATACTCCTCCCTCGACCTCTCACCCTTCTTTTTACAACGTCAATTCACGGAAAAGATCTGCTCTACATGTAGAGTTACGGAATCAGATGATTCATATTATGAACAGTTTTGTCTGTGGGAAAAATATCGGCAATTTTGACGACTTGAAGAGTTTATTGTTAGTTATTCTGCTCTGGTATTTCTCTAATTTCCTTTTTCTGGTTTTAACTTGATGAAAGTTCAAATACTGTAAATATGATGATTATTACGGTATCAAGTAGTATACGCGATTTTCTTGCATTGGTTAATCAAAACACCGGTTATCCATATCAGAAAATTTCGGAATCCCCCAGTTATGGAAAACTGGAAGCATTAAGTTACGGAAAAGGTGGTTGTGGTGTTCTTAAATCCTCCATTGTAAGCTCCAGTGGGTGACCAAGAACCTTACCTGTTTCAGCAGCAGCAAATTGTAACTTAATTAACATAACCTAGTACGACTCAGTATAAACAATGCGACCTGTATTTAAGCGACTGATATCCTATTCTCCTCTCTTCTTAATACCATGCTTGGTTACCAAAGAGCCTTAGTGTGATATTCATCACACCACTCATTACATGTTTATCATTTTTCATGTTTTTTTTTTTTACTTTTCAGTCTTCAGTCATTGTTATCATTTACTTACGAAATACCGATTGTGATGCAAAACTGAGTACTCAGTATCAGTACATGACATATTCTATACAATTAAGTTGGTGCCGTTAGAAGAGTCAGTGTGTTCGTTTATCGTGTTCTTTTACCAGTTCGCAGTACCCTGGGACTCTGAACAAACCATGTCCTGATAGATAATTAAAATTAATGTTGGTAATACGTTCTTCCCTCCTGCAGCATATGGTCACACTTTGTCAGCTGTCAGTTTATCTTCCTGTATATCTACAGCCAAAAGTCTTAATCCCAGAGATGGTAGTGAATTAATGTCACAACCATTAGGCAGTCCTCCCACAGACTCAAAACTCATTCATGTATAATCTTCACCTCACCACTCACCTGATTCTCGTTCTGCCTCTCCCTTTCTCCCCCCTTCACTTCACTCACATTTATTCTTCTGAGACTTTTCGGCATATAAACATCGGCAACAAAAATGTCCTTTAATTTCCTCATTCCCTTCTGTTCCTTCACGTACTTCACATGCTGCTCACAGATAAATCATTTCCACTTCTCTCACCTTAGCTTGTGCCCTTTCAACTGATTTCAAGCTTCACTTCTATGTTTCTGAATCGTAATCACAATACTCTTGTGCTACGATTCCGTTGCTTCCATGCTGACTTCATATTCTCAGTATGCCTGCAACCATCCCTCTCCTGTGCACTCTTTCTCTTAAGGCGAATTTTCTCATCACACTCCCTCCATATTTGAAGGCCATTACTCTACATTTCCTGACCATTCAGAATATAGCAAACTCTGTGAATTCATTCTTATCTACACAAAAAATTTTCTTTTTCTACATTCACTTTCAAATATCGCTCCTTACACACACTTCAGACATTTTGACTAAAGCTAGCAAATTTTATTCATTCTTCACTTAACAGCATCATCTGCAAGCAACAATACAGACAGTTTCCGTATCATACCATGCCTCAGTAACAAGAATAAAACTTTCACTGTTTCAACTTCTGTTTCGTAACATAACATCATCTTCATTCTCTCTCTCTCTCTCTCTCTCTCTCTCTCTCTCTTGATCATTATCCAAAATTTTCCCTACTTGTAAGTGGGGTATGGTACTGTACAAAAACCCAGAAAAAGGAAAGAAAACGATAGTAGGATACCTAATCGACGAAATGTGCCGCACAGATTTTCATTCACCATTCAGTTCCATGAATCTTGGTTTTAATTGATTCACCTCTTCACACGTAGCCTCATGTCGAACAAGGTCAACCAGAAGACTATCATGTTAATAAGGGATGCCAACCCCTTTTCATACACACCTCTGTACAGAATTTACCAAGCCAGATCGATCCCTCGTCAATTCCATAGCCATGTCAGCTTCCACACCATTATTTCTCATTCATGTACAGTTGGTCAATTTCCAGCTTTAACACTCACCGATTCCAACGCTCACTTTGCATGAGGTCCGAGCTCAGGTGTGCCAATGAATGGATTAGAATGATTCATAACAAAAGTGGAGATTGATGCGGGGGGTATAAGTGGAGATTGGTGCGGGGGGGTATAACCGAGACTGACTGGAAGGAAGGATGGTGGAAGGCATTGTTTTTTTTTATTTTTTTAATGTGCAATATTAGTTTAATAAAAGAATATTAATAGAATCGTATGATCAAACGGTAGGGTAGCATTGCAAGCTTTTGACATATGTCTGAAACATGTTGTCCATGCTTATGGTAGTAAGTGGAGGACGAATTTAGCCATTATGAATACGCAACAGCCGCTTTTTCCTCCCGCACCGACCCAACCCGGCACCCATACTGTTCACACCGACTCACTCCCATTCGCTCACCTGCTCTTTTCCTAGTACTGTACATTTCCATTCCGTATCATCATAAATTCCGTTATCGTTTTCGATACGGCTGATATCATGCGCTAAAGTGTTTACTGCCGTCTGTTTAGTACTAAATGAAACCTGGCAAGTCAGTTATAAAGAACTTACAATACTATAAACTCTAAACATGACTTACTAACAACTTCAGATAAAAGCAAGATGCTGAGTTTAATTAACTGAGATGTAGACTTACTAGAAAAATACAAAGGAATACATTGAAATCATATTATACTTACTTAAAGCTGTCCTTCTACTACAGAAGACGACGGCTGTTATACTCATTGCGTTGGTGTGTTTCTTGTCTTTGGTGCCAACGTGAGTGACTGCGCAGAAGAAATTCTGCATCCGCAAACTTTGCCACAAGGTTGGTATATCAAGAGAGGAACTGGTAGTGAATCAGCTGAGGCTTCACACACCTATGTACTGTACCCGCACCCCATACTATTCTCTTGCTTGAAGCAAGGAAGAACCGGAATAAGGTTCGTAACAGTTGTTTGGGGAAATAAAGTGCTGATGAAGAGTTGGTGATCATGGGGTTACGCTGATCACTGAAGTAATAAAGTTGGTGAAAAGGTGATGATGGTGATTGTGGTGTTTTGCTACAGTAGTCGGTACTGGAGCAATATTCACTGTGCTGGATCATTTAACCTCAGGCTATTCTTCCATCTTCCTCATTCTTCACCAGCTTCCCTATTCCTTTAGTCTTCCCTGTCTTCTGCATGACTCCCCTCCACCCTCACTCCATTCTCATTCCATCTACCCCATTATCTCTTTCCTTTCATTTCACTCCATAATTTCTTTTTCTCTCCACTCAATACTTTCCCTGCCTTAACTTTCCTTCCTATCTACGCCTCCCCTCTCCCCTGTTACGTACGATACTGTAATACGACAACTAACCTCCCCTGCCCCTCATTTTCTCAAACCAGGCTTTATCTGATATCCTTTAACCTTTACTAAAAGCATTTTTTTTTTTTTAGGTCGTCAGCAGCATTGGTGGAAAATACTGGTCGATCTCAACAGCCGTTGTAGTTAGTCTTCACAGAATAATTGTAACCTTTGGCAGTTCAAAACCCACGTTCTCTCTCTCTCTCTCTCTCTCTCGATAGAGAGATAGATAGATAGATGGATAGATAGACAGATATAGACAGATAGATGGATCATTATTCAAACTCTTCCCCACTTGTAAGTGGGGTGTGATAGTGTACAAAAAAAAAACAGAAAAAGGAACGATAGTGGGATAACTAATCAACGAGATGTGCCGCACACATTTCATTCACCATTCAGTTCCAGGAATCTTGATTTTAACTGAATGATTCATCTCTACACACGTAGCCTCATATGGAACAAGGTCAGCCAGAAGACTGTCAAGTAAATAAGGGATGCCAACCCCTTGTCATACACACCTCTGTACAGAATTCACCAAGCCAGATCGATCCCTCGTCAATTCCATAGCCATGTCAGCTTCCACACCACTATTTCTCATTCATGTACACTCATGATTACTAATCTCTGACCAGGGACGCGTGGCGGGCAGTGTTACGACCACACACGAGCCACGCATTCGAACACAGCCTCTGCACTAGTGGGCGGGGCAAAGAACTATAACCAGGTGATCTGAAGCGTACTATTCATATCATTGATATTACCATATTCTTATGGTTTCTCCTCCATAAAATAATAATCTGTATTTATTGACAGGGGCCGACATTTCTTCAATCAGTCTGCAATTTTGCAATTTCCAAGAAGTAAAAAAGCATGTGCCACTATATGTGGTACTGGTACCATATATACACTAATAATTATTTATGAATTGGCGGCATTAACTGGCACACATTTTGATTAGAGGGGGCATGCAGCTAACACGTCGCATAGGAATAGGGCAACCATTCCCACTGGATGGCAACGGCATAGATATAAATAACACTCGATGCCGCATCGCCCATTCTTCAGTACAGCGGCTATGCGTCTTTGCGGCCGCCATGTTGGAGCGGCCAAGCATGTAATAGTGGGGCTTTTTTTTAGAACGAATTCAGGCTATGAAAATGAATGTTGTTGTGGTGGTGGCGGTGGTGGTGGTTATTGTTGTGGTGGTGGTGATGGTAGTTATTGTAGTGGTAGTGGTGGTTGTTTCTGTGGTGGTGGTGGTGGTGATGGTGATTATTGTTGTTGTTGTTGTGTTGGTGGTGATGGTGGTTTTTGTTGTTGTGGTGGTGGTTATTGTGTTGGTGGTGGTGGTGGTTGTGTTAATTGTGGTTGTTGTTGTGTTAGAGGTGGTTGTTGTGGTGGTGGTTGTTGTTGTGGTGGTGGTGGTTGTGATGGTGGTTATAATGGTGGCTGTTGTGGTGGTGACTGTGGTTGTTGTTGTTGTCGTGGTTGTGGTGGTGGTGGCGGTGGATGCTGTAGTTGTTGTGGTGGTGGTCATTGTTGTGATGGTGGTTATAGTTGTTGTTGTTGTTGTTGTTGTTGTGGTGGTGGTGGTGGTTGTGGTGATGGTTGTAGTGGTGGTTATGGTTGTTGTGGTGTTTTTTTTGTGGTTGTTGTCGTTGTTGCTGTTGTGGTTGCACTGGTGGTGGTGGTGGTTGTTGTGGTTGTTGTTGTTGTTGTTGTAGTGGTTGTTATTCTTGTGGTGATTGATGTTGTGGATGCTGTTGTGGTGGTTATTGTGGTTGTTGTTATGATGGTGGTTGTTGTGGTGATGGTTGTTGTTATGGCGGTGGTTATTGTTGTGGTGATTCTTGTTGTGGTTGTTGTGATTGTTATTGTGGTTGTTTTTGTGATGGTGGTTGTTTTGTGGTGGTGGTTATTGTTGTAGTGATTGTTGTTGTGGTTGATGCTGTGGTGGTTATTATTGTTGTTGTTGTAATGATGGTTGTTGTGGTGGTGGTGGTTGTAGTGATGGTGGTTGTTGTGATGGTGGCTGTTGTTTTTGTGGTTGTTGTTGTGGTGGTGGTTATTGTTGTGGTGGTGGTTATTGTTGTGGTGGTTATTGTTGTTGTTGTGGTTATTGTTGTGATGGTGGTTATTGTTGTTGTGGTGGTTATTGTTGTTGTTGTGGTTATTGTTGTTGTTGTGGTTATTGTTGTGGTGGTTGTTGTGATGGTGGTGGTGGTGGTGACTGTTGTTGTGGTCGTGGTTGTTGTTGTGGTGGTGGTTTTTGTTGTGGTGGTGGTTTTTGTTGTGGTGGTGGTTGTTGTAGTGATGGTGGTTGTTGTGGTGGTGGTGTTTTTTTTGGTTGTTGTTGTGGTGGTGGTTATTGTTGTGATGGTGTTGGTTGATGTGCTGGTGGTTGTGGTGATGGTGATGGTTATTGTTGTGATGGTGATGGTTGTTTTTGTGATGGTTGTTGTTGTGGTGGTGGTGATTGTTGTTTTGGTGGTGATTGTTGTTATGGTGGTGGATGTGGATGTTGTTGATGTTGTGGTTGTGGTGGAGGATGTGGTGCTTGTGGTAGTGGATGTTGTTGTTGTTGTTGTGGTGGTGGTGGTTGTGGTGGTGGCTGTGGTGGTGGCTGTTATGGTGGTGGCTGCTGCTGTCCACCATCTTCCTTTCGGAGGATAGAGAAGCAGCTGAGGGACGTTTGCATAACCAGACAGTTGAGCCGCTCATGCTATCGGTGTCACCATAGATATATTCCGATGCCTTCTACACCCAAAAGCAGCACAGTGCTGTTGCATTTCTAGGTAAATAGTGGTCAGCTTTGATCATCGTCAGGAAGACGACATCGTCTGCCTCGACCGTTCCAAGATGGCGGCCGCGCAGACGCATCTAAAGTAGTGTCATATTGCATCTAGGCTTATTTGTATCTATGGGCAACGGGGCCTGATATCTCTAGAGAAAAACATTCAGTTCAAAGTAGTAGTAATAGTAAATTTTTGTCAATGATATAAGCATTATAAAGCATTCTCACTTAGAATATGTAGTGTGAATGCCAGCTGCTGTGGCAATCATGGATATTTCTCTGCTATCATCTACCAACAGCTCGGTTAAAGGCTCGCCTCAAGAAATAGGTCTGTGAAATAATAAACAGATTAATAAAACACAGTATGAAATTCAAATATCACGCACTCATTATGGACTAAAAATAACAGCTATGACCAAATTTGTCTATTTCTTACCATGCATATATTACTTGAGAAAGTAATGTGAAACAAAAGTACTTCAGTGATGCTTAGAAAATTGTTCATTGAAGTGTCATAAAGACTTTGTATTTACTTGTAGTGGAGTTTTATATATATTAGACTTGTGGGCGAGCGGTTGTTATATTTGAGTAGCTTTGTAAGTAGATAATCTTCTTACCCATTTGTCATGTAGTGACAGGAGAGGTAAAGAATAGTATGGGACTATTTTTATTTGTCTTGGAAATATTAACAAGTCTCTCACACAGAGCGAAGTATAGAGTCCCGCTAGCTATCTCTCTGTCTCGCCCTCGCTCCCTCTCTCTCTCTCCCTTCTGACCTGCCTGTTCTATGGCCTGTCTCCTTCTGAGCTCTCTTTCCTAAATTCTGGTGTAACAGAGGTTGTCACGTGTGTTCCTTGTGGGTGGAAAGTTCTAGAAGCCTGTGTGTGAGTATGTGTGTATGTGTGTGTATGGTCACTAAGGCTTTGTTCACCGGTGGATTGTTGACAACTAACTGCATCATCTCCTTACTGGCCACTGTCGTCAGCTTTCCTCAGTGTAATTTGCAAGCTCATTTCCCATTCCCAGGCTCGCATAGAGCTGTCTATCTATCTATTTATCTATCTATCTATTATGATTTGTAACTACAATATGGAGTCCCAATACATTGCTCGGTCACGCGAAAATGGCGTACCATCGACAGTTAATAGTCTTAACATATTAATACACACTATATACACATTATAATGAACTTATAAGCTAATTAAGTGAAATACATAATATTGTAAAAGTATTGGGACTCCATATTGTAGTTACAAATCATAATAGATAGATAGATAAATAGATAGATAGACAGCTCTATGCGAGCCTGGGAATGGGAAATGAGCTTGCAAATTACACTGAGGAAAGCTGACGACAGTGGCCAGTAAGGAGATGATGCAGTTAGTTGTCAACAATCCACCGGTGAACAAAGCCTTAGTGACCATACACACACATACACACATACTCACACACAGGCTTCTAGAACTTTCCACCCACAAGGAACACACGTGACACAACCTCTGCTACACCAGAATTTAGGAAAGAGAGCTCAGAAGGAGACAGGCCATAGAACAGGCAGGTCAGAAGGGAGAGAGAGAGGGAGCGAGAGCGAGACAGAGAGATAGCTAGCGGGACTCTATACTTCGCTCTGTGTGAGAGACTTGTTAATATTTCCAAGACAAATAAAAATAGTCCCATACTATTCTTTACCTCTCCTGTCACTACATGACAAATGGGTAAGAAGATTATCTACTTACAAAGCTACTCAAATATAACAACCGCTCGCCCACAAGTCTAATATATATAAAACTCCACTACAAGTAAATACAAAGTCTTTTATGACATTTGGTGGCAGCGGTGGGATTCGAACCCACGCCTCCGAAGAGACTGGTGGTATATCTGGACAGACTATGTAAACTGATGTGTTATGAGGGAAATAAAAAAACTGTGAGTGTCCAATGCGTTGATGGTGTACAAGTTTATCTGGAGCAAAAGTGAAGTTGCAATGATGATGAATATTGTCATTTCTGATGATAGCCATTTCACAAGGGACTGTATCAGTAGGCTGAAACGTGAAAATGTATGCAGGACAAAGATGAACAGCATGTAAGGATGTGCGGCACTTTCGTTCAATCGTTGATTCACTTGCGAAAGTGACAGTGTCCCATCTCTTGGAGACCATGATGAGTTCGGTGTCTGTGTTGATGTTGATGATGACCAAAGTGTTGTTATTTTTATGGGGGAAGGGGTGTATTTGGTATACTGTGAACAGGTCTTCAGTGATGAATGGTACATGAACTACCACTGATGTTGGTGTTAGTGTTGCTTCTAAATACGGGTAATATTGCATAAATTCCCTACTGCGGAACAACGGCTTCAATTTACGTTTATGTATGCCTTGACTAACTATCTGACGTAGCTCATGAACTGGGAGTAAGTCAATTGTGATCTTGCCATCACCAGCATTCGAAATTCCTTGAGTTAAGAGTGTGTAAGCATGTTTAGCATTGCTCGATTCTCGCAGACACAATACCTTCTCATCATCTGACTCCCTGCTTCTATCTGTCTCTCTATCTATCTATTATGATTTGTAACTACAATATGGAGTCCCAATACAGAAGCACTAAACCTTTCTGAAACGATGGTGAAGTGTCTGACTGTGTAGCCTACGTCTGGCCACGACTTTGGCTAACTCTCTGGTCAGAGATTAGTGATCACGAGTGTACAGTTGGTCAATATCCAACTTTAACACTCACCGATTCCAACGCTCACTTTGCATGAGGTCCGAGCTCACGTGTGTCAATGAATGGATTCGACAGATTCGTAACAAAAGTGGAGATGGGTGCAGGCGGAACCGTGACTGACGGGTGGTGTGGTATAGTGTATAAGATTGAGGGTATGGAAGGAAGGATGGTGAAAGGCATTATTTTTTATTTAGTGTGCACTATTATTATAATGAAATGAATATTACCGGGTAATTCTCTGGATCGTATGATGAAACCTTAGAGTAGCATTGCAAGCTTTTGACATATATCAGAAACATTCTGCGCATGTTTATGGTAGTAGAGGAGAAATTTAGCCATAATAATTACGCAGCAAACGCTCTTTCCTCCCACACCGACCCAACCCAGCACCCATACTGCTCACACCGACGCACTCCCACTCGCCCACCTGCTCTTTTCCTCGTACTGTACAGTCGTGGCCATAAATAATCACCTATCATCCTGTATGCCTTGCCCCAGACTGGCTCCTTTATGCGCGGCAAGTCACACTGGAGTAAGAGGGGTTGAGAGGGAGGGGCCAGAGAGAGAAGGGAGGGTGGGTGGGGAGACGAGCAATGGTGCTGGGGTGGAGTGAGGGAGGGGAGGGAAGGAAAGTAGGGGAGGGTGAATGAAATATGAAGTTGTGGCCACATAATTTGTCTAGTTTCTTTCATTCAGGGCATCATATAAAGGTGTTACTATTCGGTAGATAAAGCTGCATTACACCTTGTATAGCGGCGTCAGATAACAAACTTTAGATAGGTTGTGATATGAAGGGCTGGCTCGTGAGAGAAATATATTGACGTGGCATTAAAATTTGTGCGGAGCCAGATATTTGTGCTTATCCGTGTATTTTGACTTCAGACGCAGAATGGAATCTGGATGGTTTTGACTTCCGTAATGTTTGCTTAAGAAATGTCCTCTACCCTTACATGTAATTAATTTTTGGAACTAAATATTATATGCAACCTTTGACATTGCTGTCCACAGTAAATATGATCACCCTCGTGGTATACACTCCCTCTATAGTCACCATCATGTCAGTTCAGTAACTATTTAATGACATCTCTATATCAAAAGGCTATTTAAAATAATTGTGCATGAAAGGTGAAATGCGTGGGTTTGACCGCATCGATTCTCCGGAATATTCCGGAGAATACCGCAGTCTCCCCGACATCAAGGCGGACCAGGAGCAGTGGAGTCTGCCCTCAGAAATGCCGACACCCCCACTCGGACTCCCCCCACTCGGACTCCCGGGGTAGCCGCCGCCAGCCACCACCACTCCGGGCAACAGCGGCATACGTCAGCCCGGGCCGTGTGCCTTTGTGAAACGCAACCACCGCGCCGCCGCCACCGTAGGAAAAAGACACTACCTTCGCGTGGCAGAATCACCGAGTTAGCTAGGGGTGGAGTCAGAAACTGTACTCCAGACAGTACCCCTAAGGTAGAGACGATCTATGGTCGCTCTAACAGTGGCAAGGTAGAGACGATCAGCGGTCGCTCCCCCCACAACAAGGTAGAGACGATCGATGGTCGCTCCCATAAAGAAAAGACAGAGACGATCTATGGTCGCTCACAACAAAATCAGGTAGAGACGATCAGTGGTCGCTCCCTGAAAGCTAAGGTAGAGACGATCAACGGTCGCTCCCTCAGCACACTGGTAGAGACGATCAATGGTCGCTCCCATAAAGAAAAGACAGAGACGATCTATGGTCGCTCACAACAAAATCAGGTAGAGACGATCAGTGGTCGCTCCCTGAAAGCTAAGGTAGAGACGATCAACGGTCGCTCCCTCAGCACACTGGTAGAGACGATCAATGGTCGCTCCCATATAAAAAAGACAGAGACGATCTATGGTCGCTCACAACAAAATCAGGTAGAGACGACCAATGGTCGCTCCCTGCAAGCTAAGGTAGAGACGATCAACGGTCGCTCCCTCAGCACCCCGGTGGAGACGATCGATGGTCGCTCCCAGGGTATGGTGAGGAGGAAAGACCTCCCTGTCTCCCCCGGCCTCTGTTCCCTGCGCGAGGCCCTTGAGAAGACCCACCTGTCGGGCTCCCGTGACAGCCGCTGCCGCAGTCCTTCCCTGCCGGCGCCCCTGCCCATAGGAGACCGCAGTCCGTCGCCTCTTCCGGCCCGCCCCAGGACACCCAGGCGAGACCTCACCACGCCCCCGCGACGCCGGGACCTGACCCAGAGGTCCCTAGCCCTCTTCGGCCCCAGTCCGGAGCCCAGTCCGGAAGCCCCCAGACGTGAGAGGACGCCCTAGTGAGTCGCCCCGTGCCCTCCCGGCTCGCCCTACCCTGGCGACACCCTCAGCCCGACCGGATCATCGCTGAGGTAACTGTGTTTCTCTCCACCAGAGATACGAGGATCTGCAATTGTGAAGTAGGTTAAGTGTGACTCCTTTTTTCTTAGAATAAGACTAGTGCAGTGATTTCATGTAATTTCCATTGGGGTAACCCAGGACATAATGCTACATTAACGGGCGAGAATAGGGGTAGAGACCCCAAGTGAAGATACGTGCGAGTGTCATCCCGAGTTTACTAAGGACTTCTCTCTAGAGCCCAAGGAAAGGATAATACATCATTAGAGTGCTATTGGTTAAACTCTGAGTAATACAGTGGAATAGAAATTACGAGGGTTCCGACTTTGTTACGCGTTGGGAAGTGCGAACCTACATAACCTACCAGGGAGATGTGTAGTATATAAGTTGTACTGACGGAAATCTAGTGTTGCCAAAGCTACGAGGACCGCGAGTGATAACTGTACTCCCTTGTTCTGCACGTTATCCCTGAAAACCCTCCCCACTCCTCACCCCCGCTCTTGAAGTCCAAATAAGAACCAGAGTTAATTATCAAAGAATTCTTGCCAATAGAAAACACCTAAACTCCCTTGTCAATATCGGGCCTCATTAAGTATTACCATAACTCCTCCCTCGCCGTTCTAAGTCACTCTCCGTGTCTCCCTACTCCCCCCTTCCCTTCCTGGTAAATCACAAACCCCCCCCCTCTCTCCCCTCCCGCGCTCCGCGCGCACGGGTATTTACTGTACTCCTAGTACTAAGATTTGTTGTATTGTCATTAATATCTAAGAAGCTAGTATCCTGCGAGATACACAATATTTTAGATAAGGTTTTGTATTGCTCTATATTGTGATGTAATGTCTACTGAAATGTCTTGTGTCTAACTGAAATAATATACGTGTATGGTGTTGCCGAAAGTTTTTATGTCCTGCCTCTCTTCATTGCACTAGCTCCGGTCTCGAAAGAGGACCCCGCTCAGTGTTGAGTTGATTTGGAACGAGAGGTCGAGCCAAATTCTACTCAGCATTACACTGGTGGCCAGCGGTGGTTCTAGATCCGAGCGTAGAAGAGAGGTAAATAGGAAATATTTGGAAAAATGGCAACTAAACTGCATGTCCAGTTATCCAAGTTTGACCCTGACCAGTATGACATACAAACATATCTTGCAATAGTTAAACCCTTATTGGATATTGGCTTCGATAATGACCAACAAAAAATTGCAGTCACACTTCCACTACTGGGTAAAGCCGCAGCTAACATTGCGCCAAAAATTGTCCCAGAACTCACCTGGCAGAACTTTACCAAGTTCGCAGTCCAAGCCATCACCCCATCATTAGGGAAAGTGGTGGCTCTATCCAAGTTGGATAGCTTTACTTATAACGGGGATTTAGATAATACCCTGTTGCAGGCAAGAAGCCTGATTACTGCTGCCTACCCGGAATCAGACGAAGAAACCCGGGACCAGCACACCTTCAATACTCTGCTCCGAGTACTCCCAAGTGTTGTGAAGCAACACTTTACTATCCACGATCCGACAGGAGACATGGATAGGGATATACAGCTGATACGACGCCTCCTGACCGCCTGCCCTCCTCCACAACAAATCAATGTTGTCAAGAAATTCCCCACTCGGCCCCCGGCTCCCCCAGCCACACCACGTCCGCCCCTGCCCCACACCAGCCCGACCCCGACGCCTAGCCCACCCAGGGCGTACCCCTCTCGTCGGCGCCCCGCCCCGCGAGAAAACCCAAACTTAATTCTCATCAACCCGTGGGAATTCACAGCCTGCAACTCCCGTTGCCCCCTTCATGACGTACGGGACCAGCTGAAAGCTGCTCGCCGCAAAAGCACAACCCCGGGTCCGTTTAAGGTCTCCGCCCCAGAAGGCGAGGCCCCAGGGGACGAGCTGGCGCCAGCGGACGATCCCCCACCAGGAGACTTAGAGCAGGAACAGGAACACGAGAGCCCTAACCAGCTGGATTTTTAGGCCCGCCCCCGCACCAACCCACGGTGGCGGGGGCCAGCACCCCTAAGTATCGCCCCCCAGTGTACCACAAAATGAAAATCAACGGCGTGAAGGCCAGACTACTAGTCGATACGGGAGCAGCCAGATCCTGTCTTTACAGCCATTATTTCTCCCGCTACAAATCGCGGTTTGGCCCGCTCCGCCCCACTACCACCCACCTTATAGATGCGGGGGATGGCCCCCTGCCCATCCGTGGGGAAACTCGGGCCCTACGGGTCGACACCCACCAACCAGTATCTACCCAGCACCCCTTCATCATTTTTGATTCCTCCTGCCGGAGCTATGACGGCTATTTAGGGCTGGACTTACTTCAAAAACTCGGAGCCACTATCGACTGTCGCAACCAACAACTCCAGTTCCACCCCCTACCCCGCTCCACCCCAGCCGTTTGTACCTGCACGCCGCAACCCCGGCCGGAGGACACACAAAAAAAAACCCCCTCGCACTCCTTCTTTTCCCCTTCTTCACCTCCCCCTTCCCCCTCGCAACCCCACCCCACTCTTGCCCCCTTCTTCCCTGCCACCGTTTCCGCCGCCGTTACCATCCCCTCACACCACGAGGCCTGGGTGCCCCTGAACAGGCCCTCAGGCCCATCCGTTTTGTTCTCCCCTCTCCTCCCTGCCGGACCCCTCTCCGCCTGCCTCGTTTCCCCTACCTTTCTCCCCCCCCACCGCGCTGCCATTCGCATCGCCAATCTCGCACCCTCCCCTCTCACCCTTCCCAAAGGGCTTATCGTCGGAGAGATGGAAGAAGCCGAGCCCTGCGTCCCTTCCCCCCCCAATGCCCCGCCCCCCTTCCCCCCATCCCTGACCATCTCTCCGACCAACAGTCAGACGCCTTATGCCGCCTCCTCCTGGAGTTCCAGGATTTGTTTGCGGCAGGGCCCGCAGATATAGGACACACTACATACCTGTCTCACGAGATCCATACGACAGGCCCCCCGATACGACAGCCTTCCCGACGGAAGAACCCCCGACAGAGAGAAGAGGAAGACCGCCAAGTGCGCGAAATGGAAGAGGCGGGCGTTATTTCCCCCTCCACCAGCCCGTGGTCCTCCCCCGTCGTTCTAGTAAAAAAAAAAGATGGCACGATGCGGTTTTGCATCGATTACCGCCGCGTGAACGACTTCACAATTAAGGATGCCACTCCCCTTCCCTGCATCGACGATTCCCTAGACTCCCTATACGGGGCGTCTTGGTTTTCTACCCTTGACCTCCAGTCTGGATATTGGCAGGTCCCAGTCCACCCGGATCATCGAGGCAAAACGGCCTTCTCTACCAGTAATGGCCGCCATTATGAGTTTAATGTCCTGCCATTCGGCCTCTGCAATGCCCCAGCCACGTTTTCCAGGCTGATGGAATCTGTTTTAAGCGGCCTCACTTGGGAGATCTGTTTGGCCTATCTTGATGATGTCATCATTTTTAGCCAAACTTGGGCCGATCATTTGCAGCGCCTCCGCCGAGTTTTCACCCGAATTCGCCAGGCAGGCCTCAAGTTACATCCAGCCAAATGTGTCTTGGCCGCAAAAACCGTCGCGTTTCTAGGCCATACCATTTCCCAAGCAGGAATCTCCCCAGACCCCGATAAGCTGCGCGCCATAGCGGACATACCACCTCCGCAAGATGTTCACGGCATTCGTGCCTTTTTGGGGCTCGCATCCTACTACCGCCGCTTCGTGAAGGGGTTTGCACAAATTGCTAAACCTCTTCACGATCTGACGGGGAAAGGAGAACCTTTCCTCTGGACAGAGGACCGACGAACCGCTTTCCAACAGCTGAAAGACAAACTTATCTCGGCCCCCATCGTGGCCTTTCCCGACTATGCCCTCCCTTTTCGCCTCTACACGGACGTCTCCCTGGATGCCATTGGCGCTGTTCTAGCCCAGGTACAGGCCGGTCGGGAACACATTATTGCTTGTGCCAGCCGCACACTGAACCCGGCAGAGAAAAATTATGCCGCCACCAAGCGAGAATGCCTCGGCATAATCTGGTCCCTCCAATATTTTAGAGCTTATCTTTCTGGAACCCAAGTCACTATAATAACCAACCACCAATCACTCAAGTGGCTGCGACAATCGGATTCCCAGAACGCCCAAACCGTCCGATGGCGTGACACCCTAGAGGAATTTCAATATGAAATCTCGTACAGACCCGGGAAGCTCCACACTAACGCAGATGCCCTCTCCCGCCTTCCCATCCGCGCCGTCCAACCAGATCAGGACCTGCTAGAACTCTGGCACCACAAAGAACGCCCCCCCTGGATCCCAGCCTATCTGTTTCCCAAATTGTGCCGACAGGGCGACCACCTCTTGACCCCGTCCGGACACATCCTCTTGGCCCCCAATGCGGCACTTGACACCCTGCGCCAGTTACACGCCCACAACGGCATCCATTTGGGCACCAAAAAATTGCTACAGGTATTTAATGACATCTACTGGGCCCCGAACCCCTCCACCCTCGCCAAGGAAATTATTCAAGCTTGCCGTGCCTGTGCGCTCGGGAAAGACATTACCCGGACCACCGGGCCTTCTGGCCATATCACCGCCCACAAACCCTGGCAGCTCCTAGCAGTCGACGTGGTAGGACCTCTCCCTCCTAAATCGGGATATAAGTACGTGATCACGTTTGTTGACACGTACTCCAAGTTCATAATAGCCTGCCCCGCTAAAGAACATCACGCCGTCGCGGTCGCCGACGCCTTACTCCGACACGTTTTTCCCTACTTTGGCATTCCCCAGGCCATCCATTCTGACAATGCCCCCGAATTCTCCGGGAAAGTCTGGGAAGAGCTGGCCCAGATTTTTGGATACAAAATCTCCCACTTCTCACCATATTGGCCTCAAGGGAACGCGGTGTGTGAGCGCAGCCATCGTACCTTGGCAAATCAGCTGCGGACCAGAATTGAGGCTACCAAAGACAACGATTGGCCAGCGCACGTCAAAATCGTCCAGTGGGGCATGAATTCCTGCCCCAGAGAGGACGGGGTTTCCCCCCACGAGAGGGTCTTTGGCGAAACCCCCCTCCTACTACCCTTACGCCATCACTTGCAACCGCCGACCTCTGCCCCGGCGACAGACCCGCTACACTCGCTAAAAAGGCGGGTATACCACCTACAGCGAAACTTAGATCTTGGACCCGACACGGCCGCCAACCCCTACAAGCAGGGCGACACAGTAGTCATTGCCCAACTCCCCATCCCCCACAAACTTGCCCCCCGTTTCAAGGGCCCACACACCATCACCAAAATCCCCAACCCTTACCAGGTGGTCGTGGACTACCACGGCACTCCCCGTACCCTCCGAAACTGACACGTACGCCCTTTCCGAACACCCATTCCCCCCGCCACGACCCCGCCCCCCCAACCCCCCACAGCTCCTGCTCCACCCTCTACAACCACATTTGAGTGTTACATTTCCTCCTCCCCTTCCCCCTCCCCCCCCTACCGCCTCCACCTCTCCCGCCCCAGGCACCTCATCTGACGTCTCTCCCGCCACCCCCCTCCCCCTCCCCCTCGCCCCACCCACCCGTGGCCTGCCCCTCAGCCCGCGCCCCCCCATCTCCAGCTCCTGCCGCCACCCCCGTCCCCCAGCCCATCACCACCCCTTCCACCCCCACCACCACCCCTTCACCACAACCCTCTTCCACTCCCCTCCCCCTGCCCACCACCCGGACGCCCACTTCACCAATACCACGTCCTACCACACCCACGGCACAAGAGACAACACGCCCACACCTAACGCCCCCCTCCCCCTCCACCCCGGCCCGCACCACCACCACCACCACCCCTTCACGAACACCCCCTTCTCTCCCCTCCCCCCCTACCCTGCCCACCACCCGTACGCCCACTCCACCAATACCACGTGCTACCACACCCGCAGCACGAAAGACAACCCGCCCACCCCCAACGCCCCCCTCCCCCCCCACCCCTACCCTCACCACCACCACTACCCGCTCGGGCCGCCTCTCACTCCCACCCGCCCGATATTCCCACACCCCTACACCCCCCACTTCCCCGCGACTTCACACTGTCCAGCTACATCGGGCCCAAATCCCTCCTATCTGTACTCCCCAGAGACTTAACGCCGCATTACTACCACACAAAACCCGGCCTTCGCCCACTCTGTCCAGCATTCCACCTCCAACCACGCCGACAACCACACCAAACAACATGAAGATTAAGCGAGCTGTATGGGCCCCTTCCTTTGCCAGGAACCGCCGGCTTCGCGGACCCCACCACCTGTTAAGTATCCTCAAGCACACCACCACCCCCTCCGCCCTTTTCCTCACCTATGACCAAACACAAGAGGAGGATTCTTATACTACCGCCTGGCAGCACACACTCCGCCACCTCCAGCCCATCTCCACCACCTCCAACACTCTAGCGTTCCACCTCCAGCCACAGGGACGTGACTTTTTTCAAGAACACGGTGGTGAAATGCGTGGGTTTGACCGCATCGATTCTCCGGAATATTCCGGAGAATACCGCAGTCTCCCCGACATCAAGGCGGACCAGGAGCAGTGGAGTCTGCCCTCAGAAATGCCGACACCCCCACTCGGACTCCCCCCACTCGGACTCCCCCCACTCGGACTCCCCCCACTCGGACTCCCCGGGGTAGCCGCCGCCAGCCACCACCACTCCGGGCAACAGCGGCATATGTCAGCCCGGGCCGTGCGCCTTTGTGAAACGCAACCACCGCGCCGCCGCCACCGTAGGAAAAAGACACTACCTTCGCGTGGCGGAATCACCGAGTTAGCTAGGGGTGGAGTCAGAAACTGTACTCCAGACAGCACCCCTAAGGTAGAGACGATCTATGGTCGCTCTAACAGTGGCAAGGTAGAGACGATCAGCGGTCGCTCCCCCCACAACAAGGTAGAGACGATCGATGGTCGCTCCCATAAAGAAAAGACAGAGACGATCTATGGTCGCTCACAACAAAATCAGGTAGAGACGATCAGTGGTCGCTCCCTGAAAGCTAAGGTAGAGACGATCAACGGTCGCTCCCTCAGCACACTGGTAGAGACGATCAATGGTCACTCCCATAAAGAAAAGACAGAGACGATCTATGGTCGCTCACAACAAAATCAGGTAGAGACGATCAGTGGTCGCTCCCTGAAAGCTAAGGTAGAGACGATCAACGGTCGCTCCCTCAGCACACTGGTAGAGACGATCAATGGTCGCTCCCATATAACAAAGACAGAGACGATCTATGGTCGCTCACAACAAAATCAGGTAGAGACGACCAATGGTCGCTCCCTGCAAGCTAAGGTAGAGACGATCAACGGTCGCTCCCTCAGCACCCCGGTGGAGACGATCGATGGTCGCTCCCAGGGTATAGTGAGGAGGAAAGACCTCCCTGTCTCCCCTGGCCTCTGTTCCCTGCGCGAGGCCCTTGAGAAGACCCACCTGTCGGGCTCCCGTGACAGCCGCTGCCGCAGTCCTTCCCTGCCGGCGCCCCTGCCCATAGGAGACCGCAGTCCGTCTCCTCTTCCGGCCCGCCCCAGGACACCCGGGCGAGACCTCACCACGCCCCCGCAACGCCGGGACCTGACCCAGAGGTCCCTAGCCCTCTTCGGCCCCAGTCCGGAGCCCAGTCCGGAAGCCCCCGGACGTGAGAGGACGCCCTAGTGAGTCGCCCCGTGCCCTCCCGGCTCGCCCTACCCTGGCGACACCCTCAGCCCGACCGGATCATCGCTGAGGTAACTGTGTTTCTCTCCACCAGAGATACGAGGATCTGCAATTGTGAAGTAGGTTAAGTGTGACTCCTTTTTTCTTAGAATAAGACTAGTGCAGTGATTTCATGTAATTTCCATTGGGGTAACCCAGGACATAATGCTACATTAATGGGCGAGAATAGGGGTAGAGACCCCAAGTGAAGATACGTGCGAGTGTCATCCCGAGTTTACTAAGGACTTCTCTCTAGAGCCCAAGGAAAGGATAATACATCATTAGAGTGCTATTGGTTAAACTCTGAGTAATACAGTGGAATAGAAATTACGAGGGTTCCGACTTTGTTACGCGTTGGGAAGTGCGAACCTACATAACCTACCAGGGAGATGTGTAGTATATAAGTTGTACTGACGGAAATCTAGTGTTGCCAAAGCTACGAGGACCGCGAGTGATAACTGTACTCCCTTGTTCTGCACGTTATCCCTGAAAACCCTCCTCACTCCTCACTCCCGCTCTTGAAGTCCAAATAAGAACCAGAGTTAATTATCAAAGAATTCTTGCCAATAGAAAACACCTAAACTCCCTTGTCAATATCGGGCCTCATTAAGTATTACCATAACTCCTCCCTCGCCGTTCTAAGTCACTCTCCGTGTCTCCCTACTCCCCCCTTCCCTTCCTGGTAAATCACAAACCCCCCCCCTCTCTCCCCTCCCGCGCTCCGCGCGCACGGGTATTTACTGTACTCCTAGTACTAAGATTTGTTGTATTGTCATTAATATCTAAGAAGCTAGTATCCTGCAAGATACACAATATTTTAGATAAGGTTTTGTATTGCTCTATATTGTGATGTAATGTCTACTGAAATGTCTTGTGTCTAACTGAAATAATATACGTGTATGGTGTTGCCGAAAGTTTTTATGTCCTGCCTCTCTTCATTGCACTAGCTCCGGTCTCGAAAGAGGACCCCGCTCAGTGTTGAGTTGATTTGGAACGAGAGGTCGAGCCAAATTCTACTCAGCATTACAAAAGGTAAATAAATTTCATGTCTGTGCTCACGGGTGGATATGGTAACAGCATCTCTCATATTCTGTTACAGGGAAAACGAAACAAAATCCCACCCAAACTCCCAGAATATATCTATGTCAATGTCTACCGACACTGGTCAGGCCAAAGCAACCAGGAATGCCTTAGTAAGTAGTCCAGTGGCCTCATGCCTTATAAACCTCATGCAGGGGTCGTGGAACCGGAGAAACAATTTTGTTGATGGTTTGCTGGCTTTGCATGAATAGCTCCCACTTGTGTTTGGTGAGTTGGAGGAGGTGGGCCCGTGTTCTCACGTTCTCTGGCTTCCACGCGTAAGGTGACCAGATTTATTGGACCTTAAAGTGGGACATTGTCACGTGTGTGTGTCTGTATGGAGAGAGAGAGAGAGTGACATGCGAGTGACAGCGACGGATGCTACGTAACATCTCACCCTGAGGCTGCTAATCAAACACTAACGTCTCAAACGAACTTCAGTGACCAATATACAGTACGGTACAGTGAATGGGCCGACCAAAGTTACCAGTTAGTATTACAATTTTTATATTAACAATTTGGTATTTCACTTGGTTTAGGTTATGCATAATTTTACTAATTCATCATAATTTCATGAAAGGTCATGTTATATCTAATGTAATAGTAATTTTCTAAATGCAGGACATTTTAGATAATATGCACAAAAACAGGACATTTTAGTCACAATTAAAAAGGCGTGACATGTAAAAAAAAAAAAAAAAACGGGATTGTCCCGCCTAAAGGCGGGACTCTGGTCGTCTTATCCACACGTTGACAATCTGGGCCGACAAAATCTCTATGGTTTTGCACTAATATTTGATCTGTCACGTCAGTATACTTCTCTCACGAGCCAGCCCTTCATATCACCACCTATCTAAAGTTTGTTATCTGACGCCGCTATACAAAGTATAATGCAGCTTTACCGAATAGTAATTCCTTTATATGATGCCCTGAATGAAAGAAAATAGACAAATTATGTGGCCACAATTTCGCATTTCATTCTCCCTCCCCTACTTACACTCCCTCCCCTCCCTCACTCCACCTAAGCACCATCGCTCGTCCCCCCACCCCCCCTCCCTTCTCTCTCTGGCCCCTCCCTCTCAGCCCCTCTTTCTCCAATGTGACTTGCCGCGCGTAAGGGAGCCAGCCTGAGGCACGGATTACAGGAGGATAGGTGATTATTAATGGCCACGACTGTACATTCATAAGAAAAACTATCGTTACTCTTCAGAGCTATGCACTGTGACACAACAACGATGTGTTGTGGAATGACGGGACAGGAAACTTTGTACTGGAAACCTGTTAATGTCGGTTATGTGAGACACAAATATTAGAATTTGTGCTAGAGGTAATAACAGCTAATTAGATCGTTTGGCCTCTGTGCGTTGAGACATTACGTTATATTATCCGGCACCGAAGATTCATTCATTCATTCATTGCCAGACACCATGTATCCCAAACGGGGTGGCCAAGGGCTTAGAGTTAATTGTTTTACAGGGAGGGGCACTAATCCTCCACCAACCCCACTTGACACGTAGGGATGCCAACAGCATCTGGTGTTCCCAGGCGGTCACCCATCCAAGTACTAACCAGACCCAACGGGCACCGAAGTCATTAATTTAAAAAGTAACAGAATGGTATAGAGTCGGCAACACACATGCAGACAGGCAATGAGTATGTGTACCCATGCAAGACGTATGACTAATTCAGCCGATATACACCGAGATGGTAAATTTCAATGTAATAATAATATGCATTGCTTTCTACATATATTAAATGTTAAGTAGAAGGAAAATAATAATATGTGTTGAGTCTCATTGCTGTAATATTTTGTATACCCATCCCCTGATTCCAAAACAGCCTCTAGACGTCGACACATGGATGCCACTAACTGAAGCATCCACCAGAAGCATTTTAACCACCTATCTGAAGCAAATGAACTCTTGCACTCCTGCTATACTATCATAAAGAAAAAAGAAGTCAATGCCTATAGTTTCATTACACTTCAAAATAATTTATTTGTTGTATTCTATAGATAATAAGTGATGAACAGTAGGAAAATAATAAACGTGCCGAGTTTCATTATTATCCCTGGCGGGACACTCAGGGTAACGCAAACACGTGCTCTATATTTCCCCGCCATATGGCTCATTCTTGCTCATTATTCCAACTCTTGTAATGGGATTGTGATATGGCAACACTAGATAGGGGAGGGAGGAACAGCAAAGACCCACAAACAAAGCCCAGCTAACGTTCGTTTCGCATTGAACATTGCTGGGGGTAACGATAGTTTTTTTTATGACTGTACATTTCCATTCCATTAAAGTGTCATCATACATTCCTTTTTCGTTTTTCGACAGGGTTGCTGTCATGCGTAAAATTCTTTACTGCCGTCTCTTTCGTACTGAATGAAACTTGGCAAGTCGATCATATAATGAACCCACCACTGTTTCAAATTTCTGTGTACACATGTAGATTTGTGTAAACACACCTACAAATATGCATACTATCGCATGTAAAAATATTTGTGCCTTTGCCTATACACATACAACTAAATCAGTGCACAGTGGCAGAAACATGTCTGGACTTGGTATGTAAATCTCACAACTACTGTACAGCCACGATCCACAGTTTCTACCACACCCGGGCTACTCAGAGGTGAGGAACATATGCCCTGCTGGTCGGGAGCTGCAAGAGTTCTGGCATTTCACTAACCATTGGATGAGACAGTGAGTGCATTGCTTCTGTCAGGTTTCAGATTGCCAGCATTAATGCTGGTCTCCATATAATTGTATGAATATTCACCAGACATTAAGCATATACATTATATATATATATATATATATATATATAAGTAAAAGTCCTATTATTCAGCAGCTGATTATTCGGTAGATCCGACATTTCAGCAGTTTTGAAAAATAGTCCCATTTACGAAAATCTTTGATTGTTCGGCAGATGACTGGAATAATCTCGGCAGTCAAGGAAACGTTATCAGTGACTTGTAGGCCTAATGTTTCATTACATTTCTATATGTTCATTATAATCAGGTATAGTACCGTATTGATTACAATATTGCACAGTATCATACAGTACAGTAACCATCCCCCCAAATTAGCGAGGGTTACGTTCCAAGCGCCCTCGCTAATTCTTGAAATTCACTTCTTGACGCCTTCCTGAAAATGACATTTACCGCTAATTGCGTAGCCCATGAACCACTGATACTGTAAAGCATTACCCATAAATAAATGTTGCTTGATAAATCAGTTCCCCCGTTGTTTTTAGCTGTACGGCTGTGACAGCTCTTGTATTTTGATTCCTCAGCATAAGGTTGGAAGGGACTGTCCTAAGTGTTTAACCGAACCTAACCTAACCGAGTTTAACCATACCTAATAATTTAACCAAACCTAACCTAACCTAAAGTCGGAAAAATACATAAAATAAACTGGGGGAATATGAATTGCTAAGGTCTCTCTGATAAAAGTTAAACGTACATTTAGCGCTCATTCTTTTGTTCGTTTTTGTGTTTATATGTGAGAGAGTATTGATGCAAACAGTAATGTATCCCATTAACCCCTTAATAACCTCCGGCATTGAACAACCCTTTACAGTACCGATGTCAGTGATGTCAAGTTAGTGTGAGCTATAAAAAAAAAAAAAAACAATTATGGGGAGGGAACGAAGGTCACTGGTATGTTTATACGACTCTACGCTATTATTCCAAGCAGTCAGGGGGTCGCTTAATCTCAGATGCTTTCCCCCATTTGGTAAATGCACCATAACTTTATCAGTTCTTCCATGACTCATAGCGAATCACAGCATGGGTTTATGAAGCTAAATAACACATTGCTAGGTGCGCTAGACGATTATCTTCACAACTTTGAGAGAAATAAATTGATATCAGAAGAATGGAAGAAACTTACTCTACGTACTCAAAGAGGGATTAAATTTCTTCCATTTTTTTTGAGGACGTGAAGATACTCATCCAGCGCACCTAGCAATGTGTTTTTTAGCTTCCTAAACCCATGCTATGATTCGCTATGATTAACGGGAGAATTGAGAAAGTTACCGTTCATTTACCAAATGGGCAAAAACATCTGAGATAAAGCGACCCCCTGAGTGCTTGGAATCGTAGCATATGTCGTGTAAACATACCAGTGACCTTCGTTCCCTTCCCATAATTGTTCAGTTTTTCATAGCTCACACTAACTCGACATCACTGACATCGGTGGTGTAAAGGGTTGTTCAATGCTGGAGGTTATTGAGGGGTTAATGGAATACATTACTGTTTGCATCAATACTCTCCCTTTCACATGTAAACAAAAAAAACGAACAAAAGAATGAGCGCTATGTGTTCGTTAACTTTCATCAGAAAGACCTTACTAATTCATAGTCCTCCACTTTATTTTATGTAATTTTCTGACTATTTTATTTTGTGTTTGGAAAAAGTACTGTATACAGTACTCACTCCAAACATATTTGTAATAATATAAGTAGTGATGACAATGCTCACCAATACAAATGATGTACTGAGCTGATAGATGATATTCCGTATCATTTCGGCCATCCAGGAAGTGTTATCAGACTTGTAGGCCTACTGTATCATTACACTTGTATATGTTCATTAATTTATATATATATTTCAGATTCAGGTATAGTACTGTATTGTTTACAGTATTGTACAGTATACAATACTTTCTCCAAACACAGTTGTAATACCATAAGTGGTGATGACAGTGCTCACCAATATATTCAAGGTACTGAGTGGGTAGGTTTTTTTATTATTCGGCAAATCCAATTTCTCGGCAGCAGCCTGGTCCTATAGATGCCGAATAAGAGGACTTTACTGTCTTTATATATATATATATATATATATATATATATATATATATATATATACCTAGGCTGCTTCCCCCAAGGAAAGGGAGGTAGCCGAGACAGGACGACACATTCGCATCTTAGCCCCAAAGAGGAGAACGGACAGATCCACAGATCCTCACCACACCACACCGCACAAGGGTCAACTGCGCAATGCAACCAGTGACATCCGCAGCAGGGCCCGACAACAGAACTGGTTTACCCCTGCCACATCATAACAGACCCATCCCCTTACCCGCACCTGACCTGACTAGCTGATCAGACCAAATGCGGGAGAATATCCCCTCAGGGCTGCGTCATCACTTATTCATTCACAATTTCTCTCCATTTATTTCTGTCACGCACAGCCACTCTTCCTTGCTCAACAGACATCCCTCTCACATCCAACGCTCTCTTCACACTGTCCATCCATCCTATTCGTGGTCTTCCTCTCAGTATTATTACACCTCTCACATCAGATCTAGTTATCTTTTTCACCAATCGCTCATTATCCATTCTCTCCATATGCCCAAACCATCGCAACACCCTCTGCTCAACTCTACCAGCCATCTCCTGAACAACTCCAGTTCTCCTTCGCACTTCATCATTTCGCACCCGATCCATACGCATCACTCCACACATACTCCTCAGACACCTCATCTCCATTGCAATAAAACTTTTCCTCTCTGCTACACCCATATTCCATGTTTCAGCCCCATATAACGCAGTCGGTACCACAACACCCTCATACAGCCTTCTCTTTACATCCATTCTAAGCGAACGACATCTAAACACTTTTTTCATTCCTCCCAGCACCTTTCCTACTTCATTTATTCTAAACTTCACTTCTGCATCTATTCTTCCATCCACAGCAACATGTGACCCTAGATATTTAAAACAATCTACCTCCTCAAGCAACTCACCATTCAAAACTATATTCATCCCTCTACCATCTATCAACCTCGTACACTTCATCACTTTACTCTTATTCTCATTTACTTTCAATTTCCTCCTTTCACACACCCTTCCAAACTCTTCTACCAACTGTCTCAATCTCTCCTCTGAATCAGTCACCAGTGCAGTATCATCTGCAAACAGCAGCTTCTTCAGATTCCACTCTCCACCATCAACATTCACCAGACTCAGACCTCCACCTAAAACTCTTGCATTCACCTCCCTTACAACACCATCCATGTAAATATTAAACAACCAAGGCGACATCACACATCCCTGTTGCAGCCCCACTCTCACGGGAAACCAATCACTCACAGCATTTCCTACTCTTACACACGGTCTACTATTTACACAAAAACTTTTCACCCCTTTTAGTAACCTACCATCAAGTCCATACAATCTTAAAACAGTCCACAAAGCCTCCCTATCAATTCTATCATACGCTTTCTCTAAATCCATAAATGCCCAAAACATATATATAATATATATATATATATATATATATATATATATATATATATATATAGAATGTTAACAACTGAGGATCCAGTAGGGAACCTGATGGCATATATAAAACTGAAGACCAGGACAAGGAGACGATGAACTGGGGCCATGTTCACAATTTATTCATCGTCTCCTTGTCCTGGTCTTCAGTTTTATATATGCCATCAGGTTCCCTACTGGATCCTCAGTTGTTAACATTCTACAGACTCGTTATGGCCGACCAGTACTCTCCATATATCGTCGATTGGAACGTCTGCACTGGACATCACACAAGGCAGCTCAGGATTTGGTCTTTTTAACCACTTTTTGTCTGATGATGAGGTTGGATTTCCTCGAAACGTCACTGAAATAAATTGTGAACATGGCCCCAGTTCATCGTCTCCTTGTCCTGGTCTTCAGTTTTATATATATATATATATATATATATATATATATATATATATATATATATATATATATATATATATATATATATATTGTTTATTAGAATTATGTATCAAAAGCATGTAATACTGAATGAAATGTAATCTCTGTTTAATAAGCTGTGTTTTGCCAATGAATATTATAGTGTTGCCATGATGCTTTAATTAAACAGGGTTGTGCTAACTGTGTAATTATTACGTTTTAACAGATGTCTATCTATCTATCTATATACCTAGGCTGCTTCCCCCAAGGAAAGGGAGGTAGCCGAGACAGGACGACACACTCCCCATTTACTCATCCATTCAAACACATTCATTCGCATCTTAGCCCCAAGGGGAGAACGGACAGATCCTCACTGCACCACACCGCACAAGGGTCAACTGCGCAATGCAATCAGTGACATCCGCAGCAGGACCAGACAGCAGAGCTGGTTTACCCCTGCCACATCATAACAGACCCATCCCCTTACCCGCACCTGACCTGACTTGTTGATCAGACCAAATGCGGGAGAATATCCCCTCAGGGCTGTGTCATCACTTATTCATTCACAATTTCTCTCCATTTATTTCTGTCATGCACAGCCACTCTTCCTTGCTCAACAGACATCCCTCTCGCATCCAGTGCTCTCTTCACACAGTTCATCCATCCTATTCGTGGTCTTCCTCTCAGCCTTACACCTCTCAAATCAGATCTAGTTATCTTTTTCACCAATCGCTCATTATCCATTCTTTCCATATGCCCAAACCATCGCAACACCCTCTGCTCAACTCTACCAGCCATCTCCTGAACAACCCCAGTTCTCCTTCGCACTTCATCATTTCGCACTCGATCCATACGCGTCACTCCACACATACTCCTCAGACACCTCATCTCCATTACATTCAAACTTTTCCTCTCTGCTACACCCATATTCCATGTTTCAGCCCCATATAACGCAGTCGGTACTACAACACCCTCATACAACCTTCTCTTTACATCCATTCTAAGCGAACGACATCTAAACACTTTTTTCATTCCTCCCAGCACTTTTCCTACTTCATTTATTCTAAACTTCACTTCTGCATCTATTCTTCCATCCACAGCAACATGTGACCCTAGATATTTAAAACACTCTACCTCCTCAAGCAACTCGTCATTCAAAGCTATATTCATCCCCCTACCATCTACTAACCTCTTACACTTCATCACTTTACTCTTATTCTCATTTACTTTCAATTTCCTCCTTTCACACACCCTTCCAAACTCCTCTACCAACTGTCTCAATCTCTCCTCTGAATCAGCCACCAGTGCAGTATCATCTGCAAACACCAGCTGCTTCAGATTCCACTCTCCACCATCAACATTCACCAGACTCAGACCTCCACCTAAAACTCTTGCATTCACCTCCCTTACAACACCATCCATGTTAATATTAAACAACCAAGGCGACATCACACATCCCTGTCGCAGCCCCACTCTCACAGGAAACCAGTCACTCACAGCATTTCCCACTCTTACACACGCTTTACTATTTACTTAAAAACTTTTCACCCCTTTTAGTAACCTACCATCTAGTCTATACAATCTTAAAACAGTTCACAAAGCCTCCCTATCAATTCTATCATACGCTTTCTCTAAATCCATGAATGCCCAAAACACATCCTTGCCTTTCGCTAAATACTTTTCACACACTTGTCTTACAGCAAACACCTGATCCACGCGTCCCCTCCCTCTCCTAAAGCCACACTGCTCTTCACCAATCACTCCCTCTGTACCCTCTCTAACTCTCATAATTAACACTCTACCATAAACTTTACCTACAACACTCAACAGACTTATATCCCTAAAGCTAGTACATTCATACTTATCACCCTTGCCTTTATACAAAGGGACCACACAAGCACTTGCCCAGTCAATTGGCACCATACCTTTCATAAAGCACACATTCAACAATCTTACTAACCAGTCAACAATGGTCACTCCACCACCTTTCAGGCATTCCACAGCACACCCATCCATACCTGCAGCTTTCCCTGTTTTCATCTTCTTTACTGCCTTCTCCACTTCCTCCTTCGTGATCAAAGAATCATTCAACTCTCCCAACACATTTATTCCTTGCACCCTTCCATCTGCCACAATCTCAGCCACCCTTTCCTCCTCTACATTTAACAATCTTTCAAAATACTCTGCCCATCTCTTCCTTACTGCATCCATCTCAATTAACATCCTTCCATCCTCTGCTTTTACTCGTTCTTCCTTCCCAGACTCTCCCTTTCGCACCCTTTTCACCTCCTTCCAAAACATTTTCTTATTCTGTTGAAAATTCTCTGTAAGCCGCCTACCCCACCTCTCATCTGCTGCCACTTTAGCATCACGCACAGCCCTTCTCGCCCTATTCCTCTTTTCCTTATACCTTTCATATGACATCTCATCTTTCCTGTGCAGCCACACTTCATATGCACGTCTCTTCTCAGCCACAGCCATACTTCCTCGCACCACCATTCACTTCCTTTTCTTACACCACCACCCACACGTCTCACACCACACACCTCTTCTGCATGCCCCACCACAGCACTCTTAAACAACTGCCATTCCTCTTTGACACTGCCATTTTCCTGATCTTTCAGTGCGTTCCACTCATCTTTCAATTTCTCCTGATTCTCTATTTTTTCTCTCTTTTATCCAACTCACTCACTTTCAAAACCTCCCTGCCGCACCTAACCCTCCTAGCTCTCACCCATATCTTACCTACTCTTAACTTTCCCTCCACCAGGTAGTGGTCAGACATACCTCCACCCTCCCCTCTCAGAACTCTCACATCCAACAATCTTCCTATTACATTCCTAGACACAACCACATAGTCCATCAAAGCTCTATCAACAACCCTTCCACCCTCCTGTCTCACCCATGTATACTTATAAATATCTTTCTTCTCAAACAGCGTATTTTCAATCACCATCTCTCACTCAACACGCATCGTTATCATTCGTTCCCCATTTTCATTTCTTCCAGGCACACCATGCATACCAACTACACCTTCAACTGCTACATTTCCCACTCTAGCATTCAGATCTCCCATCATTACCACATTCACATTCACTCCAAAACTCTGCAGACACTCATCAACATCATTCCAGAAAGACTCCCTTTCTTCTTCATCCCTTTCACTACCAGGCCCATATGCACTCACAAACACCCACAACTCACATTCAAATTTCGCTTTCACCCACATCAGTCTCGATGACACCTCCTTCCATTCAATCACACACTGCTGTACTTCCGGACTCACTAACAAGGCCACACCTTCTCTTGCCCTTCCTCTATCAACACCTGACAATCTTCCATTCACACTTCCAAACATAGACTCACACTTCCCTTTCATCTTCGTTTCACTCAAAGCTAACACATCCAACTTTCTTCTCACAAACATTCTTCCAATCTCCTCCCTTTTAGCCTCAATTGTACTACATCCACGCACATTCATAGACCCAATCTTCAGGGTACGGGGATAACTCCATCCCCCAACCCTTTCTCTGGCCTGTCTCTTTTTAGGAACTAAAAAACAGAGGAGGGGGTCCCTAGTCCCCTCACCCCGCCCCTTTTAGTCGCCTTTTACGACACGCAGGGAAATACGGTGGCAGTATTCTTCCTAACACAACCTGGCCGCAGAGTAGTAGTACCACCCCATAGTACCACCCCATAGTGCGGCCAGATTGTGTCTCCCCCGCCACAGATGTAGATTCATAAAATCGAAAAGGTCTCTACAGTCAATGTTTTTCATAATGTCACGATGTGAGTCATCTTGGTTTTACCCCTTTGAATGGTTGGCCTATGTGCTTATATTTTCAATTCATACCGAATACATAAATATATCAGTCTACCAAGCTTGACTTTGTGTGGAATTACACTGTAGCCCTGTTTTATGTCCATACACTACTCATGACTCACCCTCGGTTTACACCTGTTTTTTTATATCCTACACACACATACACACACACACATCTACACACAAAAAAAAAAGAAAAAGAAAAAGTTTAAACTAGACTTGTTTAAACAGAAAAGAGAACCGAGTGGCGAAAGAATGCGCTCAGTCAGCTGATGTTTGTTTAGACTACAAAGGCCCCAGGGAATGCAAGTACTCCGTGCTTTTAGTACTGCAAAATGGACACATACTTTAGTAAAGCAAATTTGGAAAAGAAAAGGGATAAAGGTAGAAAGCAAGATGATGATTTCTACCAAGAACTGGTTCAAATGGAGACTCATAATAGACTGGTTGAACGTGAACACAAACTAGAGATGGCTTTCAAAAATGAAATTGATGAAATAAAGAAACAAATGGACTTGCAAATGGAAGAAATTGAAAAACTACGAAGGAAGGTCAACAAGAAAGACACAACCATCAGTGAATTAACAGTGGAATTGATTACACTTAGGAGGAAAATGAGTGAAATGGCAAGTACAGTAGTCAATCACGAGAGTATTATGGAAGAGTTCAAAAATGATACGGAAACAATTAAGCAAGTAAGCAGTCTGATAGACCTGAGCAGTGATATTGAGGAGAAGATAACACAGGTGAATGAAGTTGTGCAAAGCTACAAAAATGATGTGGAAACCACATATGCTGAAATGGTAAAAGTAAAGAAAGACTTAGAAACAAGGGTGGAAGAAAAAAGCATTAAAAAGGAAGTGAAAAGAATAATCCAAAACAACCCAAAGTTAGTCAGAGATTCAGTAGATATCAACAAATCTATAGTAATCACTGGTATAGAAGAGAAAGAAGTAAAAAACTAGATCACAAGAGACAAAAAGGAGATGGCAAATGTAATGAGCTTACTGAAAGAAGTATCAGAGGAAATCTGTAGTAAAGACATAGAGGAACACAAAAGGTTAGGAAAATACGAGAAAAGCAAGTCAAGACCTCTAAAGGTGACTTTCCAGAGTGTAAACACTGTGGAGGAGATACTAAAAAATGCAAAGAATCTTATGGAAAAAGAGGAGTTCAAAAATGTATGGATAAAAAGATGCCTAACACAAGAGGAACTGGAATTACTAAAAGAGAAGAGGGAGGAAGCAAAAACAAAAAATGAGGGAAGATCAGAGAAGGAGAAGAAGAAATTTTCTTACAAAGTAATAGGATTGCAGGTACGAAAGTGGTACATAACCAGGAGGGAATAAAAAGGAGTAAGGTAGTAGAACCATGTCATGACAAGTATATAAACAAGATGATTAAGTTTATGTACTCAAATGTGGATGGAATGGTATCTAAATTATTAGAGATGAATGATTATGTCAGAGAAAATGAACCACAAATAATATGCCTAACTGAAACAAAATTAACACCAAGGATATCCAATGACATACTAAACTTAGAGGAATATAATATATGGAGAAGAGATAGAAACTTAAAAAAAAAAAAAAGGAGGAGGAATTATAATATTAATTAAGAAAAATTTACAAGTCAATGAAATAAAACTAGATATACCCTCACAAGTAGAGCTGATTGCAGTAGAGATCAACACATCTGAAGGGAAAGTAATTGTAGCCAATATGTACAGACGTCGGAATAAGTTCGTTTCCTTTTCCGTGGACTAAGGTGTTTGTAACACTGCTCGATGGAGAGCTATCCCCTCCTCCTCCCTTCCTTATAGTCCCACACCCCCACCCAACCCCCCCACTTTTCTCTCCGACCCCATAACCCCACCCAGTACCCTCCATTCTCGCTCACAGCCAGCTAAGGGTTTCCGTACTTCAAGCACCTCTCTAATTACGTGTAGTCCGAAAAAGTGGAACAAGTAATAAAGGAATAGTACAGTATATATCATAAACCAAGTTAGGAAAAGGTTTACTACACTGTGTGTGTGTGTGTGTGTGTGTGTGTGTGTGTGTGTGTGTGTGTGTGTGTGTGAGAAAGAGAGAAAGAGAGAGAGAGAGAGAGAGAGTTAAAAGACAGGGAACAACAGGCGGAGAGGGACAGTGAGTGGTAAAATGAGAAATGAGAGGAGAGTTACGGAGAAAATAAAAAGGGGAGAGGCAAGGAGAAAGCAATAAGAGTTAAGAAAAGAGACAGAGAGTAAGAAGAAGAGACAGTGAGAGGTGAGATGAGATACAAGCAGTGTGAAAGGGAAAGAGAAAAGGGAGATGTGAATAGAAAGGCCGGAAGACAGGGAAGTAGAAACAAAAGGGGAGACAGCTGAGAGAAAATAGGAATGGAGCAAACGTAGACAGGGATAACAAAAGGAGAAAGTGGGAAAGACAGCTACCGAATGGAATACTTAGAAAGATAGTGAGAAAAATTAGAAAAGGAGGCAAGGTAACAGGGAGGAGGAAGAAAGTGTGTTATTCTGGCAAGGACGCAGGGAAAGAACTAAGCAGGATAAGACGAAAGCATTGAGGCTGAATAGAATGAATGACATTCAAGTAAAAGGGAGGGAGTGAAACAGAGAAATTAGAGAAATTTGTGGAAAGACAGTAGAGATTAAGGGTGGGAACAAAATACGTTAATTTTTACGGCAAGAAAGAGGAGGGGGATGTTAAGAAGGGAAGACAAGGGAAGGGAGAGGGAGGAAGGGAGGGAAAGACAGTGGGAAGAGCAGAATGAAAGAAGAGATTTCGGGTGACAGGGAGAGACGGAGAGAGGAGAGAGAAAAAGAAGCATGCAGTTATTACTGGGGAAAGAAAGCAGTGAAGGAAATGGATTTAGCACAAGTAAAGAAATACAGAGAGAGTAATAGAGAAGAAAAGGTAACACGTGACATGAAAAAAAAGTAAGACAAAGTTGTGACACAGGGAGGGAGAAAGAAGAGTGAGGTAAGGAGGGAGTGACAGAGAGGGAGACAGACGAAGGAAAGGAAAGAGAAAGGGAGGAAGGTTGGGACTGAGCAAATAGCTATAAAGAAAGGGGAAGGAGGGAAAAGGAAACTGGAGATGAGACAAAGGATCCAGACAGAGAGAGAGAGAAAGAGAGAGGGGGGGGTGGCAGTACACAGACAGGCACAGACAGAGAGGTCGACAAATATTCAGAAAGCGTGCGTGTGTGCGTGTGTGTGTGCGTCCGTCCCTGTGTCACTTCTATAACATCGTTCCATTTCTTCAGCTGCTTGTTTTCCTCTTCTTCAGTTTCTCCTCTCACTCACTTTTTTTTATTCTCCTGATTGTTCTTACCATTCCAAGTCTTTTTTTTTTTTCTCTCTCTCTCTCTCTCTCTCTCTCTGGGAATAAAGAGATTGTTCTCACAGTCTATGTCTCCTTAATACGGTCACTTCCTGACTTGCTGTGGAATTTTGGTTGCTTGAAAAAGACATAAGTCGACTTAAAAGAGTTCAGGAGACTAAGGCATCAGGTTCGCCTGAGGGCTGTGGGACTTTTTTAGTAGAAACTCGTATACTACGAGGTCAGCTCATTAAAGTGTTTAAAATATGAATGGGTTTCACAATCATTACATAGAAAGTTGCTTACTCTTGACACGGACTCGGCACACAGCCATGACTGGAAGCTGTAAATGAAAAAATTTACCAGCAGAATTACGTGAAAACTTTTTCACGTGCAAGATCTGCTCCACATGGAACTGACTCAACATGGATGTTGTTAACACTACAATATAGAAGTTTAAGGGATTCATCAGCAGCATCTTACACTAGAATGAATATGAATTAGATATGCATTCCCAGGCAAACAAGAAGTATCTCCATGGTATGGGCTGCATAGGCATTAACATCCCAACGTTTCCCTGTAACTCCTTTCTCTCTCTCTCTCCCTCTCTCTCTCTCTCCCTCTGTGTGTGTGTATGTGTGTGTGTAAAAGAAGTGTCTACTATCGCAACAATCACAGCAGATTTATTTATTCTCTCTCTCTCTCTCTCTCTCTCTCTCTCTCTCTCTCTCTCTCTCTCTCACACACACACACACACACACACACACACACACAGTGTAGTAAACCTTTTCCTAACTTGGTTTATGATATATACTGTACTATTCCTTCATTAGTTGTTCGGACTACACGTAATTAGAGAGGTGCTTGAAGTACAGAAACCCCTAGCTGACTGTGAAAGAGAATGGAGGGTACCGGGTGGGGTTATGGGGTCGGAGAGAAAAGTGGGGGGGTTGGGTGGGAGTGTGGGACTATGAGGAGGGGAGGAGGAGGGGATACCTCTCCATCGAGCAGTGTTACAAACACGGAAAAGGAAACGAACTTATTCCGACGTCTGTATATGCCACCCAGATCAAACACATGGGAAAGAGACAAATATGAGGACCTGGCAGAGAGTACAATTCAGAGTTTAAGAGCATTACTACATAAAATGGAAGAGAAAGCGGAAAGAAATATACTAACATACTCTAGATATAATTAGCCAAGAAAACTGCTAGGACCAAAATCTCCTGGATCTCGTGCAAGAGTTTTTCCTAACGCAACATGTGAGGGAGACCACCAGAAAAAGAGGACTCGATGTACAGCCGCGCACACAATTTCACAGTACAGTCAGCGTTGCAAATCATGTGGGTGGCCCGGGTTCAGAGTTTCACAGTATCGAACGTGCGGGGAAGGGAGGGAGTAGGGACTTGGCTGGCGTGTGAGGCGGGTAGAAGGCATACAGGGGAAGGGGGGATGGGAGAGGGGGAAGGGTGGAAAGACAAGAGGGAAGAGAGGCGGTTAGTGAGTGAAGTAATACAAGGCAATGTTTTATTATAGTATAGAGAGAGAGAGAGAGAGAGAGAGAGAGAGAGAGAGAGAGAGAGAATAAACATACCAGTATATAGAATAATACCCATAGGATCTATGACAGTACTTTACACTAATATACATAGCTTAGTGTAACAGGTCGTTACCATACTATGCACAATTTGTGTTTTGTAGGGAACTGTCAAAGATCAGGTGATTACTATGGTGCTGCCCTCAAGAGGGTCTGTCAGTTGCCGAGCGGGCGCGTGTGCCTTGCATGTTTAGGTTCGTGTGTGTGTGTGTGATACAAGATAGATGTGTCATGATCCCGTTTACCGTCTCTAAATGTCCGCTTATGTCACTAGGTTTTATTTGTCAGATACAGTGATTCATTTGATAGGTTACTTATTTGGAACATAAAATGCTTAGTGCATTTATATTTATTATTTGTATCTGACTTACGGCATCTTTCCGTCTACTCATGTTAGAATAGGTGCAGTGCACTGGGAAACAATAGCAAATATATATGCAGACATTAGAATCATGATCGTATGCATATACGACATCATATTTAGGAGAATATGACATGCTAAAATTTCACCTAATGGGTGAAGGAGAATATAACTTGCTAAAATTTTACCTGATACTGTATACTGTAATTGGGAGGATATCTTTCAACACCTGTTGCTCAGTATTTCAACGAATCTTTAACCTCTCCAGTTGCAAGTGTTAAGTATTTAAGATAGCAGTGGTTAATTAGTAATGAAATTCCAGGAAATAAAAAGAACGGGGGGAGGGAGGATGGTGCCTTATCTTTATTACACAAACAGTTCTTATGACTTATCACATACACAGCCACACTGAAATATTTATGATTAACATTCCCAAGTGTGTAGCATAAATGGAATGTTTCTGATAACCGTGAGAATTAACCTCTGTAAGGAAAACGTAGGAAAACAAAAACTACATAACACAAGAGTTTATTTAATAGCCAGTCCAACCCCCACCCATTTCAATAACGCCGCGCAGTCTGTGTGGCACTGACGTAACAAGACGTTGCACCGTCCCTGATCGGCGTCTGTAGGTCTCCCACGATTCAGAGACGTGTGCCATGAGCTCCCGGTTGTTCCTCTCCTGTGCCATATCCCAAGTGTTTTCCATCTGTGCCCAAACGTGTTCAATAACATTCATATCAGCTCCTTTGCTGGGCGGTTCCAGGAGCTGAAAGTGGTCCTGTTCGTCAAACCAGCGTCGAACTGTCCGAGCTGTGGACGGGACACCTGTCTTGTATGAACAGTATGGGCCCAGGTGGAAACAGGAAATCTTTCTCACGAATGGATGGCAAGAAGGACTCTTCAAGCACCTCGATGTATTTATCTGCTGTGAAGCGCCCCTCAATTTGGACCACATCACCTGCACCATGCAGTGATATCCAGCCCCACACATTGTAGGTGACGTTGCCAGAACGAGCTACTTCCATGATGTTACGACGCTCGTATCTGGAAGCATATTATGAGTTAGTGGATTATTGACGTATGTGCATTTCTCCCTGTATATTACGCCTAAAACTGTGCATAAACATTCTGTGTTCATATATGTATTAGTTCATAAACATACATTAAAACAAATCTCTTTTCGCCTGAGCAGCAATATACAGTAATGTTCATGCGTAAACCGGCAAACCATCCATAATTACCACCTCGTCCACACTTCACGACCGTTTACCAGGCATGGAACACTTAATACCCCTAGACCACAGTTGAACCAACACTGTCGATATTGACATATTAATTGAATTCTCCATATGAATGTCTGTTACCTCCGTAAAGAAAACTTAAGATTTTAGCATGCCACATAATTTGTTATACCTGGTGCTATGTTTCATCAACTCAGGTATATGAAATTGTATTTGTTTTGTTTTTTTATGTAATGGTTTTTGCATACGGATATGTTATCTAAATGTAATGAACTGTTAGGTATTAACTATTACATATTTCATTACCTGATCTCCAGGGTGGCAATCATTTACAGAACATTAAGGGAATTAATGCACATGATTATGTTCATGGGCAAATTGGACAAACTGGTTAAGTTTAAATATTTAATGCATCGTAACTATTTATTGTTTACAAATCAGGTTAACGTAACGTTCATGTAAGTAAATATCATAAATAACTTACCCAGTTACAGCTGATGCATAATTGCGAAAAACCTGCTGTTTACATCTCCATTATTTACTGCAACATAATTACCTGTCTGCAGGTCCTGGTGCATTATAAAAAGTCTCCAGACCCATTCACACTTAGTTTTGCGACTGCACGACATCTCTGTCCCTCTATCGTATAGCCACATTTATGGTCCTCCACCAAAGCCCTCCACAAACAATTAGGTCGCAGCTTATCAACTAACATTTAATAAACATACCTGGTATTATTTACTCTCCAGCAATGGCCTTGGCCATGAGAAGTAGAGGAGAATACTTTCTCATTTGTGAATACTGCACGTCCCCGGAACTCAAGGTCTCTCGCAACATGGAGTTGTGCAAATTCCAGCCTCCCGGCTCTGTGAGCATCAGTCAGTTTCTCCTTCTGTGCAGGAATTCTGTGATATATACCCCTCTCGTGCAGCCTGCGCCTTACAGTCATTGCGCTGACATGCAACTGCAGGTTCTGTGCAATAGCCGCGGCGTTAGTGTGAGGGTCTGCTTCAGCTGCTGCCACAATCATGCCATCCTGTTCCGCGTTTGTTCTCTGACACGCTCCTGTTGTCGCTGTTAACAGACCAGTACAGTGGGCCTCATTTCATTCATTAAAGTGCAAAAACAATCGTAAAAGAATGGGTAAAAGTAAACCTGCTACAAAACTAACGCATAATCAAACATTACTTCCATCTACACTTTATTCAAATACAATACGCAACCGACAGACAATGATTAACAATTGGTACTCATTGGACATAGAAATAATTGGAGACAATTACTAAGTAGGTGTTCTAGAATTGTGAGTATTTGGAAAGACGACTTAATAATAGTGCCATGAGGGAGTAGTGAGTCGACATCACCTCAACGCACTGGGTTGAGGCTGGTGAGTGTAAATAAGACGTGAGAAGACAGAACAATGTTTAATCCAAATGATATTATGACCTACACAAATTATCCTGCCTAAACGATGGTTTGCTTCTACAAAACAACACTATTTATACTGCTTCTTCCTACAAGGAACTCTGTTAATCAGCACACGTCTCACTGTAATATTACACCTCTACCTACTTTAACAACATGTAACCGTGCCCTCTGCCCTCATCCTATATCCTCTTATCTTTATACACCATACTATATCACCCATATCACTCTCTCCTCTCCATCCACAACCCCCTCCCCCCTCCCGTCTACTAACTCTGCCACTTTCCCCACCAATTTTACCTCGATATTCACACTAGTATAACCAAGTCCTTCAATATCTTTAAGATACTTGGCAGCGTTACCCACCGCTCTCATCCTCTATACAACCTCCACCCTTCTCCATCCATCTGCTATGCTTGCCCGGCTTCCCATTCACCAGCCTCAGCCCAGTGCGTTGAGGTGATGTCGACTCACTACTCCCTCATGACACTATTATTAAGTCGTCTTTCCAAATACTCACAATTCTGGAACACCTACTTAGTAATTGTCTCCAATTATTTCTATGTCCAATGAGTGCCAATTGTTAATCAATGTCTGTCGGTTGCGTATTGTATTTGAATAAAGTGTAGATGGAAGTAATGTTTGATTATGCGTTAGTTTTGTAGCAGGTTTACTTTTACCCATTCTTTTACGATTGTTTTTGCACTTTAATGAATGAAATGAGGCCCACTGTACTGGTCTGTTAACAGCGACAACAGGAGCGTGTCAGAGAACAAACGCGGAACAGGATGGCATGATTGTGGCAGCAGCTGAAGCAGACCCTCACACTAACGCCGCGGCTATTGCACAGAACCTGCAGTTGCATGTCAGCGCAATGACTGTAAGGCGCAGGCTGCACGAGAGGGGTATATATCACAGAATTCCTGCACAGAAGGAGAAACTGACCCATGCTCACAGAGCCGGGAGACTGGAATTTGCACAACTCCATGTTGAGAGAGACCTTGAGTTCCGGGGACGTGCAGTATTCACAAATGAGAAAGTATTCTCCTCTACTTCTCATGGCCAAGGCCGTTGCTGGAGAGTAAATAATACCAGGTATGTTTATTAAATATTAGTTGATAAGCTGCGACCTAATTGTTTGTGGAGGGCTTTGGTGGAGGACCATAAATGTGGCTATACGATAGAGGGACAGAGATGTCGTGCAATCGCAAAACTATGTGTGAATGGGTCTGGAGACTTTTTATAATGCACCAGGACCTGCAGCCAGGTAATTATGTTGCAGTAAATAATGGAGATGTAAACAGCAGGTTTTTCACAATTATGCATCAACTGTAACTGGATAAGTTATTTATGATATTTACTTACATGAACGTTACGTTAACCTGATTTGTAAACAATAAAGTTACGATGTATTAAATATTTAAACTTAACCAGTTTGTCCAATTTGCCCATGAACATAATCATGTGCATTAATTCCCTTAATGTTCTGTAAATGATTACCACCCTGGAGATCAGGTAATGAAATATGTAATAGTTAATACCTAACAGTTCATTACATTTAGATAACATATCCGTATGCAAAAACCATTACATAAAAAAACAAAAATACAATTTCATATACCTGAGTTGATGAAAAATAGCACCAGGTATAACAAATTATGTGGCATGCTAAAATCTTAAGTTTTCTTTACGGAGGTAACAGACATTCATATGGAGAATTCAATTAATATGTCAATATCGACAGTGTTGGTTCAACTGTGGTCTAGGGGTATTAAGTGTTCCATGCCTGGTAAACGGTCGTGAAGTGTGGACGAGGTGGTAATTATGGATGGTTTGCCGGTTTACGCATGAACATTACTGTATATTGCTGCTCAGGCGAAAAGAGATTTGTTTTAATGTATGTTTATGAACTAATACATATATGAACACAGAATGTTTATGCACAGTTTTAGGCGTAATATACAGGGAGAAATGCACATACGTCAATAATCCACTAACTCATAATATGCTTCCAGATACGAGCGTCGTAACATCATGGAAGTAGCTCGTTCTGGCAACGTCACCTACAATGTGTGGGGCTGGATATCACTGCATGGTGCAGGTGATGTGGTCCAAATTGAGGGGCGCTTCACAGCAGATAAATACATCGAGGTGCTTGAAGAGTCCTTCTTGCCATCCCTTCGTGAGAAAGATTTCCTGTTTCCACCTGGGCCCATACTGTTCATACAAGACAGGTGTTCCGTCCACAGCTCGGACAGTTCGACGCTGGTTTGACGAACAGGACCACTTTCAGCTCCTGGAACCGCCCAGCAAAGGAGCTGATATGAATGTTATTGAACACGTTTGGGCACAGATGGCAAACACTTGGGATATGGCACAGGAGAGGAACAACCGGGAGCTCATGGCACACGTCTCTGAATCGTGGGAGACCTACAGACGCCGATCAGGGACGGTGCAACGTCTTGTTACGTCAGTGAAAGACAGACTGCGCGGCGTTATTGAAATGGGTGGGGGTTGGACTGGCTATTAAATAAACTCTTGTGTTATGTAGTTTTTGTTTTCCTACGGTTTCCTTACAGAGGTTTATTCTCACGGTTATCAGAAACATTCCATTTACACACCTGTGAATGTTTTCATAAATATTTCAGTGTGGCTGTGTATGTGATAAGTCATAAGAAATGTTTGTGTAATAAAGATAAGGCACCATCCTCCCTCCCCCCGTTCTTTTTATTTCCTGGAATTTCATTACCAATTAACCACTGCTATCTTAAATACTTAACACTTGCAACTGGAGAGGTTAAAGATTCGTTGAAATACTGAGCAACAGGTGTTGAAAGATATCCTCCCAATTACAGTATACAGTATCAGGTAAAATTTTAGCAAGTTATATTCTCCTTCACCCATTAGGTGAAATTTTAGCATGTCATATTCTCCTAAATATGATGTCGTATATGCATACGATCATGATTCTAATGTCTGCATATATATTTGCTATTGTTTCCCAGTGCACTGCACCTATTCTAACATGAGTAGACGGAACGGTGCCATAAGTCAGATACAAATAATAAATATAAATGCACTAAGCATTTCATGTTCCAAATAAGTAACCTATCAAATGAATCACTGTATCTGACAAATAAAACCTAGTGACATAAGCGGACATTTAGAGACAGTAAACTGGATCATGACACATTTATCTTGTATCACACACACACACACACACACACACACACACACGAACCTAAACATGCAAGGCACACGCGCCCGCTCGGCAACTGGCAGACCCTCTTGAGGGCAGCACCATAGTAATCACCTGATCTTTGACAGTTCCCTACAAAACACAAATTGTGCATAGTATGGTAACGACCTGTTACACTAAGCTATGTATATTAGTGTAAAGTGCTGTCATAGATCCTAAGGGGATTATTCTATATACTGGTATGTTTATTCTCTCTCTCTCTCTCTCTCTCTCTCTCTCTCTCTATATATATATATATATATATATATATATATATATATATATATATATATATATACTATAATAAAACATTGCCTTGTATTACTTCACTCACTAACCACTTCTCATCCCTCTTGTCTTTCCACCCTTCCCCATCCCCCCTTCCCCTGTATGCCTTCTACCCGCCTCACACGCCAGCCAAGTCTCTACTCCCTCCCTTCCCCGCACGTTCGATACTGTGAAACTCTGAACCCGGGCCACCCACATGATTTGCAACGCTGACTGTACTGCGAAATTGTGTGCGCGGCTGTACCTTCAATGCTAGATCTCATATTTACTAGGCAAGAAAATGATATTGACAATTTAATATATCACCCTCCAATCGGCAAAAGAGATCATGCAGTACTAAATTGCAACTTCAGGATAGCTTATGACATAGTTAACAGCAATGAAAGCTACAAAAAGAGTCTATACTATAAAAAGGGAAATTATCATGACCTAAAGAATTATTTCTTAGAAGCTGATTGGGAAAATGAGCTTAGAGGACAAGATTTAAATGCTGTATATAAAAAATTCTGTGAATTTTACGAAATAGGAGTCCAGAAGTACATCACACAGCACAAAGAAGCAGATAAGAAAATACAGAAATGGTTCAATACAGAATGTAAAAAAATCAAAAGAAAGAAGAGATTTACTGTGGAATAGATACAGAAGACACAATAGTGAAAGGGCATATAATAATTACAAACAGGCAAGAAACGATTTTACAAGAATAAGGAGGGAAGCCCAAAAACAGTTTGAGGAGGATATCATAAATAAAAGTAGTGATCAACCGAAGCTATTTTACAGCTACACCAGAAGCAAAACCAAATTAAAAGATAAAATACAATCCATTACCTATACACAAGAGAAAGATATTTGTGAAGCACTAAATAAGAATTTCCAATCAGTTTTTACAGAAGAAAAAAATTTTGAGAGAGACTATGTGGAACATGCATGCCCACACATACTACCAGATATACAAATATCAGAAAATGTAATACAGGAGGAGTTAAGTAAATTAGACCGAGGAAAAGCAAGTGGTCCTGATGAAATTTCATGTTGGGTACTACGAGAATGTTCAAAGGAGTTAAGTAAACCATTATTTTTAATTTTCAAGAAATCCTTGAGTCAAGGTAAACTACCTGATATTTGGAAGAAAGCAAATATTGTCCCCTTATTCAAGAAAGGGAATAGACAAAATCCACTCAACTATCGACCAGTATCACTGACCAGTGTTGCAAGCAAGGTATTAGAAAAGCTTATAAGAAAAGCTTGGGTAAATCATCTAGAAGAACACAGTATGATAACAGAAAGACAGTTTGGTTTCAGAAAAGGAAAATCATGTGTTACTAATCTGTTGAGCTACTGCGACAGAGTAACAAACACAATACAGGAAAGAGAAGGATGGGTGGACAGTATCTATTTAGATTTCAAGAAAGCATTTGACACAGTACCACACCAAAGACTTTTATGGAAACTGTACCATCAAGGAGGAATTCGAGGCAAACTGTTTTGTTGGATGCAAGATTTTCTCATAAAAAGGGAAATGAGAACAGTATTAAGGGGAAACTACTCATCATGGAAAGAAGTGACTAGTGGAGTACCACAGGGTTCAGTGCTGGCACCAATCATGTTTTTAGTGTATATAAATGATATAGACAGTAACACTGGAAATGAAAGCTATCTAAATATGTTTGCAAATGATGCAAAAATACAAAGGAGAATTACTAACACAGACTCTTGTAAAGAGCTACAAGAAGAATTAAATAAACTTCATGAATGGAGTAATACATGGCAAATGGAATTCAGTGTGGACAAGTGTCATGTAATCAAGTTTGGTGAAAGTGGAAAAAGACCTGTTAGGAAATAAAACCCTACACACATCAGAAAGAGAGAAGGGCCTAGGTGTGATTATCAATAACAGACTATCTCCGGCTGACCACATCAGTGAGAAGGTACGGAACATGTATACACTGCTTGCAAATATGAGAATAGCATTCACATACATAAATGAAGACATGCTAAGAAGGATAATAACATCATTCATCAGGCCAACCATGGAGTATGCATCAGTAGTCTGGGGTCCTCATCTCAAAAAACACATAGACAAGATTGAAAAAGTTCAAAGGGCCGCTACAAGATGGATACCAAGCTTAAGAGATCTAAGCTACGAAGAAAGACTAAATAAACTGAATCTACCAACACTACAGGAGAGAAGGAAAAGAGGTGACATGATAGTGTTATATAAATGCATATCAGGGAAGGAGAAAATAGACATAAATGATTACTTAACATATGGGGAAGCATCAGCAAGAGAACACTGCAAAAAACTGCATAAGAAGAGAGGTGATAAAGATGTAAGGAAATTCAGTTTCCCAAACAGAGCAATTGATCATTGGAATGCATTACCGAATGAAATAGTGTGTGGCAAAACAATTCATAAATTTAAGGATATGTACGATAAATATGGTTTAAGACACGGGACAGTACGAGCTTGACTCATTCCTGTAAAGATACAATTAGGTAAGAACAATTAGGTAGGTAAGAACACGCACACCAACACACACACACACACAAACACACACACACACACTCTTTCTCTCTCTCTCTCCCTCTCTCTCTCTCTCTCTCACACACACACACACACACACACACACACATAATCCCAGTCCATGTTTTACGCTGCATCATTATAATAATGGACATTATATCAGTGTAAATAAAATGGTTACCATATTTCTACTCGAAATGCACACAAGTATACAGCCATGACATGGCCACTGTGAACATGGAAATGAAGACGGCTGTGTTTGTCGAGGGAAGGAGGGAGTGAACCGAAACGAAAATGTTTCTTAACCCTTTAACCGCGGGTGTCATTCCAGAATGACATCAACAAAACTGGACCAAACCGCGGGTGTCATGCTGGAATGTTCGTTAATATTTTGAACACCGCGTATTTTTCCTGTGCGCAATTTGTCTCACGCAAGAGTAGCTGTCGAGTTCTTTCACGCCAGCCATCCCACACCTCCCTCCTCCCACCCCGAGGGGGCCCCCCCCCACCCCTGCCCTGACACGCATCACTCAGTATCTGTCCAGCTCTGTGCGTGATAATGGCGCTCCATCCCGACTCATCGTCGCTCGCTTCCTCCTCGCAAATTATTAGTGCTAGTGTGCCTTCGACCTCTACACCGAGGAAGGAACTGCCGACGGCGAGGCAGAAGGGGTTGAGCACACCAGAAATTAGAACAGAGCTGGACAAAACTGTAAGTACTACTCTGGATTGTGGCAGTGAGAGTGATACACTTACATCAAGTAGTGACGATTTTGCAGTGATTGGTGGTGAACCCTTTAGCATTGACAGTGACAGTGATGAAAAAGAACGTGTAGTTTCCCCCCCACCGCCCCCAACTTACTCTGGGAAAGAGAAGGCGCCTATGGGGAAAATTGGTGTTGCACGTGGGAAGGGAGTGAAGCGTAAACTTACGTCTCCTACACCAGGCCCTAGCAAGCATTTCCCACCACTTTCCCATTCCCCTAGCCCTATTGCCCTCACATCTTCTTCATCTTCTGCCGTGCCCTCTCCTCAGTCTACATCATCTGAGGAATATGAATTCCCAGAGCCTGCACAGCGAGGGAAGGCAGGCCATGCAGGCAGGGTAAGCAGAGCAGGCCGGCCTAGAACAAAGGGGATGCGTGGCAGTTGGAGGGCAAAGCTGGGTGATAAGCGAGGTGATAAGTGGGGAAGAAAGGGTCAGATTTCACCACACACCAGGTCAGTAACCCCCCCGCCTGCGCCCCGCCCAGCTCCCTCACCCTCGCCACCCCCCAACTCACCACCCCCGCACTCACCCCCCTCCTGCTCGCCTCCTGCCTCACCTCCTGCCTCACCCATTGCCTCCACCTCAGCTCCTTCTCACGGGGAAACGAGTGCAATGCGACCTGCTACTTCCACTGAACCACGCACCGGGAAAGTGGATGCATTTGTTTGGTCTGACGGTGCTGATTTTCAGCCACACAATCCGCCGTTTGACATGACAAATGCGGGAATACAGCCTGCCTTTCCATGCAACGAAGGAGATGATTTTGTTGACTACTTCCTGGCCTTCATGGATGACGAAATCGTGCAGTTTGTCAGCGATGAGACCAATAGGTATGCAGCTCAGTGTGCAGCAGAAGGGCTGGGACCTATTGGCTCACCAAAGCAAGTGTCGTGGTTGCCTGTCGGGATCAGAGAGCTGTATGTGTTCTTTGCACTTATGTTCTTGATGCCCCATATCAAGAAACATGAGTTGGAGGAGTACTGGCTGGTGGATGACATTACTTCTATCCCAACATTTGGGAAGTATATGTCACGAGATCGGTTCCGACAGCTGCTAGGATACCTGCACTTCGCTGACAATGGAAACCCGTCCCAAACTGACCCTTTGTGGAAAGTGAGGGATTTTCTCAACAGGATTAGGGATCGATTTATGTGATTTTTCCGTCCTATGCAAAAAGTCGTCATAGATGAATCCCTGGTATTGTTCAGAGGACGTCTCAAATTCATGCAGTACATCCCCAGCAAACGCCACCGCTTTGGGATAAGGTTCTTTGTGCTGTGTGACTGTGAGACAGGGTATATCCTTGATTTCATGATCTACTCTGCAAGCACAATGGACGTGGACAGGAAAGACCTTTCTTGGCTTCTCTGGCTCCGTTGTAAAAGTGCTGATGGAGGGGTATTTTGGTGGGAATCATGTGCTGTACACAGACAATTATTACACAGCACCGAAACTCTCCAAATACCTGGCTGAACATGGCATTGGCACTGTTGGCACTGTACGGAGCTATAGGAAAGAGTGGCCAAGTTTCCCAGAAGCATCATCCTCATCCAAGGGAGATGTGCACCTGAAGAAGTCAGACAAGCTTCTGGCGATCAGATGGCATGACAAGAAGGTCGTGAATATGATCAGCACCATCCACAAGGGGGAATTGCAGAGAACTGGGAAGGTCAGCTACAGGACGAGAGAGCCAATCATGAAGCCCGATGCCGTCATTGACTACAATGTCAACATGAGACTTGTTGATAAGTCTGATATGATGATTGGCGAAATAGACTGTCTCAGGAGAAACACCCGATGGTACAGGAAGGCTTGCCTGCACATGCTCGATATGTGCATGCTCAATGCCTTCCTCCTCTACAAGACACAAGTCGGGGGCATAAGGCAACCATCTCTGAGACAGTTCTCCAAGACTGTCGTGCAGCAGCCGCTTGCACGATTTGGTCAGGTGACAGCATTGATCCCGAGGCGACACTCTGACACACAATCTGACCGTCTTGAGTGCCGCAATTACATGAGCCGGCACCAGCTTGTGAAATTGCCTTTTACCGCAGGTGGCAGGTTGTCACAGGGCTGCTGCAGAGTATGTCATAACACCACACGGAGGCCTAGGATGAGAAAAATGAGCACACACCAGTGCCTGGAATGCCAAGTCACTCTCTGTGTGATTCCGTGCTTTGCCGAGTACCACTCTGAGTAAATACTGAAAGTGACAGTGATATACAGTGATGCGACAGTGACGTGCTTTACCAATAATTGTATAATGGATAATGTAGTAATAAGGGATATCTTGCCCAGAAAACAATGTAAATATTGGCCAGTATAATAAGTGATATTGTAATAAGAGAATCTGTGGCACTTGTGTAATTCTGTGATGCGACAGTGACGCAATATAGTAATAAGTGCAGTGTAAATATAATGTATATTGCCCAGATTATATGTAAAATAGTATTAGAAGTTAGAAATAATGAAAACATCGCCGCTAACCAAACGTCAGTGAGCGTGTGATGCCGCAGTGAAGTGCGGGCAATTACAGTGCCTTTTACCTACCTCAGTGAACACAGAGTGGGTGTTTATCGTATGTGCAGTGTTCATATATGTTTATAGTACTATTATCAGAGAGTGGTTGGCATTTGGTACTGGTGTGTGGGGTGTAAAATAGTGATTTTACACCCCTCACTTCTAACGGCACTGCCCGTCCTGTGAAAGTCAACAAAGTCATGAAACCTACATCAATGGAAAGCTGAAGGTTAGTACTTTCTAATGGTACCTTATTTTTTGCTCTAGTTTTATTCTGTGCAGAGTTATTAAGGTTTAAAGGTTTGTTTACATTTGGCTGAAACCCCCGCGGGAGAGGACAGTCAGGGCAAAACAATCCCCGCGGTTAAAGGGTTAACCCGAGGCGTACTGGTACATCACGCAATTGCAAGGTTCATAATTTGCACAATTTTCAATTTTTGCATGTGATTTTTGGTACATATACACAGGACACCTTCCTCTATTCCTCTACAAGATGCCAGGCAGGGACAATGCCTTACCCTGCATGACCTCCCCCCCCCCGCACACCATTGTCTTGGCAATTCACCCATTACCAGTGACCTGGCCAAAAAAGGCATTCAGGGCCAGAGTGAGTCCCCAATCGATAATAATGTGGAGGACAAAGTTTAAGTAGCATTAGAAGAAGAAACAGTCAGAAATGATGATCAGGTAATGTCACCAAAAAAGGTCAGGTATGTTGATGTGTTAGTGAGCGAAACAATGCTTATATTGCCTATATTACTGTTTGAAAACCAGTATACTCTAGTATTACATATAAATTCGTACCAAATTAATAAATAAATACCGTTTATGAGTGGTGTGGAATAGTTACCCTCCCACAGAACTCGTTTTCTTTGGAGCCAGCCTGATAGAAAACACAGTAAGGTAAGGAGTACTGACATCTGTATCGAGTATTTAAAACCTCAGGTGAGCGATTTCTCTGAATTTTCAGTGTTTCTCACCAAAAGAGGAGGTTTGAGCCAAAAATTTTTTTTTCCAAAATTAGTCGGGGCTGGGGGGAGTCAGTGGTGGAAAATCAGTCGGGACGTGACAGGTTAACAGTCAATGAAACGGGTAATGTTCGACCACAAGTCTTCTTTGAAGAGCAGCAGGAGGCATCACACCATTACAGTTCTAGGGCTTGCCTACTTGTCTAGCTAAGTTGGATACTCATTTCATTGATTCTACTCTGGTTCTACACAGTCTGCAAAGGCTGAGTATGAAGTTGAATAATATGTAACACACGTGAGGCATTTAGGAAATAATTAGCAAAGTGTCCACTTTATTGTCCTATATCAGCTTCATTCCAGTTGCTTCCCATCCCACCCGTTTGCTTGTCCCAGTATTTGCTTGCCCTCCTGCCTAGTTATCACTTGGTCGACTGGTGTCTTTGAGTGCACACTGCAGTAATATGGGTCTGTAAATTGAAGTAAGTTGGACACTTATTAGCTTGGGTCTGCCCTGACAATTTACCAATTCATGATACAATGTTCGGCTGAAGTGCTGAGTCCTGGAGAAACAATTACTATCTGTCTATCCATCTATCTAATCCCGTAAAGGGTGGCCGCAGACAAAACGCCTCCAAGTCTCTCTGTCACCCACCATATGACTACCCTCCCCGCAACTCACTCACCCCTCCCTCATGTACCTCCCAACTCCATCCCTCCACCTCATCCTCGGTCTACCCCTCCCTCGCCCTCCCTCCACCTCATCTACATACACCCTCTTAGTCAGTCTTTCATTCTCCATTCTCTCCACATGTCCAAACCACCTCAGTGTATTTCTCTTTATCTTCTCAACCACATCCATATCCACCCCACAACGGTCCTTCACTTCTTCATTCGTCAACCTGTCCCTCCACGTCACTCCACATGCTCTTCTCAAGTAACTCATTTCCACTGCTCTCACTCTTGACTTGTTCCCCTCTTGCAAGGTTCATGCCTCGCTTCCATATGTCAGGGTAGGGATCACAATACTATCTTGCAATGACTTCTTAACTTCCATACTCACCTCCCTATTTCTCATCACTGCTTTCAGTGAACCAACAACCTTCCCTGCTGTACTCTTTCACGCACTTCATCCCCCAAAGTTCCATCCTTACTCATCACACTACCCAAGTACCTGAATATACTCATATTCTCCATATCCTCACCATCCAACCTCACTGTACATTCTGTGACTTCATTCCTCTCAAACACCATAACTTTACTCTTGCTTACATTAACTCTCAGATTCCTCTTCCTACACACTGTCCCAAATTCATTCACCAAACCCTGCAACTCGCAGTCATCTTCACTCAACAATACTGTATCATCAGCAAACAGCAACACCAGAATTTTCCAAATCTCACCCTAATTCATTACAGCCACCCCCACATCCACTGCCCTACCTTGCACCTTCTTTACAACCCCATCCATGTATACAGTATATTAAACAGCCATGGAGACATCACACAACCCTGTTTCAGTCCCACATTGAGATCAGAGAACTCACTCAGCTCACCATCCATTCGCACCATAGCCCTAGCTCCTTTGTACATACTTTTCACAGCACTCAACAATTTCCCCTCCACTCCATATACTCTAAATACCTTCCACATACCTTGCCTACCTATTCTGTCATAAGCTTTCTCCAAGTCCATAAAGGCAGCATACACTTTCTTTACCTTCTCTAGATACTTCTCCATTAAACATCTTAGAACAAATATCTGATCTATACACCCTTTTCCCTTCCTAAATCCCCCTTGTTCTTCTCCAACTAGCTCCTCTGTCATATGCCTAACCCTATCAATGAGTGTTCTACCATATATTTTTCCAGTCACACTAAGAAGGCAAATACCCCTATGGTTACCACATACTTCTCTCTCCCCTTTTCCTTTATATAAAGGAACAATTATACCTGATTTCCAGTCCTCTGGAACCCTCCCCTCTTCCCTAGCTAATCTACACAACTTCCATATCCACTCCACAACAATCTCACCCTCATACCTCAGCATTTCACCACACATTCCATCAATTCCTGGGGCCTTTCCCATCTTTATCTTCTTCAGTGCTTCCATTACTTCCTCCCTATTGATCTCTTCCTCCCTCCACTCATCTCTTCTTCTCCCAGCCATTCCTCAACCACTTATACTCGCACTACTCTCACTCTCAACATTCAACAAATCCTCAAAGTGCTCCTTCCATCTCCTCAATATCTTTCCCTTCTCCTCCAACAATCTATTATTCCTATCTTTACCTCAACTACTATTTCCCCTTTCACACTGCCTTACTTTCTTTACCTCCTTCCAAAACAATTTCTTACTCTCCCTCCATTTCACACTCAGATTCCTCCCAAATTCTTCATCCACTTTCTTCTTACTCTCCTTCACCAGTATCTTCACCTCCCTTCTCCTGCTCACATATACCTCTCTCTTCTCTCTCGCATCTTCTCCCCTACCTCTACTCACTAGCCATTCACTATATGGCTTTTTCTTTTGTTCAACAGCTCGTTTCACCTCATCATTCCACCATGCTGTCCCTTGCACACCCTTCCATCTCCTCCTCACTCCACAAACCACCTCACATGCTGCAGCTATCTCTTCCGTGAATATGTTACAAATGTCTTCAACCCCTTCCATCTGCTCTAACTCGTACCTTCCCAATCTTTCTTCCACTATGCTCTTATACTCTGCCATTTTCTCACTCTCTTGCAGCTTCTCCACTCTTCTAACAGGAACTGTTTCCTCCTGTCTTCCCCTTCGTCTCTTCAACCATTTCTTCTCTTGCAGCTTTACCTTGGCCATCACTAAGTGATGGTCCGAGACTCCATTCCCCCACCCTCTCCACACTCTTGCATCCAACACTTGTCTTCTCTTTCGCTCATCCACACACACACCTAGTCTATCATTGCCTTTCGTACAACAAGTTCACCATCCATCCTCCTCATTATTCTCCATGCAAACATGTGGATCATCTTATGCCGAAGTAGGTGTTAGCTATTGCCAACCCCTTACCAGCACAGATGTCCACCAAAGCACTACCATTCCCATCTACTTCAGCTGGCACACCCCACTGACCAACCACTTCATCTACTCGTACTTTCCAGACTTTGCCATTCATGTCTCCATTCAAAAGCACTCTCTTGCTCCTCTCAAAATTGTCCATACATGCTTCTACATTCGCCCAAAACTCATCTTTCACTCTTGCCACTCGGTCCTCTGTTGGCGCATACGCACGTGCAATCGCCCACGCTTGTATACCTACTTTCATCCTCACCCATACAATCCTTGCACCCACAGTTCCATACTCTCTTATATTCTCCTTCCACTTCTTGCATATAACCAAACATACTCCCTCTCTTGCCCTTTCATTCTCGTTAACTCCCGCACATATACCTAAACCATATTTCCACTCTCTCACCCTTTCACCTTTCCATTTAGTTTTAGTCAATATATCCACTCTTGCATCCTCAAGCACCTGAATAATCTCTCTCTCTTTCACTTCATCATTCACTTCTCATGCATATACTTGTCATGTGACCTTTGCCAGGAACTAACTTTGCACAACATAACGTATTTCAGGTGCATGGTGTGTGTATCCGTCTCCCTACCCTCTTGCCTCCTGGTCTACTGCTGTTCTGCTTGCCTGTCTGCTTGTCTGCTGGAGTGCCTGTTTGATATTTGTTTCTTAGTACACCGGTAAGTTTTCTATCACTGTTGCCAGATTAGGTTTAAGCCACAAGCTTTAGTATAATATGATGGGTTTGTGTATGCCTACTCGCCAGCCTTATGAGGCTCTCGCTATGGTAGGATGATTATAAACTGATACTTACCCCGATTAAGTAACATGTAAGATGCAGGTCACTTAATATGCAGAACAATATTGGAAACCACTAATGTGACATAGGGAAATACAGTGATGACATTAAACCAATATTCATATGGAGGTAGTAGATGTAAAATCATGACACGCAACTTGTTTACATGTTGTGACAAAAGCCAGTATCTTATAATGAGAGTAAGAGTAATCATAGATTACCTTTGGTATATGGTTACTTGAGCCTTATTTTGCTCATTAATGATGTTCCTAACGGTAATACAGCAGCTGCTTTTGAATGAGATGTCTTGTTGGTATATATCAAAAACAGCACTATTGTTTCCAAACACTGCAATTGCTGTAAACAGTTTAAAGTGTAGTGACAGTTACGAGTATATTAGATTTCATTTTAACACAGTCATAGTTTTCTGGCTTTCCCAACATGTTTAATGGCTGGTATATTCTGGTGCTGGATTATTTTAAGCCAAAAGCAGTTTGTGAACGGTGGCGATTGCGAAGGCGATAGTTCATCATCAAATATGCTTGGACATTACAAATCACATGCATAATATACTGATTAATTTATGAAGTCTAATAATTATAAATATACGTAAGTATATTTTTGCTTTAGAATGATAATTTACTGTGACGTCAGTAAGGTTCGATGTAACCGATTTGTAAGGTGCCTAAGGCAGCATTAACTATTATCACTGACTTAGTAATCAGCCGGTGGCTGGACTTCATTGTTGATACATTGTCTCACTCGTTCTTGTTTCTTTATGAGAAAAAATTATATTTTGTAAAATAAATACATAATTTTTAGCGTTGGGTAAACAGGAGAACTTAATTGAATACATTTAATTATACAAAATTTGTTACATAAACTGAACGTTATGTTACCACCAAGCTCAATCATGTGTACTTTTCTATAAGAAAATAGGTTTGAGGAATATTTTAGATCCCCACTTTGTGGGGATATCACATTTCTGTTCAGTCTGTCAAACTGATGAGGCAATCTTAACATGTCACTGTGCAACCCGTGTTGCCCGCTATTATTGAACTGATAAGGCAGTCTTAACATGTCCCTGTGTAATCGTGTTGCCCACTATTATTACCTGTTCACTTATGCGGACCCGTCTGTTACTTTAATCACTGTATTCAGTGTTTGTAGGTTTATTTTTCTTGTTGCAATGGTTAACATATACATAACTGTCTGTCGTAGCATTTTGTATTGTTTTAATGTGGTTGTATAATAAATGTGTACTTGTAACAGCTATTGCTACACTTTTGTTTTTTGTTGTTGTTGTAGGTATGAATGCACGTCCACAAGGAGGGGTTCGAGGTCCAAGGACACGCGCTAATCGTCCCGAGGTCATCACGAGGAGAACCCTAATAGTTGGTTACCACAAGGCTGGGAAGGGGATACAGGAAATCAGCAGGCTTATAAGTATCTCCACAGCGACAGTGCAACTGTGAGTTAACCGATTCGAGGCAGAAGGTCATGTCTTAACAAGCAGTATCCATAGAGTATTCTATGGATATTGTTAACAAGGCCGAGACCTGGAGGTCCACGTGTCACGGCGGCAGAAGAGAACGAGAGACAACGACAGGCAGCAGGCAGACGCCCACGGACAATGCCATAAGGTTAACTAAAGATGTTTGTCTACGTTGTTCCCCTGTAACCACAAGACGACGACTGAGGGAGGCTGGATTGAACTGTTTCATCCCTACAGTTAAGGAAACTTTAACAGAGGCACAACGGCAAAGCCGCCTTAGGTTTAGTCAAACTTATGTGAACGTCGGCCTGGATTTCTGGACGTCTGTCACCTTCACAGATTAGACTACTTTCTCAGTGGCTACACTAGGCCGCCAATGCTGGCAAAACACATTAATGAAAGACCAAGAAGTGGCAGAGTTAGTGTCTCTTTTCATGGCTGGATGTGGTGGGGGAGAGTAGGAGAATTATCAGTTATTGAGGGACATTTAAATTCTCAGGAATAAATAAACATCCTTGATATCTTCCTTCTGCCTTCAGTAAGGGCTTATGCCATCCCAGAGCCTGAACCCATCTATCTTTTGCAAGACCGATCACCAATACACACCAGCAGGGCAATCATGGCTTGATATGAAGCACACTCACATATCAGATTATTAGAGTGGCCCACTAAAGGTTGCGACTGCAACCCCATAGAGAATCTGTGGGCGTTGATGAAGCAGGAGTGGGAGGTAGAGGAAAAAACTAGAGAGGCAGTGCACAGGAAGGCAAGAGGTGTATGGGAGGGCATGAGACGAACCCCAAACATCTGCAGTAGGCTAGTAGACTCCGTGTGAGGACGTTTGGTGCTTGTAACAGAAGAAAATGAGGGATAGACAAAGTATTAACACATTCATTGTTAATATGTACATGTGTGAAATATAATGATATCGCACCATCCTTTGTTTTAATAACATATTGTGGAATATAATGATATCGCACCATCCTTTGTTTTAATAACATACCTGGATTGTGCTTGTATGATATGTTTGACATATAGTAACAGTAACACATATGAATGGTTATGTTACAGAAGAAATGGTTATGTTACAGAAGAAATGGTCTGCTTAAAAGATTTGTATGAATCCATGACTATTTTTAAAGCTAGTGATCAGTAAAAATAAACTACTCATCGGACATCTTTTAACTTTAATGAACAGCATCACCCACTGAAACGCTTTACATGTAATCACGCTGTGGACCGCTAATGACATAAACCTGCCTCTTATAAATTGTTGTTTACAAAATGAGTGAATAGTGCTTGAGGCCTTCAACAATGTGAAATGTAGATGTCAAGTGGTAATAATTAGTTCTCAGAAATTATGCTTGACAAATGTGTTCGTCATGAACAGGAATCATGGTTTAAAGAATAACACCATATGAAGATGGGCCTTTATTGACGAAGTTTCGCAACTGCTTCTTCAGGTCAAAAGCGTATCCTAAAGCCATCGTGAGCCTTAAGTATCAGCGACATGGGTGAGGGAGCGGGAGGTGGCAGGGAAATACTGGGGGATCCATCTGGGGGATGGCGGGATGGATAGGGGAGAGACGGCGTAGGTGTCGGGAAAGGGGGATGGGGAGGTGTGGAGGGAGAGACATAGGGAAGAGAAGGAAGAGACGTAATGGTAATAGTTAGGGGAGAAACAAAGAGAGAGAGATTTGTATGTATACATGTATATGCATATGAATATTAATAATTACTAGTGGTATTGATGGAAACAGTGGTATTCGATGTGTGTTGTGTGTCCCAAATGTATGGTGGTAAGTGGGCGGGGTGGGCAATCGGTGGATAAAGATGGAGGACGAGGGAGTGGACGGGGGAAAAGAAAGGAGGGATATATAGAGAGAAAGAAAGGAGGGGTGGAAAGAATAAGACAGGTTGCTGGAGAGAGAGAGAGAGAGAGAGAGAGAGAGAGAGAGAGAGAGAGAGAGAGAGAGAGAATGAAGAGTAGCTGGGTGAGTAAAGGGAGGGGGAAGTGGATGTCTTCGGGGAGAGATGAAGGAAAGCGAATGAAAAAGAGGGGAGCAGTGATAGTGTTGAGGTAAAATATATATAGTGGTATTGATAGTAAGTTTTAAAAATACTGATGTCAGCCATGTGTGTGTGCGTACGTGCGTGCGTGCATGCATATGTGTGTGTGTGTGTGTGTGTGTGTGTGTGTGTGTGTGTATGTGTGTGTGTGTTTAATTCACCGGGTCGGTCAGGATCACTTGATGGTCGTGATCGTCAGCTTTTACCCTCCCGGAAGGGAGCTGAGAGCTCATATAGTCCGATCTAAGGGCAAGGCTGTGACCTTCACACGCGCACACACCCGTCCCCTTGCTCAAGGGGGACAGTAACCACCCACTTCGTCAGTGAAACTTTTCGCAACCTGAGCGAGGCGTGAACTCCCGTCCACCAGTTGGCAAGCGAGAATGTTACCACTGCACCAGCGAGCGGTGTGTGTGTGTGTGTGTGTGTGTGTGTGTGTGTGTGTGTGTAGGATATAAAAAACAGGTGTAAACCGAGGGTGGGTCATGAGTAGTGTATGGACATAAAACAGGACTACAGTGTAATTCCACACGAAGTCAAGCTTCGTAGGCTGATATATTTATGTATTCGTTTTAACTGAATATATAAGCACATAGGCCAACCATTCAAAGGGGTAAAATCAAGATGACTCACATCGTGACATTATGTAAACCATTGAACGTAGAGACCTTTACGATTTTATTAATCTAGGTCTGTTTAAAGTGTAATAATTACACAGCACAACCCTGTTAATAGCATCATGGCAACACTATAATATTCATTGGCATAACACAGCTTATTAAATAGCAATTAAATTTCCTTCAGTATTAATGCTTTTGATACATAATACTAATAAACATATATATATATATATATATATATATATATATATATATATATATATATATACATATATATATATATATATATATATATATATATATATATATATCTGGAGCCTCTGTGGTAGTGGTAAAATGTGCGTTTTCGTACACTGAAAAACGAGGGTTCGCGCCAGGCCAGGGTAATAAACTTTGGGAGCGTTCTTCATGCCACATACTGCATTGGCGGACACAAGGGGTGCTGTGGTTGAACCAGTGTCACTTACTGTAAAGTATGTTTGCACCCAGTTGGCTTATGCGGGCCGATTACGCTTGGTTCACAGACTACACACATATCCAAAGCCACTCCAACACAACAATTACAGTTACAAGTACTTCTCACCCTACATATGTCTCTCCAAGACAGCCTAAGCCACTTGGTAGAGATGCATTGCCTGTATCGTCCCCACTTCTGTCGGGATAGGCCGGTCCTGTAGTGGACACTCAAACGGCTGATGAGATGAGATATATATATATACAGGTATATATATATATATATATATATATATATATATATATATATATTATATAGTATAGCAGTAGCCGTGTGTGTGTGTGTGTGTGTGTGTTTATTTTGGTCAGCTGAAACTACACATTCCAATTGCACCAAAATTGGCACAGAAGTCGCAAAAAATTCGCTGATGTGAAAAAACTTGGCCCCATCGCAATTAAAAAACTTTTACTATATTTAATGAGCAATCACATTCTGACCAAAAAAAAAAAACGCTGCTCCTGGCGCCCAGCATTGGATCTCCTTAGAATTTTTTGCCCACAGGTACAACTAAAATATTTTGGACTTGCATCCGGACAAATTGGGTTCCATTCCCGTAGTTACAAATAACGCAATCAGTTGTTAGCTGCAAAAAAATCTAAGTGACAACGTTACACAAGAACAGCACATAAACGCGAGAGCCCTACGCAGGAGCAAGTGCGAGGGGCCCGAAGGGCCCACGAGCACTTGTAATATACTATAACACTAGCCGTGTGTGTGTGTGTGTGTGTGTGTGTGTGTGTGTGTGTGTATTTTGGGCAGCTGAAACTACGCATTCAAATTGCACCAAAATTAGCACAGAAATCGCAAAAAATTCGTTGATGTGAAAAAACTTGGTCCCATCACGATTGAAAAACTTTTACTATATTTAATGAGTGACCATATTTAGAAAAAAAAAAAAAAATGCTGCTCGTGGTGCCCGGCATAGGATCTCCATAGAATTTTTTGTCCACAGGTACAACTAAAGTACTTCGGACTTGCGCTCGGACAAATTGGGTTCCATTCCTGAAGCTACAAATAACGCAATCAATTGGTTAGCTGCAAAAAATCCAAGTGACAATATTACACTAGAACAGCACATAAACGCGACAGCCCTCCACAGGAGCAAGTGCAAGGGGTCCCGAAAGGCCCTCGAGCACTTGTGTATATATATATATATATATATATATATATATGTATATATATATATATATATATATATATATATATATATATATATATATATATGTATATATATATATATATATATATATATATATATATGAATACATAATTAAATATAAATATATATAATATATATGCTTTATATCTGGTGAATATTCATACATTTATATCGAGTCCTATTAATGCAGGCAATCTGAAATCCGGACAGAAGCAATGTGTTCACTGTCTCATCCAATGGTTAGTGAAGCTCCAGAACGCTTGCAGCTTCCGACTAGAAGGGCATATGTTCCTCACCTCTGAGTAGCCCGGGTGTGGTAGAAACTGTGGATCGTGGCTGTACATACACTAATTACTATTATTGGTATACTGCCCGGGAGAAATGAGAGCTATTTTTACCCATTAAAAATCATGTTTTTAATTTTTTTTACATTTCCATAATAATTCATTTATTTGATCTTCACTGAACATCCATATTGTCTGTTCAGTTACATTCCAAATATCATTATTTCTGTAGGGGTTTTAGTAGTGGTCATTCTAACACATAGTGATGGAGGATGTGTGACCTTGACTGTTCACACAACCTACAACATGTTTGTACCTAATTGCCAATAGTACACATATCCCAGTCGCAGGCTTGTACATACAACTTTTCCATTTATTAGCGTATCTCCCATATGTAAAGTCAATGTTAAGTAGTAGCCTACCCTAAAATAATATTTCATAGTGTCGCTCTTGGCATATTTGTTCTCCTTGATTTTCGGTTTTCTTGTGTCTTTTTTTTTTTTTTTTCTAATTCTGGTCTTTGTTTTAAGGTTAGGAAACATTCAATATCAATAATATCATTTCGTGTGGCATTCTTGGCAATAGCATCTACTCTTTCATTACAAGTTATCCCTCCATGAGATGGTAGCCACGAAATAATAACATTTCTTCCTACAGAGTTTAGTTTATGAAGTATATTTTTACATTCCAAGACTATTGCTTCACGGACTGAAGTTTTACTTTAATGATTGTAGCACCCCACGACTGTCACACAAGAAGCATACATTCCTGTCACCTTTTACTATGTCTTTTTTTTTTTTTTTAAACCGAATAATATTGCACAGAGTTCAGCTTGTGTTGCTGGAACGCCATCTGATAGTCTATAGCCAAAATCCGTTTCTAAGCACATATTGGTACTGAGGTCTCTCATCAGGATCCCACACCCTGCTCTGCCATTATCCATTACTGGTCCATCACAATTAATGTGGGTTGTGTCATTACCTGTCACAGTATCCATGCGTTGTTCAAATGTTGTTTTCATCATTTCAGCAGAGTATAAGCTTTTTTTTTTTGCCCTATCTAAGGGCCTTACATCTATATTTATATCCTTTTCTTCCCATGGCGGTACTTTTGGGAGTTTACAATGATGTACGGTACACAAGCACTAAGTAGGTTGTAACTGTGTATGCTCTCAGCCACCTGTTTTATGTATCCTCTCTTGCCTTGATTCCAGAATGTTCTGACTTTACTTATGTAATCTTTGAAATTATTGAGTAGTTTGTTATCCCTGATGGCAGCTACTGTACCAACATCTACTCTGTTTTTTTATGCTTTGTAATCCTAGCTCCATTTTCATTGCATCTACCACGGATTATTCTCATTGCTTTGTTCTGTTACATTTCCAGTTTACCGAGTCTTCCATTATCAAGGCAAGAGAGGACAGGGCTGGCATATTCAATAACTGATCTAATAGTTCTTATGTATGTCATTTCTAGGACAGGCACACCAACACCTGTACAACTCCAGGCCAAAGGTTTCAAGGGTTGTATTCGTGCTGTGCATTGTTATGAGGTGGTTTGTCTCTGCTTTCTTACTTTCTGCTGTATAACCAATGTACTGTACATTCCTAGGTATTTATAAATTCTTACTCTATGCTTTTCTCTAATAGCTCAGCATTGAAACTTCGTTTTTCTTCATTAATTACAAGCCCCATGTGCTGTATTAATATGCTAAGATGATTGAGAGAGAGAGAGAGAGAGAGAGAGAGAGAGAGAGACATTCTCAAAGAGGAATGGAAGGTCTGTGTTAGGAATATCTTTATGAAACAGGAATATATCAAATTGGATGAGAGAGCAAACTAAGTCAAAAACATTTTAGAAGTTATAAAAGTACAAAAATGGAGGTGGGCAGGTTATGTAGAAAGAATAATGGATAACTGTTGGAGGAAGAAGCTAACCGACTAGACTATAAGAGATCGTTAGCGTAGCAGAAAAAGGCCACGCAGGACGTGGAGAGATGGAATAGAAATGCTTGAAGGAAAGACGTGGAAGAGATTGGCTCAGTCAAGTAATATATGGAATAAGCTGGGGGGGGGCATTTATTCTGCAGTGGACTTGCAGTGGCTGATGATCATTAATATATATATAAATATACATATATATATATATATATATATATATATATATATATATATATATATATATATATATATATATAGATAGATAGATAGATAGATAGATAGATAGATAGATACAAGAGGATGAGAAAAAGGCAGAGTATAAGAGAGAAGTGGAGGAACGATTGGGCAAACATGAATTGGAGCAGATGGGAGACGTGGAAGGTGTGTGGAAGGAAGAGAAGACGGAGGGGAGGCAAGGAACAGCGTGGTGGACTGAAGAGTGAGACAGGCTGTGGCACAAAAGAAGAAAGCATACTCACACCATTTCCACCACGGTAGTGAGTTACATAGTTACTTCATCTATACGATACACAGTGATAGAAAACACATTTTGCACAAACATATAAAACGTGCTGTATGGTTACAACTTAAATACATATACCTACTTCAGTTATCTTCATAATTCAATCATTAAATACTTGCACCAACAATAAATATTCTACACTGTATATATTCATTCATTTATTATAGCATTTATTTACTACCAACGAGTGTTACCATTTATACCTACATAAAATACATGTTTCATACATACAGCTATACGTTATTACATCTACACAGTAATAAAGAAAATATACCATCACAGTTACTCAGTAAGCGATTAAAAGAACTGTATTAAACATTTACTAATTAAAGCTACCTTGTGGAAACAGATAAATTAAGTTACAAGGAAAACCAGAAATGAAAAAAAAATGGCCAACACAAATGACGTTAGCAAGAAGGAACATCTTCAACACAATCGTGAAGACAAAGATTTCCACATAGTGCTGACACATATATTGCCCACGATAGGTACAAGTGAACAACAAGTCAGTGTATATAGTTAATACTGTATATAATGTGTATATATATTTTTTATATAAAATAACAAAATATGAGACTATATAATATCATTTTCAGTTATACCTGTGCAATATAAACTAAACCTTAAAAAAGAGTCCCAAGGAAATTAGCCAGCAATTATGCAACCATGAACAACACAGAAAAAGCGTACACAAACGAAGAAAAACAAACTATAGAAAATCAATACATACAAAAAAAAAAAAAAGAAAAAGAAGAAAGAAAAAGAAATAGAGTAAGATCACATAACAAACAAATGAAAATAAGTGTAAGTGTTACTACAAATGCCAAAATACCACATAAACTACAAACAAAAAAGCAAATTGTTGTCTCCACAAGCTAGTGGCATGGCACATCATATCATCGACCTCAGCATGACCGGATTCAATGTCAGGACTGCAATTATTACAATTATGTAACTACAAACGATATGTAACAATTATGTAACGACAAACGATTGCATTATGTTACACTTGCTACAATTATGTAACTACAAACAATATGTAACAATTATGTAACAGTTGCATTAACCCGCCCCGTCCCGACGACGTATGGGTACGTTGCAACGATTTGCATTTGCCAGTCCCGGCGACGTACCAGTACATCGTGCAATTGCAAGGTACCTAATTTGCACAATTTTCAATTTTCGCACGTGATTTTTCGTATGTATACATGGGACACCTTCCTCTATTCCTGTACAAGATACCAAGCAGGGACAATGCCTTACACTGCATAACCTTCCCCCTCCCCCCCTCATGCCATTGTCTTGGCAAAGGACCTGTTACCAGTGACCTGGCTAGTAAAGTTATTCAGGGCCAGAGTGATTCCCCAATCGATGACAATGTGGAGGACAATGTTTACATAGCATTAGAAGAAGAAACAGCCAGAAATAATGATCAGGTAGTGTGGCAAAAATAGGTCAGGTATGGTGATTAGTTAGTTAGTGAAACAATGCTTATAATGCCTTTATTACTGCTTGAAAACCAATATACTGTCATACTACATATACATTCGTACCAAGTAAATAAATAAATACCGTTTATGAGTGGATAAAATAGTTACCCTCCCATAGAACTCGTTATCTTTGGTGCCAGCATGTTAGAAAACCCACTCAGGTAAGGAGGAACTCCTACCTGGATTGGGCACTTTAAACCTCAGGTGAGCGATTTCTCTATGAATTTTCGATGTTTCTCACCAAAAGCGAAGGTTTTAGCCAAAAAAAAAAAATTCGAAAATACCTCGGGACTGGGGGATGTCGGAGGTGCGGAAAACCTCGGGACGTGACGGGTTAACAAGATGTAACTTTTATGTAACTTTAACTACAATTATGTAACTACAAACAATATGTAACAATTATGTAACAGTTGCATTAACAAGATGTAACTTTATGTAACTTTAACTGCAATTATGTAACTACAAACAATATGTAACAATTATGTAACAGTTGCATTAACAAGATGTAACTTTTATGTAACTTTAACTACAATTATGAGGCCAACACAATTATGTAACAGTTGCATTAACAAAATGTAACTACAATTATAAGGACAACATAATCATGTATTACCTCAATATTACTACAATATTATGTAAAGTCATACAATTATACCACAATTCTGTATTACCAGAATCATCTTACAAGTTAGGTGAAATATTAGACATTACTAAAGGGATAACTCAGTATGTAATGTATAACCTAGCAGTATTACCATTGCACAATTATATGCGTATGTCTGTTATACATACACGTCTTACAAAATGTCATACAACAACAATTGCATTTATTCAAATATGTATACAACTTGTTTAAAAAGTAATATTAATAGATCATTGCAATTTACTATGAATGTTATATGTATACAATATTATAATCAATATTATGTACTAATAGATTAGCATTGACAGTGTAACACACGTGACACTTTGTAGTTACTTGTTGAGAAGTTATATATATATATATATATATATATATATATATATATATATATTGAACTTGTGGACGAGCGGTTGTTATATGTGAGTTGCTTTGTAAGTAGATAATCTTGGTTCCCTTTTGTCATGCAATGACAGGAGAGGTGAAGAACAGTATGGGACTAATTTTATTTGTCTTGGCAATATTAACAAAGTCTCTCACACACGAGTGAAGTCAAGTAGAGTCCCGCTAACTACCTCCTGTCTCTCTCTCTCTCTCTCTCTCTCTCTCTCTCTCTCTATCAAGTGTTGCTAAGCCCTTCTCCCTACTACCTGCCGGTTCTATCGCCTCTCTCCTTCTGAGCTCTCTTTCCTAAATTCTGGTGAAACAGGGGTCGTGTTACGTGTGTTACACTGTGGTTGGAAAGTTCCAGAAACCTGTGTGTGAGTATGTGTGTATGTCACTAGGCTTTGTTCCCCTGCTATTTCGCTAACAAACTGCCTGCATCATCTCCTGACATTGCTATTTCCTAATTAAAATGGGGAAAGGCCCAGGAACTGATGGAGTGTGTGGTGAAATGCTGAATAATGGAGCAGAGATAGAAGTGGAATGGATGCGGAAGATGTGCAGGTTGGCCTGGGAGGAAGGTTGAGTACCGGAGGATTGGAAGTCGGGTATAATTATTCCCCTGTATAAAGGAAGAGGGGAAAAAGAGGTGTGTGGTAATCATAGGGACATTTGTCTTCTTAGTGTAATAGGAAAAGTATATATGGTAGGATACTTATTGACAGAGTTAGGAAAATATCAGAGGAATTAGTTGGAGAAGAACAGGGAGGTTTTAGGAGTGGAAGAGGTTGTGTAGATCAGATATTCATTCTTAGATCTTTGGTGGAAAAGTTTCTAGAGAAGGGAAAGAAGTTGTATACGGCCTTCATGGATTTGGAGAAAGCATAGTACAGGGTGGATACACAAGGATTGTTGAAAGTATGAAGATTATATGGAGTAGATGGGAAACTGTTGAAGGCCGTGAAGAGTATGTATGAGGGTTCTAAGGTTGCAGCGTGTGTGGATAGTGAACTGAGTGATTTTTCTATTTGAAGGTTGGATTGAAACAATGATGTGTCATGTCTACATGGTTGTTCAATCTGTATATGGATGGGGTTATAAAAGAGATACTAGGTGGGACACTGGATGTTAGAGCGGTCCTACTGAGAGAGGGCAGTGTTTGGAAACTCCCTGTACTGTTGTTTGCAGATGATACTTTGTTGTTAAATGAAGACGAAGGGGAGCTGCAAGGCTTGGTGAATGAGTTTGGGACAGTTTGTAAGAAACAGAATCTAAAGGTGAATGTAGGGAAGAGTAAAGTGATGGTCTTTGAGAGAGGTGAAGTCAGTGAATGTACAGCGAGGTTCGATGGTGAGGAATTGGAAAATGTGAGTACGTTTAAGTACTTGGGTAGTGTGATGAGAAAGTATGGAGGTTTGGAGGGTGAAGTGCTTGAAAGGGTACAGCAGGGAAGAAAGATTGCTGGTTCCTTGAAAGCAGTGATAAGAGACAGGGAAGTCAGCATGGAAGTGAAAAAGTTACTACATGACAGTATTGTGATACCAACTCTAACGTATGGAAGTGAAGCTTGGATGTTGTTGGAAGGACACAAGTCAAGAGTGAGAGCAGTGGAAATTAGTTATTTAAAAGGAGCCTGTGGAGTCACATGGAGAGATAGGCTGACGAATAAGGATATAAAGGAGTGTTGTGGTGTGGATGTGGATGTGATAGGAAGCTTTATGAGGAACACACTGAGGTGGTTTGGCCAAGTGGAGAGGATGGAGGGTGAGAGACTGACGAAGAGAGTGTATGTGAGTGAGGTGGAGGGGGGAAGAGGGAGGGGGAGGCCGAGGATGAGATGGAGGGATGGGGTGGAGAGGTATATGAGAGAGGGGGGGGGTGAGTTGAAGAGCAGGGCAGTGAAATGGCAGGGGAAAGGGCGACGTGGAGGCGATTTGTTTGTGGCCACCCCAAACGAGATTGAGGCGTCTGGCAATAAATATATATATATATATATATATATATATATATATATATATATATATAGATAGATAGATAGATAGGTAGATAGATAGATATTTATATACTGGACAAAGGAGACGGTAATCGGAGCATGGAATGTAAGAGGTGCGAATTATGAAGTGAAAGAGAGAGAGATTGTCCAGGTGCTTGAGGGTGCGAAAGTTTATATATGTGGAGTAACTTAAGCAACGTTAGGTCTGGGTAGTACTTGGATGGGTGACCGCCTGGGAACACCAGATGCTGTTGGCATAACGTTCTCCCTACGTGTCACGTGGGGTTGGTGGAGGATTAGTGCCCCTCCCTGTAAAACAATTAACTCTAAGCCCTTGGCCACCCCGTTTGGGATACATGGCGTCTGGCAATGAATGAATGAATGAACTGAAACTAAATGGAGAGGTGAGAGTGTGAGAGAATGGGAGTAAGGATGGGGTATATGTGCAGGAGTAGGTGACAATGAGAGGGCAAAAGAAAGAGTGTGTATAGTTGTGAGTAAAAGATGGAAAAAGAACATAAGAGAGTATGGATCAGTTGGGTCAAGGATTGTGTGGGTAAGATTGAAAGTTGGAATGCAAATGTGGGCAATTGTGTGCGTGTATGTGCCAACGCAAGATTGTGCAAGCAGAGTGAGAGAAGAGTTCTGGACAAATGTGAAAGTGTGCATGGAAAAGTTTGGAAGGAATGTGAGAGTGTTTTTTGATCGTAGATATGAATGGTAAAGTAGGAAATGTGAAGGTGGATGGAATAGCTGGTGAGTGGGATGTGCCTGCTGAGATAGCTGAGAATGGCAGTGCGTTAGTGGATATTTGTGCTGGGAGGGGGTTGGTGATAGCCAATACCCTTTTCAGGCACAAAATGATCCACAGGTATACATGGCGAGTGATGAGAAGGGTGGGTGGTGAACTGAATGAAAGGAAGGCAATGATTGATTATGTATGTGTGGATGAAAGGATGCGAAGATGTGTAACGGATGCAAGAGCTTATAGAGGTTGGGGGAGTGGACTTTCTGACCACTACTTGGTGGTGGCCAGAATCAAGATACAAATAAGATGGAGTAATAGAAGAAGAGAAGGAAGGGAAGAAGGAGTATTTGCAAGGAGAGTGGAAAGGTTACAAGAGGATGAGAAAATGACAGGATATAAGAGAGAAGTGGAGGAACGATTGGGCAAATATGAATTGGAGTAGATGGGGGACGTGGAAGGTGTGTGCAGGATATTCACAGAAGAAATATGTGCAGCATGTGATGTGGTGCGTAGAAGGAAGAGAAGACGGAGGGGGGTGCAAGGAACAGCGTGGTGGACTGAAGAGGTGAGACAGGCTGTGGCACAAAAGAAGAAAGCATACAATGAATGGATGAGAAATAGGGGCGTGGAAGAAGTTGAGAGGCGGAAGAGAGAGTTATATGTAGAAAGAGAGAGGTGAAAAGATGAGTACGAGAGAGTAAGAAGAGAGTGGATGAGGAATTTGGAAGGAATTTGAGTGTAAAGTGGAGGGACTGTTAGAAAATGTTCTGGAAAGATGTGAAAAGAGTAAGACAGGGTGGAAGTGAAGTTAGCAGGGGAGTGAAAGATAAAAATGGTAGATTACTAGTGGAGAAGGGAGAAAAAGTGAGCAGATGGAGAGAACACTTTAAGGAATTGTTGAACATAGAGGATGGAAGTATTGCGAGTATAAGTGGCTGGGGAATGGCTGGGAGAAGGAGGGAGGTGAGAAGACAGGAAGAAATCAGTAGGATAGAAGTTGTGGAAGCAATGAAGAAAGTTAAATCGGGGAAAGCCCCAGGAATTGATGGAGTGTGTGGTGAAATGCTGAAGCATGGAGGAGAGATAGTAGTAGAATGGATGTGGAAGATGTGCAGATTGGCCCGGGAGGAAGGTAGAGTCCCGGAGGATTGGAAGTCATGTATAATTATTCCTTTGTACAAAGGAAAAGGGGAAAAAGAAGTGTGTGGTAATTAGGGGCATTTGTCTTCTTAGTTTAATAGGAAAAGTGTATGGTAGGATACTTACTGACAGAGTTAGAGAAAGAACAGAGAAATTAATTGGAGAAGAACAGGGAGGTTTTAGGAAGGGAAGAGGTTGTGTAGATCAGATATTCATTTTTAGATCTTTAGTGGAAAAGTTTCTAGAGAAGGGAAAGAAGTTGTATTTGGCTTTCATGGATTTGGAGAAAGCATATGACAGGGTGGATAGACAAGGATTGTGGAAAGTGTTGAGAATATATGGAGTAGATGGGAAGTTGCTGAATGCTGTGAAGAGTATGTATGATGGTGCGAAGGATTCAGTGCGTGTGGATGGTGAACTAAGTGAATTTTTCTCTTTGAAAGTTGGGTTGAAACAGGGATGTGTTATGTCTCCATGGTTGTTCAATCTGTACATAGATGTGGTAATACAAGTGGTACAAGGTAGGGTAGTGGATGTTGGAGTGGCCCTGGTGAGAGAGGATAGTGTTTGGAATCTCCCTGTACTGTTGTTTGCAGATGATACTGTGTTGTTGAGTGAAGACGAAGGGGAGCTGCAGGGCTTGGTGAATGAGTTTGGGAGAGTGTGTAAGAAACGCAATCTAAAGGTGAATGTAGGAAAGAGTAAAGTGTTGGTCTTTGAGAGAGGTGAAGTCAGTGAATGTACAGCGAGGTAGGATGGTGAGGAATTGGAAAATGTGAGTACGTTTAAGTACTTGGGTAGTGTGAAGAGTAAGGATGGACGTTTGGAGGATGAAGTGCTTGAAATGGTACAGCAGGGAAGAACGGTTGCTGGTTCTTTGAAAGCAGTGATAAGAAACAGGGAAGTGAGCATGGAAGTGCAAAAGTTACTACATGACAGTATTGTGATACCAACTCTAACGTATGGAAGTGAAGCTTGGACGTTGTTGGAAGGACACAAGTCAAGAGTGAGAGCAGTGGAAATGAGTTATTTAAGAGGAGCCTGTGGAGTCACATGGAGAGACAGGCTGACGAATGAGGATATAAAGAAGCGTTGTGGTGTGGATGTGGATGTGATAGGAAGCGTTATGAGGAACACACTGAGGTAGTTTGGCCATGTGGAGAGGATGGAGGGTGAAAGACTGACGAAGAGAGTGTATGTGAGTGAGGTGGAGGGGGGAAGAGGGAAGGGGAGGCCGAGGATGAGACTGAGGGATGGGGTGGAGAGGTATATGAGAGAGGGGGGTGTGAGTTGGGAGCAGGGCAGTGAAATGGCGGGGGACAGGGCGACTTGGAGGCGATTTGTTTGTGGCCACCCCAAACGGGATTGAAGCGTCTGGCTATATATATATACATATAGATAGATAGATAGATATAGATATGTGTGAGTGTGTGTGTGTGTGTGTGTGTGTGTGTGTGTGTGTGTGTGTGTGTGTGTGTGTGTGTGTAATGTTCAATGCTGGCAATATCTTTGAGAGATAGTAAGGGATTAACTTGAGTGAAAGAGCAGACTAAAGTCAGCGATTTAGATAAGTTATTAAAGAACAGAAATTGGGGTGGCATGTCATGTAGCAAGAAAGGATAACTAATGGATGAAGAAGCTGAATGACTGCACTCTATGAGGCCGAAAACGTAGCAGGAAAAGGCAGGAAGGGTGGTGAAGAGAGGATGTTTAAGCAAAAGCTGGCAGAGATTAGCTCGGTCAAGGAATTCATGGACAATGCTGGGGCAGGCCGTTGATCAGGAATGAGCTTGCAATAGCTGTATAATAAATAAAAATATATAAATAAATAAATATCTAGATCTATCCATATATCTACATCTATCTATTTAGCTATCTATATCTATTTATATCTGTCTATCTATCTATCTATCTATTTATCCATCTATATCTCTTTATATCTGTCTACCTATTTAGATAAAATTATATACATTACAGGTATTCGTTGTAATGGTATAACAATGAATAATGTCTAATAGCAAACTGCATAAGTAATAAAATGGTACACTCCCTCCAACAAACATCAGGACACGTGGGCGCGATGGGTATGAAAATGAGCAGAAAGTAGCTTGTCATCTCGTTGGAATAGTTGGCATGTGTAACTGTGAAGCAGCACACCTGGAAGCCACTATACTGATGTACTATATGTGGTACTATGGTGCAGAAACACCAGTTGATTTTCATTCGGATTGTTTGGTCATACGTTTCACAATGCATGGTGGCTGAAGTACTCGGATACTCCTTGGTGAGTATACGATACAATACTATAAAATCAAAACACGATACACAGTCAATTTATGTAAACCAGTGGAAGCCTTCGCGCGCGCGCGCGCGCACACACGCACACACACACACACACACACACACACACACACACACACACACACACACACACACACACACACACACACACACTTTTCATTAAAAAGTACCGTATAAGCCAACGATGTATTTTGCTAGGTCATAACTTATGCCATGTCATTTGTGAAATATTGCATATCATCTGCGTCCCAGTAGGAAGGTCAGCGTGCGTGGGCAGTGTCAGCGCCTGGAGGTGTTTGCTGATTGATTTTAACAAATATCTTTTCAACTCAGTCGATTTATTCGTTTCTATCTTCACGTTCCGACACTCGCTGCAACTGACACCTGCGCCTTTAATACCAGAGTGCTGCAAATCGAGCGATGGTATAATATGCAACGTGTCTGTGGTACCATATATACAGTACAATCACTCATATACGCCATATGCTGCACAGCAGAATAATATACAATTCTGGGTCAGGATGCAACATACAGCTCAGTACAGCAGCGTAGTGTGTGGCAGAATACAACGCGCAGCTCACTGAAGGAATGTACTGTGGCAGGATGCAACAAAAAGCTTACTGCAGAGTGTAGCACATGGCAGGGCAGGAAGTATGGTGCTACAGGATGCAGTAAAGAATTAAGGGTGCAGTTTAGTAATCAACTTCACCAATAGATATCTTTCATAAGATCAATCACTTACTTGGGTAAACTCCGCAAGGCATTCAGTCTATTCTCCGACTCCATTAACGATGGGGGCTTACCATGCATGCTTCCAGGCAGCGACTCTTACCTGTCTAGGTATTTCCTGACAGATACGATAAAATTGCTCCATCCATGAACTTCACGGTCTTACCCTCGGTCTCCTCCAACCCGGGTTGTCTCTTTCATCTGTCACTCTATAAGCAACATCAACAAGAGGAGAACATTCCACGTGCCCATAGAACAAGAACTGTCATTTAGGGAAGGCGTTGGCTCAATCGGTAGAGAGAAGGCCTGCAGTCCTAACGGACCCAGGTTCGAATCCCGGCTGGGGCAGGGAACAGTTTAAGGATTTGAATTTCATTAAATCGGGCTTTACTGATCTACCAGAAGACCCGCCGACATGTCGTACAAATACTCCCGTTAATACCAATACACCAGTCCTGTATGAGACAGCCCTAACATGTATTCAATATGGACGGTGGGTGTTAGCGCTGAAGTGGTGACATGTAGAGGTGTATGGTATGTAGGAGGACTGCTGGGCCTTGAAAGCAGGCTTTGAAGCCTATGCCCAGAGTCGGACACATAAAAAATATATATATATATATATATCATGTGAGTAACAGGCCTCGATTTGTCACATGGGGTAATAGCTCATTCTGGACTCTGTCGTATCAGGAATATCCCATGATCCATCGAAGGCACTTAGTTGCAAAAGAATCCATTCTTATCTCCAGGGTACTATATAGTGTTCATGTCTCACACCCATAATGTAAGACAAGGATCACCAGCGCCCTGCAGTTGCAGATTTTATTCCTTGTACAAAAATATCGAAAATGCCAAATACTCTGAAGAAATCCATAACACCACCGGTCACACCAGTGCGATGATATCTCTCATCATCTAACCTATCATTTTGATGGATCACAATGCCAGTATGAATCAATCTTTCCAAGACCTATATCCTAACAACGTGCTTGGACAGACTGTCCTACTTCATCCACTAAGCTACCAAACGCCTGGACCTTGGTCTTGGTCCAGGAGACCATTAGTCTCCTGCTAATGAAATGCTTTAAGAGCACTCAGGAGTTACTCATCAGCAGAGTCAATGTTAGTAACCTTAAAATTACCAGTTGATAACCCACAGTGCTTTAGAATCACAACCTAACCAAGTACCCAGACCAGATCTTGCATTACACACACACACACACACACACACACACACACACACACACACAGTGAGAGAGAGAGAGAGAGAGAGAGAATGCTCTCATAAAAACTAGTGAAATACAGTTGGTGGCGAGCATCATCCACTCACTTGATATAATGATGCCTACTTATTCTTTCAATTTTTGCTATCATTTTCTGTGTTCTCCCTCCTTTCTAAAGATTTCTTCCATCTTTCCTGACACTTTTTATTATTTCCTTTTCAGATGGCTTAACAATGAGTGACAAGCCAGATGGTTTCCTGTAAGCCAGGAAACCATTTACAACGCTGAGTGGTAACAATATAATCAACCATACATGTTCCCTACGTGTCAGGAAGTGAGTTGGTGGATGGTTAGTGCCATTCTCCAAAAAACAACTAACTCAAAGTCATACGGCCACCCCTTACAGTATTATGGCGTCTGGCTATAGACAGATAGAATGTAACATACACCCAAAGTGGTCAAAAAGTATTTATTTATCTATCGAGATCTCTATCGACCTAAGTATGTCTATACCTCTCTCTCTCTCTCTCTCTCTCTCTCTCTCTCTCTCTCTCTCTCTCTCTCTCTCTCTCTCTCTCTCTCTCTCTCTGTATATATATACATATATATATATATATATATATATATATATATATATATATATATATATATATTGCCAGACGCCTTAATCCCTTATACGGGGTGGCCACAAACAAATCGCCATCAAGTCACCCTGTTCCCCGCCATTTCACTGCCATGCTCTCAATTCACACACCCCTCTCTTATATACCTCTGCACTCCATCCCTCCATCTCATCCTTGGCCTTCCCCTCCCTCTCTCCCCCTCCACCTCACTCACATACACTCTCCTCGTCAGTCTCTCACTCTCCATCCTCTCCACATGGCCAAACCACCTCAGTGTGTTTCTCCTAATGCTTCCTATCCCATCCACATAAACACCACAACGCCCCTTCACAACCTCATTTGTCAATCTCTCTCAATGTGACTCCACATGCTCCTCTCAAATAACTCATTTCCACTGCTTTCGCTCTTGACTTGTGTCTCTCCAACAAAGTCCAAGCTTCACTTCCATACGTCAGAGTCGGCATCACAATACTGTCATGTAATAACGTTTTCACTTCCATGCTCACTTCCCTATTTCTTATCACTGCCTTCAATGAACCAGCAACATTTCTTCCTTGTTGTACAGTTTCATACACTTCTCCCTCCAAACTTCCATCCATACTCATCACACTACCTAAGTACTTAAACGTACTCACATTTTCCATTTCCTCACCATCCAACCTCACTGTACATTCACTGACTTCACTTCTCTCGAACACAATAACTTTACTCTTCCTTACATGCACCTTTAAATTCCGTTTCTTACACACTCTCCCAAACTCATCCACCAAGACTTGCAGCTCCCCTTCGTCTTCACTTAACAACACAGGATCATCTGCAAATAACAGTACAGGAAGTTTCCAAACACTGCCCTCTCTCATTAGGGCCACTCCAACATCCACTGCCCTACCTTGTATCTCTTCCATAACCACATCCATATACAGATTGAACAACCATGGAGACATGACACATCCCTGTTTCAACCCAACCTTCAAATAGAAAAACTCACTCCGTTTACTATCCACACGCACTGCAGCCTTAGCACCCTCATACATACTCTTCGAAGCATTCAGCAACTTCCCATCAACTCCTGTGGATCATTTTATGCCTGAAGAGGGTATTGGCTATCAACAACCCCCTCCCGGCACAAATGTCCACTAAAGCACTGCCATTCTCATCTATCTCAGCAGGTACACCCCTCTCACCAACTATTCCATCCACCTTCACATTCCCTACTTTACCACTCATATCACCAATCAAAAACACTCTCTCATTTCTTTCAAACTTTTCCATGCACACTTCTACATTTGTCCACAACTCTTCTCTCACTCTGCTTGCACGATCTTGCGTTGGTGCATACACACACACACAATCGCCCACATTTGTAGTCCAACTTTCAGTTTTACCCACACAATCCTTGAGCCTACTGATCCATACTCTCTTATATTCTCCTTCCATCTTTTACTCACAACTATACACACTCCTTCTTTTGCCCTCTCATTCTCACCTACTCCTGCACATATTCCCCATCCATACTCCCATTCTCTCACACTCTCACCTACTCATTTAATTTCAGTTAATCCACATACATCCACTTTCGCACCCTCAAGCACCTGGACAATCTCTCTCTCTCTCACCTCATCATTTGCACCCTTTACATTCCAGGTCGCCATTCGTATTATGTCCTTTGTACGGTCCTTAGTCGTCATCTTTTGGTAAGTCGTGGTCCGAGGCTTCTTGTTCTCATTTTTAGTTAGTTGTTTTCCGGGGAGTGGCACTAACCCTCCGCCAACCCACTTGCTGTCACGTAGGGAACACGAGTTGGTTGGTTATAAGGTTACCACCCAGCGTTGTAAATGATTTCCTGGTTTACAGGAAATCATTTGGCTTGCTACTCGATGTAGAGCTACCCTATAAACAGGGTGCCACTACACTAAGTGGGTGGATGATGGGCGCTCCCCTCCTACCACATACTAGGAACATGTTGCCTAAAAATGCTGTGATATTTAACATCAAGTCCAGTTTGCCCCTTCAAGTATGACTGTAGGTAAAAACTGCACCACTGCCACCATTAAGAGCAAGATGTCTAAAAAGTGTGATTCCAGGCAAAAAGTGTGCTGAGGGACCCATGAGGATAAAGTATCTCCCCCAGCAAACATAGAACTACAAGCTGTATGATGGTTGTACTCTCTCTAGTATTTGTTATAGGTAACGACAACCCATGTAATTCAGCTGTGATTGATTCATAATGTAACTACGGTCACCAATAACCCTTTCATGGTATGGGGCATCTCTAGTGTTTTTCTAGCTAACATCAAGCGTTCATTTAGCGGAGTCCTAGCAGCCTTTCTTGGAAGGAACGTCTTTAGTATTTTTCCCAGCTGACAGTAAAGATTTTCTTCGGCGAATGAGATACTCATAAGAGTCTGAATGTTAGACGAAGCATTCATTAGACCAAAAGCCTTAGACGCTCCCCTCCACCACTATGGAAAAGTCAATCTCCTATGCATATATATATATATATATATATATATATATATATATATATATATATATATATATATATATATTGTACTGAAAAGCAAATGTAATCACCATGAAAGGAACACCACGGGCGCTTAGCACAGCTGCTTGAATGACTGATGACTCGCTTCATACGAATGAATTTTACACTGCCTCACTGTCATTCCCACAAAAGTATCTGAAGCTCATTAGGTAGCAACCTGTAGCAAATGGAGAGCGAGAGGTTGTTTACCAGCCGCGATAGCGAAGCTGGTACGAGTATTGTCTTCAATATGTGTGTGTGTGTGTGTGTGTGTGTGTGTGTGTGTGTGCGATAACTTCGCAACCGCTCAAGATGTCATCATAAAGTTTTATAGTTATGTAGTAAAAAAAAAAATGATCACGAGTTCCATATTGGTGAAAGTAGGTCGAGGTCCGTGTGTCTGTTACCACGATAACTTCGAAACCGCTCAAGATATCATCGCAAAATTTTACAGGTGTATAGTTTGGATGAAAATTTCCTACGAGTATCGTTTTCAGTTTGCCTGTTTGTATGTGTGTCTGTGTGTTTGTTAGCACGATAACCTCGCAACCCCTCAAAATATCATCACAACAATTTACAGGGGTGTAGTAGAGATGAAAATCTCCTACAAGTTCAAAATTGGTGAAAGTAAGTCAAGGTTTGTGTGTCTGTTACCACGATAACTTCGCAGCCGCTCAGGAAATCATCACACAATTTAACAGTGTGTAATAGGGCTGAAAATCTCCTACTAGTTCGAAATTGGTGAAAGTAGGTGAAGGTCATATTCCAAGATGCGCGAGATATATATCGGCTCGCGGCTGGTGTGATTCCTTCCCCCCCCCCCCGAGGCAGTAACTGTTAGGAGACCAGAAGCAAGGTGGTGAAATGTAAATGAAGTAATGTTATGGTATGTTATGGAAGGGGGAACTATCACTGAGTATTATCAAAACAGTTCCTTTGTACTGTATTCCCTTTTGCACTTACCATCACTTCACAACATAAGACGCGAGACAAAACATAAATATATATACTACAGGCTTACCATCTGAAAATGAAGCATATAACTTCATTTCTTCCACGCTCTGTAGTCTTGAGTTTACTGCAGTGAGGAACCATTCAAAATACCCCTTCACTCAGTCAACAAAACTGTTCACTTAGCAATGTCTCAAAGCTCTCGAGCAGATTAGTAACCCGTCATAAGATGGACCATCAGTGCATAACACACACTACATTGCTCCACACCCTCTGCCTTACCACCAGCCATACTGCTCTATAACTACCGCTTTCCACACACCACACTGCTTCACAACCACCCAGTCATCACACGGTATCGGTGCCCGTAGAATGAAAGATATAATTGTTGCAAAGTATTTTCAGATCCCTCTAAATAACTTTATTGTAATCTGTAGATAAGTGGCATAACCGTTGAAACTCTTCGACAGACAACCACGTAAAATTCGCCATTACCAAAAAGAAGTACAATACCATCACCAGTTTTGGGAAGTACATGGTTATAAGCAAAATCTTCATCCTTGACAATTATATTAATTGACTGTTAAGATAGATGTTTTTATACCACCTGCGAGTTTTCATCTTCATTATATTCTCTATTTTTTGTACATGACATAAAGACGTCGAAGTAACCACATTAAAACTGCTGTCACCAATTTAATAACTTATTGGCTTAATCAAGGCCAGAAACTTCATTAGCCCTACTCCCAAAACCCAAGCTGAACATATTCCAAACTAAAATGATAAACCAGCTTGTGAAGAACATTCCAAAATAATAACTGAAATCTCATTCCGTATTCCTACCGCCAGAACGCTCTTCTCGCACCTGGCACTATTCGCTTTGATATACCGTACTTTGGTTCACGACATCTTTTATTTATATATTGTCAATACTTATAATTTGAGCACGGCAGTTATCTAAGTCAGAGGTTCCCAAACTTTATCATACCAAGGACACCCAAACACGATGAGCCCCAGCCGAGGACCCCCAACTAAACTAAACTTATCATTACCGTACCTTGTACAGTGTACATGTAATATTTACTTATTCTTACATAAAGTTAGTATTAATATATAAACCCATTTTTCTTTTCAGTATTTTTCATTGTTTTAAATTCAAAACAATGTAAATTATGTATAAACTTTACCACAATAGACAAATAAATATTGTGTCACCACCAGTAACCAAAATAAACAAATTTACCCTCATTAAAAAAAAAAAAAGTGCATAACTAAACACAAATCAGACTATCAGGCATATCTTGTAAAGTGGGATGGATGGGCTTGGTGGCTCTTGCACAGATTATCAGTACAGGGCTTGATATTAGTGAGTGCCAGACGCATGTCGTTGTCTACCTGTAGGCATGCTCTGTGAGTGGTTTTTGAGTACTCTGAGTGTAGAAAATCCTGTCTCACACAAGTAGATTGTGGCAAATGCCAAAGGCATTTCGGAGCCTTCTCAGCCAGGGCAGGATATTCAGCTTTTGAGTAGATCCAGAACTCTGACAGTGGAAGGGCAGAGAACTTTATTTTCATACCCCCATCATTTGACATTTCAATGAGTTCCTCTTGCGACTTCAGATCAAGATGCGCACCTACCCCGGCTGCAAAACGGCCTCTAATCTAGATCAGGTGGGAGTTTTCAATCTCAGGGAAATAGTCCCTGATGTATGCTTGCAGATGCGTTAGATGGGAAATAGTAAGGGGCGTGATGCTGTTTGCACTGGACGTTATAAATTCCTGGTGATAAAGTTGTATAATACTAGTTGTATAATAGTGGTGACTGTGGTGAATGAAAACAACTGTCTCTTGAATACTGGAGGGTGGGGCTGGTGTAGGAAAGAAGGGGAACAGTAAAAAATCACGAATGTGGTGATGGCATCGCCAAAAGCTGACATATCATGCGAGAGGAAAAATAGGAGAAAGAGAGGCAATATCTCCACGTTTTATAGTGGAATAGCTAGTAAGATTTAAGTACAATATGTGGTGGTGGGCATATGGATACCAGAGTATCGATACCGCCGATACCTGGGATGAGAGAGAGTCGGTGATACAAAAAAATTATTTGCTTTTATTTTTCATTTATTTATTTATTTTCTTAGGAAAGCTAAAAAAATACTAATTTCTTTCATCGTGTCGCGGCCCCCCTGGGGCCCCTTTCTGGGACCCCCAGGGTCCGCGGACCCCACTTTGGGAACCTCTGATCTAAGTGTTATCAGGCATTAAATGGTAAAAATGTTAAGTGCATTTATGCACCTTGCAAAGCAGATCTTATCAACCTACTTATGTAACACGTTTTCTATAATTATATATATATATATATATATATATGTATGTATATATACTCCTATGCATTGATTAGGCAGGTTTTTCTCTCAAGACTAACAGTCTCCCACTTGCTAAAGAAACCCGTACCGTCAACACTAAAATAGGACTATCTCAGTTAACCCTGGTGAGCTGGTATTAGCGAGATGAAGTTATGATGCGCCAGTGGATCTTCCGTGCGATCCCAACCCCAGAGGGAAAGTAATAAACAATGTAACCACAAAGAGGATCCTTATTGTGTCCAGACTTTTCGAAATATTCAACTATGCCATCTTCAATGAATCTAAAAAAAGACACAAAATGACCTGGTAGGTGGTCAAGTCTGAAAAGAACCCCTGAATATGTTATCGTACAGTGGGAGTAAAAAGTGAGAATGAAATCATTAGGCTCAACAGAAACACTGCAGGAATACGAGTAATTCACACACACACACACACACACACACACACACACACACACACACTCGCTGGTGCAGTGGTAACGCTTTCACTTGCCAACTGGTGGACGAGAGTTCGCGCCTCGCTCAGGTTGCGAAAAAGTTTCACTGACGAAGTGGGTGGTTACTGTCCCCCTTGAGCAAGAGGACGGGTGTGTGCGTGTGTGAAGGTCACAGCCTTGCCCTTAGATCGGACTATATGAGCTCTCAGCTCCCTTCCAGGAGGGTAAAAGCTGATGACCACGACCATCAAGTGATCCTGACTGACCCGGTGAATTACACACACACACACACACACACACACACGAGGGAGTCATCGGAGGTAGACGTCCGTCATCGGCTCTCCGTACCAGACCAACACGGCCAGTGGCATTACCTAAATTAGTATCTTTGAATGAGTCAAGCTCTGTACCAGGTTAGACTATATGATTTTTCATTATTAAAAGGAAAAGAAATAATAAGTTTAAATAAAACTGGTTCAAATAGAACAAAGAACCACGATGCGCTGAGTCAGCTGGGTTTGTTTAGACTACAGCAACACAGGGAAAGTGTACATACTCTGTAAGTACATACTCTGTTCATTTAGTATTACAAAATGGATACATACTTCAGTAAAACAAATTTGGAAAAGAAAAGGGATAAAAGTAAAAAGCAAATTGATGATTTCTACCAAGAACTGGTTGAAGTGGAGACTCACAATAGACTGGTTGAACGTGTACACAAACTAGAAATGGATTTCAAAAGTGAAATTGATGAAATAAAGAAGCAAATGCACTTGCAAAAGGAAGAGATAGAAAAACTAGGAAGGGAGGCCAATAAGAAAGACACAACCATCAGTGAACTAACAGTGGAACTGAGTACGCTTAGGAAGAAAGTGAGTGAAATGGCAAGTACAGTAGTCAATCACGAGAATGGTATGGAAGAGTTCAAAAATAACACAGAGACAATTAGGCAAGCAAGCACTCTTATGGACCAGAGCAGTGATATTCAGGAGAAGATAACACAGGTGAATGAAGCTGTGCAAAGCTACAAAAATGATGTAGAAACCACGTATGCTGAAATGGTGAAAGTAAAGAAAGACTTAGAAACAAAGGTGGAGGAAAAAAGCATTAAAAAGGAAGTGAAAAGAATAATCCAAAACAATCCAAAGTTAGTCAGAGATTCAGTAGAGATAAATAAATCAATAGTAATCACTGGTATAGAAGAGGAAGAAGTTAAAAACAAGATCACTAGAGACAAAAAGGAGATGGCAAATGTAATGAGCTTACTGAAAGAAGTATCAGAGGAAATCTGTAGTAAAGACATAGAGGAACACAAAAGGTTAGGGAAATACGAGAAAAGCAAGACAAGACCTCTAAAGGTGACTTTCCAGAGTGTAAACACTGTGGAAGAGATACTAAAAAATGCAAAGAATCTTATGGAAAAAGAAGAGTTCAAAAATGTATGGATAAAAAGATGCCTAAAACAAGAGGAACTGGAATTACTGAAAGAGAAAAAGGAGGAAGCAAAAACAAAAAATGAGGGATGATCGGAAGAGGAGAAGAAGAAATTTTTTTACAAAGTAATAGGATTGCAGGTACGAAAGTGGTACACAAACAGGATGGAAGAAAAAGGAGGAAAGTACTAGAACCATGTCATGACAAGTATATAAACAAGATGATAAAGTTGAAGACCCAAATGTGGATGGAATGGTATCTAAATTACTAGAGATGAATGATTATGTCAGAGAAAATGAACCACAATAATATGCCTAACTGAGACAAAATTAACACCAAGGATATCCAATGACATACTAAACTTAGAGGAATACAATATATGGAGAAGAGACAGAAATTTAAAAAAAGGAGGAGGAATTATAATATTAACTAAGAAAAATCTAAAAGTCAAGGAAATAAACCTAGATATACCATCACAAGTAGAACTGATTGCAGTAGAGATCGACACATCTGAAGGTAAAGTAATTGTAGCCAATTTGTACATGCCACCCAGATCAAACACATGGGAAAGAGACGAATATGAGGACCTGGCAGAGAGTACAATTCAGAGTATAAGATCATTGCTACATAAAATGGAAGAGAAATCGGAAAGAATTTTACTAACTGGGGACTTCAATAGAAATATAAATTGGAATACTCTAGATATAAATAGCCAAGAAAGCTGTTGGGACCAAAAGCTCCTGGATCTCGTACAAGAGATTTTCTTAACGCAACTTGTGAGGGAAACCACCAGAAAAAGAGGACTTGATGTACCTTCAGTGCTAGATCTAATATTTACTAGGCAAGAAAATGACACTGACAGTTTAATATATCACCCTCCACTCGGCAAAAGCAATCATGCAGTACTAAATTATAACTTCAGGATAGCATATGACATAGTAAACAGCAATGACAGTTACAAAAAGAGCCTAAACTATAAAAAGGGAAATTATCAAGACCTAAAGAAGTATTTCTTAGAAGTTGATTGGGAAAATGAGCTTAGAGGACAAGATTTAAATGCTGTATATAAAATTTTTTGTGAATTTTATGAAATAGGAGTCCAGAAGTACATCCCACAGCACAAAGAAGCAGAAGAGAAAATACAGAAATGGTTCAATACAGAATGTAAAAAATCAAAAGAAAGAAGAGATTTGTTATGGAATAGATACAGAAGACACAATAGTGAAAAGGCATATAATAATTACAAACAGCCAAGAAACGACTATACAAGAATAAGGAGGGAAGCCCAAAAACAGTTTGAGGAGGATATAATAAATAAAAGTAATGATCAACCAAAGCTGTTTTACAGCTATATCAGAAGCAAAACCAAAGTAAAAGATATAATACAATCCATTACAGACGAGGGAATCACTTATACACAAGAGAAAGATATTTGTGAAGCACTAAATAAGAATTTCCAATTAGTTTTTACAGAAGAAAAAAATTTTGAGAGGGACTATGTGGCACACGCATGTCCACACATACTACCAGATATACAAATAGCAGAAAAAGTAATACAGGAGGAGTTAAGTAGATTAGACAGAGGAAAAGCAAGTGGTCCTGATGAAATTTCATGTTGGGTATTACGAGAATGTGGAAAGGAGTTAAGTAAACCATTATTTTTAATTTTCAAGAAATCCTTGAGTCAAGGGAAACTACCTGATATTTGGAAAAAAGCAAATATAGTCCCCTTATTCAAGAAAGGAAATAGACAAAATCCTCTCAACTACCGACCAGTATCACTGACCAGTGTTGTAAGCAAGGTATTAGAAAAATTTATAAGAAAAGCTTGGGTAAATCATCTAGAAGAACACAGTATGATAACAGAAAGACAGTTTGGCTTCAGAAAAGGAAAATCATGTGTTACTAATCTGTTGAGCTACTATGACAGAGTGACAAACACAATACAGGAAAGGGAAGGATGGGTGGACAGTATCTATTTAGATTTCAAGAAAGCTTTTGACACAGTACCACACCAAAGACTTTTATGGAAACTGTACCATCAAGGAGGAATTCGAGGCAAACTGTTTTGTTGGATGCAAGACTTTCTCATAAAAAGAGAAATGAGGATAGTACTAAGAGGAAACTACTCATAATGGAAAGAAGTGACTAGTGGAGTACCACAGGGTTCGGTGCTGGCACCAATCATGTTTTTAGTGTATATAAATGATATAAACAGTAACACTGGAAATGAGAGCTATCTGAATATGTTTGCAGATGATGCAAAAATACAAAGGAGAATTACTAGCACAGACTCTTGTAGGGAGCTACAAGAAGAATTAAATAAACTTCATGAATGGAGTAGTACATGGCAAATGGAATTCAATGTGGACAAGTGTCATGTAATCAAGTTTGGTAAAAGTGGAAAAAGACCTGATTGGGATTATAAGTTAGGAAATAAAACCCTATACACATCAGAAAGAGAGAAAGACCTAGGTGTGATTATCAATAACAGACTATCTCCGGCTGACCACATCAGCGAGAAGGTACGGAACATGTATACACTGCTTGCAAATATGAGAATAGCATTCACATACATAAATGAAGACATGCTAAGAAGGATAATAACATCATTCATTAGACCAACCCTGGAATATGCATCAGTAGTCTGGAGTCCTCATCTCAAAAAGCATATAGACAAGATTGAAAAAGTTCAAAGGGCCGCTACAAGATGGATACCAAGCTTAAGGGATCTAAGCTACGAAGAACGACTAAATAAACTGAATCTACCAACACTACAGGAGAGAAGGAAAAGAGGTGACATGATAATGCTATATAAGTGCATATCAGGAAAGGAGAAAATAGACATAAATGATTACTTAACATATGGAGAAGCATCAGCAAAAGGACACTGCAAAAAACTGCATAAGAAGAGAGGTGATAAAGACGTAAGGAAATTCAGTTTCCCATCCAGAGCAATTGATCAATGGAATGCACTACCGAATGAAATAGTGTGTGCCAAAACAATTCACAAATTTAAGGATATGTACGATAAATATGGTTTAAGACACGGGACAGTACGAGCTTGACTCATTCCTGTAAAGATACAATTAGGTATGATAGGTAAGACCACACACACGGTGATTCATTAAAGCAGTGGTTTCCAACCTTTTCTAATTCTCGCCCCCCCTCACTGAATAACATGTTCCCTGCGCCCCCCTTCCTCAAATACTGTATTTTACTGGCATAGTTGGCACGTGTCGATAAATATCATAGATTCTTAATCTTTGAAATTGTTTATATATTCAGATAACTAGATTCCTTATTCATATCTGAAATACTTTCTCAGTATTTAGAAATTACTGAATTCCATCATAATTCATAGTTTTCAAATGTAACTACCCTCTTCATCAAGCCTTCGCGCCTCCCCAGGCAGCCATTCGTGCCCCCCTAGGGGGTCGCGCCCCACAGGTTGGAAACCATTGCAGTAAAGAGTATATTATGTCGTGTAATTCTAACGACAGAGCATCTACGATATAATTTTTGATTGTACATAAATGCTATGCCTCAGTTCATGTAAGATGTTGTGTTAAGCATGTTTAACCAGATGTGCAGTTCCTTTTTTTTTTTTTTTTTTTTTTTAACAGGTCTGTTATTATACAGTGCACCGTGATACAGATGGCTCACATAATTGCAACAAAACAGGGACTGTAAACAACCAAAAGAGGTAAAGGAAGATATAGGGGAGAGTGGAGGTAGAGGGGAGTTTGTAAACTGGCTGGTGTGTGCACAGAACCACCTGATAGTTGCCTCATTCTGGGGCTGACTCATCTCACCACCCACAGCGTGGGAGAATATGTCATAATACAATTGTCAGTTATTTGATTCGTACTTTTCTACAGCATAATAATATTTAAATTACCTAGTGTTTACACGCTAAGTCAATCACCACTGAAACCATTAGGTAATGTGTTATTTCATAAACTTGTATTTCCACATCGTTAATGTACCATAACTAGGATATTATGATTTTACTAAAGTCCACTTATTCCATTGATTTTGTACAAGCTGAATTATGTTACCAGTTTTTAATAAAAAGGTCATTGTTGTACTAATTTACAACAACAACAACAACAACAAATACATATTAACCGCAAATTTTGATATACTGTGGACGAGTGCTAAGATCCATATTACCATATCTGTGTAAGACTAGTAAGACATGAAAGAAAAGTCGAGAGTAATAGCATGGAAAGGAGGATTATTGAGGAAAAAGAATGGGTTTCGCGAATTTAGTTAAGATGAGAAATAATGTCATTTGAGAAAGATGTCGAGTAACCTCTGTTGACAGAGGATATGGAATAATGTAGACAGTTGTATCTAGAAAATGGCCATAGGTGGGGAAGTGAAAATAGTTCATGTAAGTTAATCTAAAGATAAAAAGGAGACATGATATGCCCAAAATAAGTGATGCAGTAAATGAATCCATAAGATGATGAGATATGGAACTGCATGAGGCCAGGGAATTGGCAGGGATCGAGTTGTCTGGATGAATAATGCAGGATACAGAGAAGCACATGAAAATGGTTTGATTTTTTTTAAATTTTCTCTATGAAAAGTTTTATCTGAACCACAACGCTAAACAAAAATACCATAAAAAATACACGTGGTTGGATATGTGAGGTAGGTCTAGGATTCCGTGGACTTGATTGGTGTGTGAATGACTGTCTTGCCTATGTCAATGGACATGGCAGTGGTAAATCTCCCTGTTTCCTGCTTCTCTGTCCTTGTTTTCTGGACCCTACCTCATCCTATTATTAGGTAAGAGAAAAGCATGATAATGGTTTATATAATATAATGTCCTCTTCTTCTGTAGTAGGTTGAGGCACCCACCATCCACTCACCTGATGCAGTGCTGCCTTCATATGACTCTAAGTTAAGTGACAAACCAAATGGTTGTCTGTTGCCTATGAAAACATTTACTACACTAGATGATAACCATATAACCAAACAGACACACGTAGGTCATATGGATTAAGATACTTCAACCGGAATTGGGGTTTATTGTTCACATACTTCCACTTATGGATGGCCACTGGTCACTCTTGCTTTCAGTATCGTGATTAAGAATCCTAGTCTCAGGTCCCTAAGCTCTGAAGGAGCAATAAAGGCATGGGTGATGGGTGGATGGGTGGACATCCAATCTGCATAATTATCGTATCACAATTTTATTCATACCCTCTTAACAAGTGGAAACAGACTTTCTTAAACTAGAGTTTGAGTATAGGATACAGCTACTTACTGAACATCTAGAAAACATAATTGTAACTCTTTGTGCCGTACTGCAGGGGCAAAATGTGTCTGCCAGATGCAGTAGCAGCTCTTTGTGAGTCATGGTTTTATATCTCTGTGACTTCACTGTACTTCAGTGGGGGACAGCTGTAAATCAAACAGTGGTTAAGAAGTGGGTCGACTTGAACAAGAAGTACTGACGTACCTCCATGCTGCATGCCACAATCAGTAAGAGCAGACTGGATTAAATCAAGGGAATATGAATGGGGTTTGCTCAGGACCGGTTAAAAATATATATATATATATATATATATATATATATATATATATATATATATATATATATATATATATATATGATAATAATAATAACTAGTCTCGTGCATTTTGTGAACACGTGACGAGCGAGCTAGCGCCGTGATATCAAAATTTCTCTCTGATGTATAAAGACTTCGTTAATGATGAGATGCTTAAAGCCAGAAACAAGGTGTTTTCCGTAGGGGATGTAAAAAGACTTCGTTAATGATGAGTAAAGCCAGAAACAAGGTGTTTTCCCTAGGTGATTTCACCATCAAAACATAGCAAAAACGTTAACGTAAAATTATAGGTGAAATCTCTGATATTTCATTGGTAGAGATGATTCCAAAAAACAGAGTGTTACAACAGGAAACCTTTTTAAATTTAATTGTGAATTGAGGCATTCACCAATTACAGCCGAACACTCCCTTACAGAACTTGAGATTGCATGGGGTTCCTATGCATTTATGGGTCAGTTTTTAGTTGATAACAGAATTCATTGATGTAATGTATCACATGCAGAAAGAATTTCAGCTCTGCTTCAAATACGAGGAAAGTTACTAGCTTCTGCATAGCATGACAGTCGGTTTGGGCCAGGTTGAGCTAGGTCGGTCATTTCCTAACATAATTGAGAAAAACTAAGACAATCATCATCATCATCATCATCATCATCATAAAAACAATAATAAGCTGGCAGATGATGAAGGCTAGCTCTAAGCGGACCAAGCTTTACTCATTAATGTCTAAACACCGGGCTTTTTTCTTAACACAGTTAAAATTTCCCGGGAAAAAACTTGTTTTAAAACTTAATGTCACGGAAAATGTAGCACTTAGGGAAACAATTTCAAGACCAAATTACTCATCAACTCTTCCTCTTGCGAACGAAAGTATCCCCAGGTCTGTAGGTCGTTGCATTAATGAAAATTGACGAGAAGAAGAGAACTATTTTTTGGCACGAGAGCAGGACGTGTTCATGGATCTGCCCGCAGCACTGACTATGGCTTTGCGCTCAACGTGATAACTTCTCCACAACTAGATAAACTAGACACTCTTGCATCAAAGGCATACCTTATGGCACTATCACTGAGCCCTTTTCTAGTAACCTTGGAAAGAGGCTTGGCAGGGGTGGATGCAGGGGCGTAACTAGAGGTTTGAGGGCTCGGGGGGCTAGGTTCTTTGCTGGGCCCCCCTCCTGGAAGGGGGCCCCGCAAAGAACCTAGCCCCCTCATTCTCAAAACTTATCTAATATCTCAGCCGGGATTGTCAGGATGATATATATTTTTAAATATTAATAAAAAAGCTCATCAGTTTTTAAGGCTTTTGGGAGGCCCCCTCAACTGGGCACCCGTGAGGCAGTTTCAAACACCCCTTCCCCGCCCCCCCTCAGGTACGCCACTGGGTGGATGATGCAATTGGCTACAGGCAGCGCAGTTGGAATCAGACAAATATGAACCTGAAGACATCATTAAACACCTGGCAAAAGCATGGGACAGACTGACTCTCACCTGTGTGCTATGGAGGGACTTACCCTTTGGTGCCGAGATTAAATGGCGGCCAGTTCAAATGGTGGCGTGAAGAAACTTGCGTTTATAACCGCTACCCGCTAGCCATGTAGCACCCTGACTGTGATGTGTTTAGACGTTACCCAGCGGATAGGAATTAATGTCAATAAGCGTGCAAAGTTTCATTCGATTCCATCCACGCACTGTGAAACCAGAGGACTTGAGATTTGATGAATAGCCTACCCGAGGTATAAATTATAGGTGGCGCTGCCAACATCCAAGAGTGAGTCTTGACACTAAAGGTCATTTCTATATGGAGGTTCTCCAGTGCAATGTTCCCCTGAAGAATCATGACCCTGCCTTAATAATCTCTGGAACCTAAGCATTTTGCATGCAAGGTCATAATTTTAGCACTTTCATATTTCCTGCACTTAATGACCTTTGCCCCCAACCTGGTGGACATAGGTCATGCATGTACGAAGCACAATTGCAGAACTTATTAACATCTATAAGCATGCAAAGTTTCATCTGATGCCATCTACCCACATTGGAGCTAGGGAACGTGAAATTCACAGAATGACCCATCAGAGATACAACTTCTAGCTGGTACTGCCAGCGACTGGAGGTGAGTTTCGACATTAAATGTTATTTTTGTTTGGAGATACCCCAGTGCGACATTCCACCCAAGAATCATGGCCCCGTCTTAATAATCTTAGGAGCCTTAATATTTTGTGTGAGTATACTTATGGTTTTAGCTATTTTCAGCTTTTTCCCATTTGATGACCTTTGACCCCTGACCTGGCCAATGTAACACATAGGTGTAAATAGAAAGTTGTAGTACTAGTCAATGTCTGTAAGTATGGAAACTTTCATTCAGTCCCATCATGCTGCTGAGGAACCTGGGAGGCATTTTTCAAGCCAGAACTGGTTGCTAGGGATGTTGAGGCCAATCTTCACAGGGTTGCCAGTCGAAAACTACTGCAGAGGAGAGAGGGAGAAAATGGATGGCACACCTCCGACTGGGGATGACTTCAAGATTACGCCTAAAGAAGTCAGATCATTCTATGCCCATTAGCAATGCTTATACAGCTGAAAACGTGAGAAGTACAAAAAAAAGTTTTTCGGCCGTTGCTAGGCAACGAGCAGTGTCCTAGCAACCAGAACCTTGTGGATACAACTAAGCCATAGGCTGGTCATTGTGTCCACGTTCGGTTGGAATCAGTTAATTCTAAAAGGTAGGAGTGTGTACCACAGTTAAACAAGAAAGTCCTAAAGAATGAAAGAAAGAAACCAAATACGAAAACGCGACTAACAATAATGGCAGCATGAGCTGGCAAATAATCCTGCTTTTCAAAGGGCAGTTCTCTCAAAAAGAGAGTTTGGCAGATGCTAAAGCATAAATTGGAGTCAGTCTGTGCACGTGCCTGGTATGTCATCTATGCTTCTGGATTCTAAGCGGGTTGATTGCCTGTCGAAGATGTCACAACAAACACTGCTAGATTTCCACAGTACAATATTATGTATATGCATTTTCTTCTTATGTCCTTGGGTACAAAACACTCAGTTAATTATGAAACGATAAAGGATATCATTAAACTGTTACTGTGATACATAAGATAATGCTAAGAAATTTATATATACATATATATATATATATATATATATATATATATATATATATATCACCAACTGCCTTAAGCAGAGTATCATCCACATTAAGATCACTGATCTTGTGTAGGATTGCCACTGATGATTTTATTTAGGGGAAGGAGACCCCTGCCCAGCAAGAGGTCATAACTCTGACTACAGCCTACTGGTCGGAGAGATATTTGGACCCACTCAGTTACTGCTAAAAATCAAACTTTTTTTTTTTTCTTGCATAAGCTACTGAAAATTCTGCCTGTCTTGGTAGTCAATATTGCGAATGTATGTAATTAAATTTTTATACTTGTACAGGATTCAAGCTCTCATACTTACAAGTAGTTGACACCTGAGTTATAAATGCGTGTGTTTTTAGAGCACTCCTGTTGCCTGAATGGCAGGGAGCGTGACCATTAACCCGCCCCGTCCCGACCACTTTTTGACCACTGGTACCCCTCAATCCCGACCATTTTTCGACCTTTTTTTTTTTTTGCTTAAACTTTCGCTTTTGGTCAGAAACAATGGTCGGTGGCAAAGAAATTGATCCCCGGGGTCCCTAATTAGCTTAACCAGGTATGCCTTGGTCCCACCTGGCCCCGTGTTCTCCCTAGGCGGTCTGAGCCTCAAACGTTTTCTATGGTATTATAAGTCTGGGAAACCAATGAAAGTAAGTAGAAATGAATTTATTACAAACATAAAAACATGTGATAAAAGAGTATATTGGATTTTATACAAAAATAGAGCAGAAATAAGCATTGTACCATCGTGCGAAACGAGCAAAATCAGCCAAGTTGGTCACGATGAATCGCTAACATTCTAAAATCATGATACATATAATTTTTTTTACTTACATAATACTTCTACAATAACATTATACCATTTTACATTTTATTGAACTGTTTTTACGTATTCACAGGCTTTTTGATAACATTTAGCGTAATGTTAGCGCTTATTTACGTAGTGAGTGAACTCGCTGTGACTGTTGTTTCAACTCGTATTGTGCTTTTTCTACTTACATAATACTTTTCTAATATTATTATACACTTTTCAACTTTATAGAACTGTTTTGAGATTATTTCAGGCCTTACATAAATATATAGTGTAATAATAGCGCATAAAAACACACACGGTGAAGTCGCTATGACAACTGTTTCAACTTACAACCTATTTTTGTACTTATATAATAATTCTCCACTAACATTGCACATGTAAACACTTGATATAACTGATATCACATCATTTCTGAACTTACGATGGAACTGAGCATCATATTTGCGCGTACTTACACAGGGAGTGTTATCGCGATATCATTTGTTTCATCTTACACTAGTAATCAACTTATAAAATACCTTACTACTAACATTACAACATCTTCCACTGTATATAATTCCTATCACATACTGACCAGAATGTGGGTGTAATCGTGACATCAATTATGACAACTTACAGTAATGTTCAACTTATACGTTTTATTCATGCTAACATTACACCCATTTCCACTTTATTTCCTTGCTATCACATATTTACTGACCAGGTTTATACAGTGGGTGTAGTTTTGATAACAATTCTTTCCACTTACACTAACCACATCACCATCGTCCCCTTCGTCAGGGTGGGGAGGAGAGGGTGGTGGGGGAGGTTGGGGAGGTGGAGAGCGGCGCCTCTCATCACTCGCACTTCTCTTCCCTCTCCCTTTTCCTTTACCCTTTCCCTTCCCTTCCTTTCCTTTCCCCACATCCTGGGGCTGTGGGGAGGAAGTTTGGGAATATTCAGGGGCGAAAGAAGTGCTGGGGAGTGACTCAACCTCCTCTCCCCTAGGCCTACGAGCACCACGTGCTCGTGCTGCCTCCCTCACACCACTTGCCCCTTCACCCCGCACTACCCCCACACCACTCTCACTTTCACCCCGCGCTGCCGCCACAACACTTTCCCTTTCTCCCAGCAATCCCACCACACCACTTGCCACTTCCCCAGACAAAGTACTTTCACCATACCTTATGTGTCGTCTCGCCCCACCTTCTGATCCTCGTGGTGATATTTTCTCTTTTCCCAACCACGCGGCGATATCACGTCCTAGGCCTCCATCATCCTCATCGTCCTCATCCTCGTCCTTATCAGATTCAGGATGGAGAGATAGCTTTGCACGTGGTTGGGGAGCAGGCTGGCCTTCCCTTGCCTTACGGTATGTCACATACCGTGTTTTTCGGGGCAAAGGGACCTCCTCATCACTGTTACTTATTTCTTCCTCTGGCTGGACGTAATCGCGATCCACCACATCATCATCGAGTTGAGAATCACTGTCTCCAGTGAAGGCTTCCAGGACGGATGCGATTTCCTCGTCTGAGAGACCTTTCCGCACCATGTCTGACCTGGGTCACTGCTAGCAGGTGAGTGACCGAGACAAGGGCGAACGCAGGTCATGCGGGGTCTAGGACGCTGCCCGCCTGGCGGCAGGTAGGGGAGGCTTGGGTACCCGGGCGAAACGAAAATCTCGCGCGAATTTTGAAAATTGTGGAAATTATGAACCTTGCAATTGCAGGACGTTGAAGTACGTCCCTGGGATTAGCTGTGACAAAACGTGAGGACGTGGAAGTACGTCCCCGGGACGCCGCGGGTTAAGGACATTCCACACACTTTTTAAGGAAACAGATTATTTTTTTTAAAGAAACTGTATTAGCTACGATAAATTTTATTATAATACTCTTAGCGATAACCCACTCGTAATAGCAGAAACAAGTTCATGATAGTTATGTACTGCATTTTGTCTAACCCTCCCCCCCCCACCGTGCAAGACATCGACCAGCTAACCCACGGCGTCCTGTAGACGTGAAATAACGTCCACATGTTTTGTCACTGCCAATCCCGTTGACACACTTTAACGCGCCTTAATTGCAAGGTCCCTAATTTGCACAATTTTAAATTTTCACGAGTGATATTTGGTACGTATACATGGGCACCTTCCTCTAGTAGATGCCAGGCAGGGACAATGCCTTACCCAGCATGACCTCCTCCCCCCCCCTTTTGCCATTGTCTCGGCAATTCACCTGTCACCAGTGACCTGGCCAGTAAAGACATGCTGTGCCATGGTACGAAATTCAGGGCCAGAGTGATTCCCCAATCGATGACAATGTGGAGGACAAACTTTACATAGCATTAGAGGAAGAAACAGTCAGAAATAATGATCAGGTAATGTCGCCAAAAAAGGTCAGGTATGTTGATGTGTTTTGTGAGTGAAACAATGCTTATATTGCCTGTATTACTGTAAGAAAACCAATATACTCTCATACCACATATACTGTAAATCCGTACCAAATAAATAAATACCGTTTATGAGTGGTGTGGAATGGTTATCCTCCCATAGAACTCGTTTTCTTTGGAGCCAGCCTGATAGAAAACACAGTATGGTGAGGAGGTACTGCTACCTGTATCGAGTATTTTAAACTTCAGGTGAGCGATTTCTCTATGATTTTTCGATGTTTCTTACCAAAACCGGAGGTTTGAGCCAAAAAAAAAAAAATTCCCCCAAAATGGTCGGGATTGGGGGGAGTCATTGGTGGAAAAGTGGTTGGGACGGGGCGGGTTAAGGCGGGGTTGGGCACAGAACACCAACAAGTAAAACTATAGGTCTGAAGGAAATTTGGCAGAGAGAAAAATGAAGGAGACTGGAAAAGATACGGTTTTGTATATGTAAGCAGACTAATAGCTACAAAAATACTGCCAAAAAACCGACAAGTTTGTAAAATTATGTATTGCTCAGCAGGACCAGGAGTTCCAGGTTCATTTATGATGAACTGGATGCTGGCTTTTCATAGCTTCATTAACAGGGCTCTAAAGTTATCATCAATTACGGAGATTCGAGTGTTTACTCTCCATGGCTTCATATTGTATGACTTAAGAGATTGTTTCAAGCACAGTGATTTGTTTTTTAGCGTAATTTTCGATAATTACTTAGTAAAGAACTTAATCTCAAAATCTTTTTTGCTCATGATTGAGTTCAGGTGGAAAAGAGATGGATGAATAAGAAATCTGCTTGGTTAGTGACAGAACGTGGCAAGGATGTGTAATAATAAGAGTGGGTGTAGCATTCTGTGTGTGTGTGTGTGTGTGTGTGTGTGTGTGATTAGGTAAAGCAGTGAATTTAACCTTTTGCTTTAACTGTCCTGTTTTCTATGCTTACAAAAATAGTTCAAAGGCTCGATGTACCTGGTGCTGAGAAGTCTACCACATGAAATGGGTCATGAATGGAAGCCTTACTCAAGCAAATTATCACATTGTATCTCACAAATTACACTTTTTGCCTTTTTTTGAACATTTACTGTCATATACATTAAGTGTCTAACGTACAGACTTGAACATTTCTGTAGGCATGCTGCGGTATGAAAGGAATTACCCGGACACTGGGTACTGTTAGGTACACGTGGAAACATTTATGAAAATTATTTTCTACATTCAGGAGACAAAACTGTATACAATATTTCAGCAGCAGCATTGAAAGAGAGAGAGAGAGAGAGAGAGAGAGAGAGAGAGAGAGAAGGGAGGCAATAAAGTGGCAATAAATCACGGGTGATGGAAGACGTTATAAAGTTTGTCACATCATGGTCGTAACTGTTAGTCATACATAACCGCATAACGCTGTGAAAACCAAGTACCGGGTAACCTGATATCCGTCCGTCTATCTAAGTGTGTTTATTTATCTATGAAGTTATTAATTTTATTTAGCTACTTATTTATTCATTATTTGTTTGTCTTTAGGAAATGAAGAAAGATAAATGCTAAGCTCCTCCAAGTTGTTCCTTCAAAAAAAGGGGAAAGAGAGAAAGGTAGCCAAATTCAAGATCCAATTACATCGAGGTGACTGGGCACATTGTGTTTAAAAGAACAGGGGTCATATGAACTCTTCCATTAAAGAGCTGGATGGATAAAGGGAGAGCATGCCGTGAAATGGGAGCAACGTCCCCGATATAACTGAAGAATGATGAAAAAAGATAGTTCAGAAGAGCAATGGTCATTAATACAGTGATAATAAAAGCGTAAGCACGTAACAGTATCGAAAAGAGAGAAAAGAGGAAATCTGATGAGAAAACAAGGCTTTGACTCCACACTGTTTAAAAGGAATGGGTATGGGAATCTCCCCCCAAAATGGTGTTGTATTCAACACACGGACAAAAAAAAATACTTAGGCAATGCCTACAGCAGTGCAGGGGTAAAAAGGACACAGAACAGGCTTAGCACACCGAAACTCTCTTTAAAGTGGATTGTACCTAGAGGTAATATGATGTTTCCATGACAGGCCCTGGAAAAAAAAAAAAAAAAAAAAAAAAGGATATTAAGAGATGATGAAAGATTGGGCTGTATTTTTAATAATAATAGGCGAAGTTCCTTTGTTGATTATGATGAGTCCAAAAATGCAGGAAATGAGTTTTTGATGCATTAACCCCCGGCCATGTGCCGGCAGACTTTGGACCCTCATGGAGCCGTGGTGCCGGCCAATTTTCAAACTTTTTTTTTTCTTGTTAAATAGGTTAGAAATTGTGAAAAAACATGGAAAACAACCATAAAAGTACTCACAGATGCCATTTTGGTCGATTTTGAGGTCGATTCTCCTTGAGCAAGTGGTTGAAAACTTTAGAGTTATGCCTGTATCTTCATCGCCCGCCGCTGCCACAGAGTGAGAGGAACAGAAACTGTGCACGTTCTTCATCGGTAACTATGCTATTCAAGCCAAGGGCACTGTTGTTGGGTATATAGACGATATAGGAAGTGTCCCCAAGCATAGTTACGTACATTGGCGCATTATGACAAGCGAGCAAGTGAGTTGGATTACCCGTATAATGTTCGTAATTGTTCTCATTCTACGTTTCTGAGGTAGAAAGTCTGTATCCACACACATTATACTGTACATTTGTTTTCCACATAACTTAAAATTCTTTTCATAGTCAAAGCATTCTTGGTGTGTTTTCTCCCACACTCAACGCACTACTGTTCTCTTTTATCCCACTGCAAGAAATTCGTGCAGTGTCCTTTCACTTAGTATATTTTCTTGCATGCACACACATACATTCGTAACTTATTTTACTTCACTTACTAACTAGTTTCTTATCATATTACACTTACTTATGAGATAATTATAATTACATATTATTTACAACTATATACAATTCACTTGCATCTTTTATTGCACACACAATGTAGTTCTGAATTTGAGTAGGGTGCAGTTCTTTGAAGCAGGATGTGAGGCACAGCCCTACGTCACACTCCACACACTGGTAATGCATGTCCTTTCACTGTGTTCTTGGCCCTACTGTGCTGTGTTGGCACATATGACACCTGTGTTGGAGATTCCTCTTCGCACCTGGCGCCGTCACTAACTCTAGGAAATTACGTTCGGTGAGGCGAAGAGGATTTTCACCACCAGTTGAATGCTTTCTAGGGCAACAATCACTGAATGCTTTCTAGGGCAACAATCACTACCATGGGTGCCAATCAACTCCCTGGACAGCTCCCTGATGAAGTCCTCGAAAGTCTTGCTGGATCCTTTGGTGTTGGCATGGTGGTGAGCATTCAAAACTGTTACATTCAGCAGGTGAAAGAACAGTTTCTTGTACCACTTCATTGTGGGCCTGGCACACTCAATGCTCGATATCACTGCATCTGACAGGTCTACCTGATGCATATTGATACTGTAATCAGTTACAGCCTCAGGCTTCCAAATGTGCACGTGTTTTTCACTGCGGTAATCGATGGTCTCTGTGATATGCACCAGGGGGCAATGAATCATCGAAAGGAGGCTACCTTGCGGTTGTGGTGCCAGGTGGTGGCGAGGGTATTATTTTTGCCTGGAAATTACTACCTCTTTCCTTTGCAGTTTTCTGCCTACCTGTGCCATCTAGATTTTTTCACTGTACCGCTGATGTCAGTTTCTTGCTGCTGTAAATACCAAGCGAGAAGTGGGCTAGTGTACCAGTTTTCAAGGTACAGGACGTGCCCTCGATGAAACTACGACTGTATCATTGTCCTGACAACTGAACAAGACAAACCAGCAGTCCTATCCTCTGTAATTTCCATCTGTGCACTGGTGTACAGGACTATGTCCTGCACATATCCGGTACTGCGGTCACACGTGATGAAACTTTTGAACCCAAAGCAGTGTCTTTTGCTTGATTGGGGTAACATTGCCGGCAGTGTTACCCCTCCATAACACGAGACTCTTCTCTATGACCAGGTCTCTGTAGAGTGAGAAAGAGGATGAGAATTGCGCCCTCAGGTGATAAAACACTAGGCAAATTCGGCACATCTTGTCAGTGTTGCCTATGTTGCTGGGGTCCTCATTATTGTAAAAATGGTGCCAGCTGAGAATGTACTGGAATTTGTTTCTCCCCATAACTCTTTCAAAGAAGGGTGTTGACATAAAGGGGTCCACAGTCCAGTACGAAGGTACCTGTATCTGATTCTTTTTTATCAGTCCCATCAAGAGAGCTAAGGCCAGGAACACATACATTTTGTCAACAGGTATGTTGACATCAAGCAGCCAGGTATGGGGTGAGTGGGGGACTGTGCCACGGCAGAATGCTGCATGTGTGTTAGAAAGTATGCAGATTCTGAGAACCAACTCTCCAGTATAAAAGTTTTTGAAGAAATCGTTCCTCCTAGAGCATTGGTTCAACTCGGTGACAGTACAGCCTGCCGTGTCCCCACGAGAAAATGGTTGGTAAATGAGAACAAAACTGTTCCCGACCTCCCACTCCCATGACACTTCATCCTCTGCTTCATCATCTCCACCATCACAACCACCGTCCCCGTTGTCAGGATGGGGAGGAAAACCGGAAGACACATGCAGAATATTTTCTGCCTCCTCACCTTCCTCCTGACTATCACCTTTTTTCCCCCTACTTTTCCCTTTTCCTTTCCCCTTCCCCTTTCCTTTCATCCCCACACTACCAATAAGGTAGGAAGAAGCACTAAAATGAGGTAGGGAATTTCCATGGGGAAGGTCACGTGTGCTGGAAGTGCTGAGCTGAGGTGACTCAGGCCTTAGTGAGGTCAGTGGCAGCGCAGTCCTCCTCATCCCATGTGAGTAAAGCAAATCACTACCCACTTTGTATTTTATTGTTTGAACATCCTCCCTGGCCTTCGGCCCTTTGCGGGGGGATCCTACCCATTTTGGAAGACTATGGTTAGCACTAGGATCCTCCTGATTTTCATCCGTGCTAGAGGAATCGTCATAGGATTGAGGGCGGTGGTGGGTGGTGGGAAGGGGTGGTGGTGGTGGGGCTGCCTGGGAGGATACCATCGTCATTTTCATATATTTGGCCTTCCTGGGGGATGGTATTTCCTCATTACTTTCTAGATTCTGAGTCTGGCTGAACGTAATCCCTGTCAGCCACATCATCATCTAATGAGGAATCGCTTTCCCCATCATAGGGCACCTCAACGAGAGAGTCAGTCTCGTGCTGGGCTAGGCTGTGACATGCCATGCTCACTCACTCACTGTCATTATCAGACTGACGTGGCGGGCTCCCACATGGGCCCCAGGTGTGCGATGATGACTCATACCTGGTGGGTGAGGCCTAGAGAGGTGCGGGAATATGCCAGCCAATGTTTTGGTGCCTAATTTAAATTTTCGAATATTGGCAAATATATCAAATCACTGGTGTACATGTACGTTGCTGGTTCTGTCCGTGCATAAAGGGGCTGATGTAAATGTACATCACTGGCAAGGGGTAGGTTAAAAAAAAGAAGGTTCCTCTTGTTCCCTTCAAAGACAGCAGTCAGGTCAGAAACTGGGCATCTGAGCATGCCATAGCATCAACTCTTTATTGCTGAAGGAAATACTGTGATGAATTCTTACAAAAGTGGATGGGTAGGTGATGGGTGGCATCATCAGTGCACATGTGAACAGGGCTAGATGTCCAGAGCAGAAAAGAACATTGATAAATAGTATGAAAAAATGTTGCTGATGGGACAGAACCCTGAGGATAACCACTTTTGATAATTGTCAAAGAGGGACAGTGGCCATATACAAAAGCAGCTATTAACATGATGGCACAGAGAAACTTATAAACGTTTAGAGGGCAGTTTGCAAATTAAGGATATATGCCAGATCCAGATGAAAGTCTGAGATATCAAATGAAATGATAAAAATTTTGCCAGGATCTCAAAATCAGGATGACAAAGAATCAGAAAGGAAAGTGAGAAGATTGCTAGTGATGCACCTCTAGCGGGACTCACACTGTTTAACCCCTTAACCGTGGGGCGTCACTTTCGTGACACTTGGGAGCAAGGGATCGTACCGCGGGGCGTCGCTTTTGTGATTCTGGGTTATTTTGAATTCACCCGGGCTTCCAAGTGGGAGCTTGTATCATCTATCAGTACTGCCAATGTCCATCACTAGTCAGCACTCCTAATCTCATCTGTACTCCCATCCATTGTTGACAATTTAGCCATTTCTCCCCGTTCTTGACTCCCCTCCCTACCCCCCCTCCATTACCCTATCCTCTCGCCTGCCCGGCCGTGCTACGCTAAGTAAATCTTCCCTGGAATTTTTCACTGATTTCATCCATTGAAATAAGCCCTATGTCCTCTTCTTATACCAAATAATATATACAAGAAAGAAATAAGGTAAGTGAGAGTGCCAAACACCTGGAATTGGCTAATTATCACCTGACAACACCTCACGTGCACTCGTTCGCTAATTTTCGCTGTTTTTTTCCCCTTGAAATATGCCCTATAATCTATTTTCGTAATAAATATACATGTAAGGATGGAAGGGAGAAGCCTAAGTGATATTTACATTCACCTGGAACTACCTAATTTATAATGTATTGTCTAGATTTCCTGCCAATCATATCAGTGCAAAACAAAGATGTTTCAAGATCTAACATTGGTAGCTCTGAAAATATATCTCCAAAGTAGGCCTCTAATCTATTTTCGAAATAAATATACATGTAAGGAGGGAAGGGAGAAGCCTAAGTGATATTTACATTCACCTGGAACTACCAAATTTATAATGTATTGTCTAGATTTCCTGCCAATCATATCAGTGCTAGACTTAGCTGTTTCAAGAAGTAATATTGGTAACCCTGAATAACCCCTTAGCAGGCCTCCACGCTAACCCTCCGTTATCAGGTTACTCTCAACTCCCGAAGTGAGAGTACGTATGTTTCTTCTTGCTGACTTCAAGGCCTTTTTTCACCCCCATGCAAATGGCCCTGTGACCTTTACCCCCTACTAAACCTCGTGTGGAAAGAGGTAAAGGGCTGACAATTGATAAAAGAGTGACTACGATCTTTCTATTGAGTAAAATAGTGCAAGTGGACTTGTAAATAATGTGTAAACAGCAAGAGAAAGTAATGAATGTAAATATACGTGAACAATGGAAAACAGTTTTATAAGTTATTTCAAGTGACAGTGCACAACACAGTGTAAATAAAATAGAAATGTAAATAACGTAAATAAAATAGAGAACGTAAATAGAAATGTAAATGAGTAGTATTATAAGAATACGAGTATATACCCTAGGAGTAATGAAAGTGAAAGTTTCACTCTAGCATGTCTGAATGCTATGAGTTATGAGAGTGAAGATGAAAGTGACTTTCACTCTCAATGCCAGTATACAGGACGAGAAAGTGAATGCTACGTATTTTACTGAAAGAAATTGAATCCCTACAGTGACAGTAAACTAATACTACTGAAGGAAACTTATGAATAAAGACTGTAGATATATATAAGTGTTATATAGTAATTGAAATATAAAGTGTGAGGGGTTTTATGAATAATAAATGACAGACTACTAAGAGCGAACTAGTGCCAGTGCGACGATCAGACGCGCTCGTAATTCCCATTGCTTTCACAGTTTTTTTTTTTTAGTATGGATCCCAAACTACTTGAAAATTGTAGAATAGTGTTTATAGTGTTTGTATCTGGCTGTGGTAATCATAGTATGGGTTGTCGGGAAGTGTAAAGTGGAGACTTCGTTACCCTACTTCAGAGGTCTCCACAAGTCCTACGGTAACTGACGAAGGCTCAACAATCATTCCAGAAGAAAGCTGAAGGTATGTGCCATAAGCATATGTAATTTTATTATTCTAGGACTAATAACTGATTTTGGCAAATATTTTTTGAGAGTCTGTCGGAGCCCAAATAACCCCGCGGCACACGCAAGTCATTGGTAAACAAGCCCGCGGTGTAGGGGTTAAAGGAAAGAAGCTTAAGGGAATGATTGCTTCAGAACATTCCTGTTAAGGAGGCATTGCAAGTCTTTAGAAATATAAAATATTAAAGCAGTATGACAGTAGTTAGACTTAGAATTAGCCACACTACATCAGACCTCGCTAAATGAAAACAAACTTCCAGCACGAAGTTGGCATGCAGGGGCGAAAGAGTTTTCCTAGGTAAATTGTCAGCTCACAAGCTCAGGATCTGAGAACAACAGGAGGTACTCCATCAGGTTCGTATGCCTTGTGGCAGTGGAAGACAGTGAAGACGTAAAATAAATCTTTTGAAGACATATTAATTGAAGCCATGAGGAAGTTAGAGGGGGAAGGAGATGAAGGGATAATATTGGAATTGTTAAAAGTGGATAAAAGAGAAAGACTGGGGAGTCATTTGCTTTATCAATAGAAAAAATTATATATAGAACCCTCAGATTGGAAAAGGGAAGGGAATAAGGACAAATTTGTTCTATTTTAAAGGCATTTTGTCAAAAGCCAGCAATGGAAAGAATCTACGTTGGAGAGTTTATGGTATTCAGAGTGAATGTTATTATTGATCATCATGTCATCTGCCACACCAGTGTGACCACTTGAAGATTAGCTACCCTAGTTTTGCCCACCTGAAAATTTATCACTCCACTCTCGCCCACGTCAAAATCTATCTATATGTCTATTGCCAGACGCCACAATCCCGTTCGGGGTGGCCACACACAAATCGCCTCCACGTCGCCCTGTCCCCCACCATTTCACTGCCCTGCTCCCAACTCACACACCCCTCTCTCATATACCTCTCCACCCCATCCCTCCATCTCATCCTCGGCCTCCTCCTCACACTCCCCCTTCCACCTCACTCACATACACTCTCTTCGTCAGTCTTTCACCCTCCATCCTCTCCACATGGCCAAACCACCTCAGTGTATTCCCCCTAACGCTTCCTATCACATCCATATCCACACCACATCGCTCCTATATATCCTCATTTGTCAGCCTGTCTCTCCATGTAACTCCACAGGCTCCTCTTAAATAACTCATTTCCACTGCTCTCACTCTTGACTAGTGTCCTTCCAGCAACGTCCAAGCTTCACTTCCATACGTTAGAGTTGGTATCACAATACTGTCATGTAGTAACTTATTCACTTCCATGCTCACTTCCCTGTTTCTTATCACTGCTTTCATGGAACCAGCAACCTTTCTTCCCTGCTGTACCCTTTCAAGCACTTCACCCTCCAAACCTCCATCCTTACTCATCACACTACCCAAGTACTTAAACGTACTCACATTTTCCAATTCCTCACCATCCAACCTTGCTGTACATTCACTGACTTCACCTCTCTCAAAGACCATCAGTTTACTCTTCGCTACATTCACCTTTAGATTCCGTTTCTTAGACTCTCCGAAACTCATCCACCAAGCCTTGCAGCTCCCCTTCGTCTTCACTCAACAACACAGTATCATCTGCAAACAACAGTACAGGGAGTTTCCAAACACTACCCTCTCTCACCAGGGCCACTCCAACATCCACAACCCTACCTTGTACCTCTTTTATTACCCCATCCATGTACAGATTGAACAACCATGGAGACATGACACATCCCTGTTTCAACCCAACCTTCAATGAGAAAAATTCACTTAGTTCACCATCCACAAGCCCTGCAGCCTTAGCACCATCATACATAATCTTCACTGCATTCAACAACTTCCCATCTACTCCATATATTCTTAATACTATCCACAATCCTTGTCTATCCACCCTGTCATATGCTTTCTCCAAATCCATGAAAGCCAGATACAACTTCTTTCCCTTCTCTAGAAAATTTTCCACTAAAGATCTAAGAATGAATATCTAATCTACACAACCTTTTCCCTTCCTAAAGCTTCCCTGTTCTTCTCCAACTAATTCCTCTGTTCTTTCTCTAACTCTGTCAATAACTATCCTACCATACACTTCTCCTATTATACTAAGAAGACAAATGCCCCTATGATTACCACACACTTTTTTTCCCCCGTTTCCTTTGTACAAGGGAATAATTATACCTGACTTCCAATCCTCCGGGACTCTACCTTCCTCCCAGGCCAATCTGCACATCTTCCACATCCATTCTACTACTATCTCTCCCCCAAGCTTCAGCATTTCACCACACACTCCATCAATTCCTGGGGCTTTCCCCAATTTAACTTTCTTCATTGCTTCCACAACTTCAATCCTACTGATTTCTTCCTGTCTTCTCATCTCCCTCCTTCTCCCAGCCATTCCCCAGCCACTAATACTCGCATTACTTTCATCCTCTATGTCCAACAATTCCTTAAAGTGTTCTCCACCCTGTCTTACTCTCTTCACCTCTTTCCAGAACATTTTCTTACAGTCCCTTCACTTTACACTCAAAATTCCTTCTAAATTCCTCATCCACTCTCTTCTTACTCTCTCTTGCTAATCTTTTCACCTCTCTCTTTCTTTCTACATATAACTCTCTCTTCTGCCTCTCAACTTCTTCCACGCCCCTATTTCTCATCCATTCATTGTATGCTTTCTTCTTTTGTTCCACAGCCTGTCTCACCTCTTCATTCCGCCATGCTGTTCCTTGCACCCCTCTCGGTCTTCTCTTCATCCCACACACCACATCACATGCTGCCCATATTTCTTCTGTGAATATCCTGGACACATCTTCCACGTCCCCCATTTGCTCCAATTCATATTTGCTCAATCGTTCCTCCACTTCTCTCTTATATTCTGCCTTTTTCTCATCCTCTTGTAACCTTTCCACCGTCCTTGCAAATACTCCTTCTTCCCGTCATTCCCTCCTTCCATTTCTCCATCTTATTTGGATCTTGATCCTGGCCACCACCAAGTAGTGGTCAGAAAGTCCACAACCTCTATACGCTCTTGCATCCATTACACATCTTCGCATCCTTTCATCCACACACACATAATCAATCATTGTCATCCTTTCATTCAGTTCACCACCCACCCTTCTCATCACTCGCCATGTATACCTTTGGATCATTTTATGCGTGAAGAGGGTATTGGCTATCACCAACCCCCTCCCAGCACAAATGTCCACTAATGTACTGCCATTCTCATCTTTCTCAGCAGGCACACCCCACTCACCAACTATTCCATTCACCTTCACATTCCCTACTTTACCATTCATATAACCAACCAAAAACACTCTCTCATTCCTTCCAAACTTTACCATGCACACTTCCACATTTGTCCAGAGCTCTTCTCTCACTCTGCTTGCACGATCTTGCGTTGGCGCACACACGCACACAATCGTCCACATTTGTATTCCAACTTTCAATCTTACCCACACAATCCTTGAGCCTACTGATCCATACTCTCTTGTTCTTCCATCTTTTACTCACAGCTGTACACACTCCTTCTTTTGCCCACTCATTCTCACTTACTTCTGCACATATTCCCCATCCATACTCCCAATCTCTCACACTCTCACCTATCCATTTAGTTTTAGTTACTCCACATACATTAACTTTCACACCCTCAAGCACCTAGACAATCTCTCTCTCTTTCACCTCATCATCTACACCTCTTACATTCCATGCTGCTAATACCATGTCCTTTGTCTGGTCCTTGGTCGTCATCTTTTGGTCAGTCTTGTCTGAGGCTTGTTGTTCGTCTTTTTAGTTAGTTGTTTTCCGGGGAGGGGCACTAACCCTACGCCAACCCTTTTAGTCGCCTTGTATTACAAGCAGGGATACTGGGGGAGTATTCTTGAAATACCCCCCTGCCCCCAGGGGGTCAACCACCTTAAACTTGAGTGGCAGAAGATCAGTTACTGCATTCTCAACCACGCTTATCAAACAGACTGTACTTCTGTTATATTCATTTAGTGCAACTTGCAAACTTGAAATGAATACATGGCTCACTGTACATCTTTAGCATTACCTCTGATAAGTACTGTGTGGCGAATGTGTTTTCTGCATTGATATTAACAGTGTTGAGCTCGTGAAGGTGGACACTGTTATTTCTACAAAAATTAAATCTCTAGTTAAAGTTTAGAACCCCCGCCCCCCCATACACACACACATGCGCACGTGCTGTATCTTATATTTGCTACTTTGCAATGATATGTTCACAAAAACTTATAAAATGATTAGCTATGCGAGAAGCCACCATGCCACAGAAAATCTTGACAGTAGAAGATTAAAGTCTTGTTTGCCTCAGTGCATTATTTCAGTTATATACATACATTTTCAGTATAATTTCTTTGTGTGTGTGTGTGTGTACTCGATCCTTTTATCCACTACCCCAGACTCACTTACCTAAATATAAGTCACTTCAGTTGTTAACCTGATGATAAGTAACTCTGTTCTGACTCACATGAAGTTCAGTCACCTCGAACATGATTGGAGTGGCTGATCTTCAGGTGACCCAATATTGTTTTTAACAATATTCTTGGCAGGAACCTGTGAGCTCGAGATTCAGACCTAAGTTGGCACCGTTATTCTCTGTAAACCACTCCCTTGGTGTGGACAATATTTAAAAAAGTATGATTAAACCATCGTTTTTTTTTTTTTTTTTTTTTTTTTTTTTTTGTCAGTAGCCAGCGGGTAGGATAAAGAAATGTATGCTTTTGTGTCAAAAAGGATATCCTTTATCATACACAAAGCACACTCTGATAGTTGTCGATCAGGAAAGAAATAATCATTCCAGATAAAATCAAAGTAGAAGTGCCTGAAGGACTCCCACTAAGCAGTTAGAAAATGCCGCAAATGCTGCCTCTTGGGGGGGGGGGGATCCACAAACCTTACTGAAGCGCTAGGATATATTACTGAGATGAGACTGTGATATGAGGATCCCAACGGAAAGAAAACACTGAGTACGCAAACACAAGTACTTGCAAGAAAAAAAAAAAAGTATGTTGAGATTTTTTGGTCTGAGTAATCACTGAACAGAGAGGAGAGTTAAAGATGACGACCACTAAAATCAATGATAGAAATGAATTCTGGAACCGAATGCTAATCGCCTGCCTGAATATGCTGTTGGCCAAGTCCAAGATTTAGACGATATCTTGATACCCTAAAGGTTTCATGTTGATAGCTGACGCCGTTCATGAGATACGATGGTGCTGAAGGCGGGCAATGAAAACTAGTTGACCTTTGGCAGCCATTTTGGTGATCTTGCCATTGACCCCTAGTGTCATTTTCGAAATGGGACAAGATATTAGCCATATCTTGATACCTTGAAAGTTTCATGTCGATAGCTCAAGCCGTTCACAAGATATAATGGGAACACACACACCACAGAGAGAGAGAGAGAGAGAGAGAGAGAGAGAGGGGCCGGCAAAAACATTATCATTCCACTTTCTGAAGGCGGGCAATAACTACATCTGAAATTTCAGAAAAGCTGTAAGAAAGCCAAGGACTGCTGCTATCCGTCTATGCAGCCAGACGCCTCAGTCCCATAAGGGGTGGCCACAAAGAAATCGCCTCCATGTTTTCCTTTCCCTTGCCATTTCACTATCCTCCCTCCAATCACACACTCCTCCCTCACATACCTTTCCACTCCACCCGTCCATATTATCCTCAGTCTCCCCACCAGTCTCCCTACCCCTCTCCTCCCCTCCACCTCAAACTATGCTCGTTAGTCTTTCATTCTCCATCCTCTCCACATGGCCAAAGTACCTCAGTGTATTACCCCTATCGTTTTCTGTCACATCCACATCTACACCACAACACTTCTTCACTTTCATTTTTGTAAGTCTGTCTCTCCATGTAACTCCAAATCTCAAATAATTAATTTCCATCGCTTTTACCGTTGGCTCGTGTCCTTCCAGCAGGGTTCAAGCTTCACGTCCATGTGTTAGAGTTGGTATGACAATCTATCATGCAGGAACTTTTTTCCTTCCATGCCCACTTCCTTATTCCTTATCACTGCTCTCAAAGAACCAGCAACATCTCTTCCCTATTGTACGCTCTGAAGCATTTCGTCCTCTAAACTTTCATCCTTATTCATGACACTACCCAAGTACTCAAATTCACTCACATTTTCCATTTCCTCACCATCCAGCCTCACTCTGGATTCAGTTACTTCATTTCTCTCAAAGATCACAACTTTACTCGTCCCTATATTCACCTTTAGATTCCATTTCTTCCACATTCTTCCAAACTCATTCACCAACCCTTGCAGTTCCCCTTCGCCAGCACTTAACAATACAGTATCATCTGCAAACAACAGAGCAGGAAGTTTCCAAACGCTGCCTTCTCTCATTAGGGCCTCTCTAACATCCACTTCCCGACCTCGTATGTCTTTTATAAACATTGGTTCCAAAACCCATGGTTGTGACCCAAATGAAGGTCGCAAGGTTGCTCCTGAGGGTCGCGGGATGGTTTGAATAAAAAAAATAATAGTACAAAAAATGTGAAAAGTACAAAATAATGTAAATCTAAATGCATCACACTTTTGGAATATAAAGCCTCATTGAGACTCTGGAACAGGGAAACAGTTATGAGTAATAAAGCATCACAAATGTTTAAAAACTCTTGATGTATTCGAATCTGTTCACGTCCAGTAATAGTACGCCGAGGCGGCTGGAGCCTGAAGCAATCGCAGTATCGTTTGCTTACTCACTTCTGACGTAGCTGTGTTGAATGGGTGACGTGCTTTGATACAGAGTTATCGTAACGCAAGTTTTCTGTGACTCTTACTTTTTTGTTTACTGTGATTGCCAAGCTAAATCATCAGTAGAATAACCGTTCAATAGTCTGAGGAAATAGCTTATGCCCGGAATTTTCATTTAAGGAAAAATCTATCTATCTATATATAGCCCGACGCCCTAATCCCGCAAAGGGTGGCCGCAGACAAAACGCCTCCAAGTCGCTCTGTCACCCACCATTTGACTACCCTCCCCCCAACTCACCCCCCCTCCCTCATATACCTCTCAACTCCATCCCTCCACCTCATCCTCGGTCTACCCCTCCCTCTCCCTCCCTCCACCTCACCTACATACACCATCTTAGTCAGTCTTTCATTCTCCATTTTCTCCACATGTCCAAACCATCTCAATGTATTTTTCCTAATCTTCTCAACCACATCCACATCCACCCCACAACGTTCCTTCACTTCTTCATTCGTCAACCTGTCCCTCCACGTCATTCTACATGCTCCTCTCAAGTAACTCATTTCCACTGCTCTCACTCCTGACTTGTCCCCCTCTTGCAAGGTCCACCCCTCGCTTCCATACGTCAGGGTAGGGATCACAGTATTATCATGTAGTGACTTCTTAACTTCCATACTCACCTCCCTATTTCTCATCACTGCTTTCAGTATACCAACAACCTTCCTTCCCTGCTGTACCCTTTCACGCACTTCATCCCCCAAAGTTCCATCCTTACTCATCACACTACCCAAGTACTTGAATGCACTCACATTCTCCATATCCTCACCATCCAACCTCACTGCACACTCTGTGACTTCATTCCTCTCAAACACCATAACTTTACTTTTGTTTACATTAACTTTCAAATTCCTCCTCCTACAAACTGTCCCAAATTCATTCACCAAACCTTGCAACTCCCATTCATCTTCACTCAATAGTACTGTATCATCAGCAAACAGCAACACAGGAAGCTTCCAAATCTCACCCTCATTCATTAGGGCCAGCCCCACATCCACTGCCCTACCCTGCACCTCCTTTACAACCCCATCCATGTATATATTAAACAGCCATGGAGACGTCACACAACCCTGTTTCAGTCCCACACTGAGATAAAAAAACTCACTCAGCTCACCATCCACTCGCACCGTAGCCCTAGCTCCCTCGTACATACTCTTCACAGCACTCAACAATTTCCCCTCCACTCTATATATTCTTAATACCTTCCACATGCCTTGACTATCTATTCTGTCATAAGCTTTCTCCTAGTCCATGAAGGCAGCATACACTTTCTTTCCCTTCTCTAGATACTTCTCCACTAAACATCTTAGAACAAATATCTGATCTTCACACCCTTTTCCCTTCCTAAATCCCCCTTGTTCTTCTCCAACTAGCTCCTCTGTCATATGCCTAACCCTGTCAATGAGTATTCTACCACATATTTTACCAGTCACACTAAGAAGGCAAATACCCCTATGGTTACCACATACTTCTCTCTCCCCTTTTCCTTTGTATAAGGGAACAATTATACCTGATTTCCAGTCCTCTGGAACCCTTCCCTCTTCCCAAGCCAATCTACACAACTTCCATATCCACTCCACAACAATCTCACCCCCATACCTAAGCATTTCACCACACACTCCATCAATTCCTGGGGCCTTTCCCAACTTAATCTTCTTCATCGCTTCCACTACTTCCGCCCTACTGATCTCTTCCTCCCTCCTCTCATCTCTTCTTCTCCCAGCCATTCCCCAACCACTTATACTCGCACTGCTCTCCCTCTCTACATTCAACATATCCTCAAAGTGCTCCTTCCATCTCCTCAATATCTCTCTCTTCTTCACCAACAATCTATTATTTCTATCTTTCACTCCCCTACTATTTCCCCTTTCACACTGCCTTACTTTCTTTACCTCATCCCAAAACAATTTCTTACTCTCCCTCCATTTCACACTCAGATTCCTCCCAAACTCTTCATCCACTTTCTTCATACTCTCCTTCGCCAGTCTCTTAACCTCCCTTCTCCTGCTCACATATACCTCTCTCTTCTCTCTCTCATATTCTTTATGCAGAGAAACATAAATTTGTCTGATAGAGGAAATAAGCTTTAAGCACTGGGAATTTTCACACAAGGAAAGGAAACTTTTGCAAAAGATAAACTTTATTGCTATAATGGGTATGATAATGGGAATTGCTACAAGAGTGTGTTTTACAATTGAATATGCAGGCGAGCATTTGTATATAATGAGATGTGTATGTGATAGAGATAGTGTATGGTACAGAAATTTATTAAATGTATTCGGTATCTCGTCTTTGAATACATTTCGAATACAGATATTTAAGTTTATATGTATTCGAATTTTTTTTTAATACAGTAAATGCTCAATTTAACGGACTAATTCAATGCCAAGCATAATTCCTTTATATCAAGGTTTCCGTTAAATACATAGAATAATATAAAAATAGCTTATGAGTACATCCCTGTACATAGATTTCAAATTACTGTTAATTAACACATGAAATACTGTACGAACACTGGCTTATCTCAACAAAAAAGGTTCAGCAGTTATTGCAGGTGAAATATGCCTGAGTACAGGTGGACAGTCTTGATGGTCTGTATGGCCCCTAAAACCTGTGTCAGGCCTGGGGAGGTTTATTCAGAGTCACCCACCATCAGCACTAGAGGTGGCTGAGGGGGTAACATCAGAGAAGGAGGCTTTAGAGGGTAGAGAGATGCCTGAGGTAGCACGGTCCTGCCTTTCCTTGCTTGCTACATTTAGCGTAATATTGTTACATTTAGTGGAATTGTTTCCACTATACCTTTCATAGGAAAACTGATCCCCCCACCCCGCTACATCGGGGCAGCATTCTGCCTAAATTGCTCTCCGTTAAATCGAGCTTGTACTGTATGATGGTATTTGCACTGACTTCTCAGAATTCATGGGCAGCATACATGTATTAATCTAATAATATCTATATATTTTGACGAATGGTCGCAGATTTGTTATCAAAAATAATAATCCTCTATTTGACAGCTAATTTCTGTTTGAAAGCATGACGTACACTTGTAAACAGTTTTCCGATAAAGAATAATTTTCAGCAATGCTTTTATTATTATTATTATTATTATTATTATTACTTTTATTATTATTACTACTACCACTACTTAGTAGTAGTAGTAGTAATAGTTGTTTGTGTTGGTGGTGGTGGTGGTAATGGTGGTGGTGGTGGTTGTGTTGTTATGAATTTTAGAAAATTTATTTATACTGGTGATTTCTAGTTTTCTAATGTGTCGCCCAACGTATTTCGAAAAATAAGTAAATTAACCTAACCCATACTGACTAATTTGTTACAAAACCCACCCCTGGGCAAAACCTGGCAAATTTTTGACTTTTTTTTGGGGGAGGGGGCTCAAACCTCCGCTTTTTTATGATAAACATCGAAACTTCAGATAGAAAGCACTCACCCGAGGTTAAAAATTCCCTAAACAGGTGAGACCCTCACCTGGTACCGTTTTCTGTGAAGCCGCGCTTCGTAAAAGACACTTCTTTTTATGGAAGGAAAAATTAACCAAACCACTCAGAATAGGTAGATATTTACTTATTTGGGACGAATTTATATGTAGTACAAGAGTATATTGGTATTCACACAATATAGGCGATATAAGCCGCTTGTTCACTCACCAAACACATCAACATACCACACCTACCTAGGCGACTATTACCTCTTCACTTCCTGCTCATTACTAACTCTGGTGCCATATAATCTTTGTCCTCCACATTGGGAATCACTTTCACCTTGAATTTCGTCGTCGGAGAGACCGTAGTGCTACATGTCCTTACTGGCCAGGTCACTCCTAACAGATGAGTTGCCGAGAAATGGCGTATTTTACAAAGGGTCAGGCAGTGTCGCCGCCTGGCTGGGGGGTAGAGGAAGGTCTCCCACATACGCCTACCAAAAATCTCCCGTGAAACTTTAAAAATGTGTAAGCGACGGGCCTTTCAATTGCAAAACGTACAGTGCACATTGTTGGGACTGAGCATGAAAAAAGGTTGCGATGTGCATCGTATGTCGTGGGTATGGGGCGGGTTAATGTACAGTATGTTACACCACCTTCGTAATATATGTGAACATTCCCCCCTGAGGGTTGCCAGGCCAAAAATAATTGTGTATTCAGGGTCACGGCCAATAAAGTTTGGGAAACACTGCCATATACAAATGGATCAGTCATGGAGACATGACACATCCCTGTTTCAATGCATTATTCAGGTAGAAAATTCACTTGGTTCACAGTTCACACATATTGCAGCCAAAGTGCCCTCATAATACTCTTCAGGGTATTCAACATCCTTCCATTTACTCTATACTGTATATTCTTAAACATTTTCCACATTCCTTGTTTATCTATTCTGTCTTAGGCATTCTCCAAATCCATGAAGGCCGTATACAGTATCTTTCGCTTCTTTAGAAACTTTTCTACTCAACATCTTAGGATAAATATCTGATCTGGCTAAAACCACTTCCCTTCCTGAAACCTCCCTGTTCTCTAACTAAATCCTCCAATATTTCTCTAACTCTGTCAATAAGTATCCTGCCATATTCTTTCCCATTACACTAGGATGACATATGCTCCTATGATAACTACATACTTCTTTTTCCCTTTTTCCTTTTTGCTAGAAAAAGTATAACTGTACCTGATGATTTCTAATCCTCCGGGACTCTACCTTCCTCTCAGTCGAGATCTGCACATCTTCCATATCCACTTTACTACTATTTCTCCCCTATGCTTCAGTATTTCAATATTCACTCCATCAATTCCTGAGATTTTCTACAATTTGACTTTCACCACTGATTCCACTATTTACATCCTACTGATCTCTTCCTCAGTTCTCATCTCCCTCCTTCTTCGTCATTCCTCAGCCACTTATACTTGCATTAGCAAGGCTACCCAGCATTGCCTGGGCCAAAAAATGCAAACACTCTAATCTAATTTGTTCTAGTCCAATCTTTCTTTTCTACTCCAAAAAGACCATGTACAAATGTGGACATATCAAACAGAAACACCCCATCCACCAGCGAGGTGCTGTAATGTGCTTTCAGTAACTGGCTAACACTGGTAGAATATTGAATTTCACCAGGTTTTGTTCCTGGTCACTAGGACGAACCGAATGCCACGATCACGTCGCTGTGTGCAGGTTACCATATTGGTGGGTATATAAACAAGGTCCCACCTGAAGGTACACTGAAAACAACATTTTGCAAATACGGTGAAAAGATAATTTCACACAATACATATTCATATTTTATTCACATAAAACACACCCAGGTTTTGTAAAGTTTCACTTTTCAACAAACATAACGAACAGTACAACATTTACCGACGGCCAGCAGATAAGCCACTAAAACATTATCTGCGTTCCTGCACCCATCATAATAATCACAAAATGGTACCATGACCTCCCTCCTCCCTGACCATAAACCTGAAACTAGTAGACCTCTTTAATAGACGCAGTTTCATAAGAGGTGTGTGCCACAGGAGGAGGAGGGGTGGAGCGCCTGGGGAGACAGGAGGAGGAGAGGAGGGTGAGGAAAGGAGGGGCAATAGTGATCTGGCTGGTGGAGGCTCTGCAGGAGACGAGTGATGGGGCAGGGGTGAGTGGACTGTGGCAGCAAACTAGGACTGGATGGGTAACGCTGGTGACATGGTGCCAAATTAGCTAGATCCAATATATTACCAATATGCCGGGAATTGAACCCGGAACTCTAAGGTGAGAGCCAGGCAGCAATACTACTACGGCATATTGGTAATATATAGGATGATTTTTCCTGTGAACAGTACAGGTTTTCTTTCTTCAAATTAGCTAGAGTTTTGCGTTGATTATGGAGTCTGGAGTCAGGCTGTTAAACGTTATCCAGACTTTGGCACGTTACACAGTCTACCAGCATGTTTTGTTATATCGTCTATAGAACGATCTACTTCCCCACGGGGTGGCACACCATACCTGTTGTCATAGCGATAGGGAGCTATTGTTGTTGCATTTACTTAGTAACATCGTCGATGACGACTGTGATACTGAAAGCAGAGGAGGGGAGGGAGTAGTTTTCTCTTGCTACAGTAAATAATAATAGTTAACAGTAATGATTCCGTGCCTATGGATCTCGTTAATATCTGTATGGCACCGATGTAAACGAAAACTTGATTTACTAAGGGGCCAGTGGACTGGGTCCCAGAACATAGGTGGTGATACTGGGGTAGGTTAATACTGTAGGTGGGTGGAGAGATGCCTTATCAATTTTTTTACATGATCTTTAAGCTGGATTACTGTAAACCCTATACTGATAGAGTAAATCGTGGTATGAAGGACGTGTAACTGTTAAGCGATCTGATTCACAACCTCAGTATCCAGTTCACTGTCCACCCCTCCCTCCTCCCAGCAACTGCGTGCACTCAGACATGGGTACTGACGGGGAAGGGAGATGGCCGTAATAACTGCTACACTATGAACGGCGGATCACATGTTTTTACATCAACGACAGATGTTCACCTGTCTTCTTTATAGGATTGCATTATACACCGTTACTCAGCCTGGGCAACATATTCGGACACTGCTGAGATGTGTGGCTCAGTAGCTGCTCTCTGTTAACAGGGCAATGGTCCTCGTATTTATCATTTTCCTGTCAGTTTCATACAGTGTGAATGCTACTTGGTTGTTTGGCGTAACAAAACACACTCCATGTAAAGTGTGTGTTTTACTTGGACGCAAGAGATTTCTGTAACTAATGGGCATTGCTGATGTAATATGCAAGTGGTCAGGACTGGATAACTGCAGACATTACAAGCTTGTTCCATCATTAATGGCTCGAGGATTTGTGAAGGGAAAGCATGGGGGCATAAGGACAGTTACTTAGTGTGAACGTAAATATAACTAATAATCACTGGTGATGTGGGTCAAATCAACAGCCAATCACTGCATTCAGACAACAGTAACATGAACCCAGGTTAAGAAAATCCACCTTTTATTTTACATCTGTGCCACACAGATATTAATGAGAGCCATGGGGATCGTCATTAGGTTTCAGGTAGTTCTTATTCCATCCATCCATCCATCATCCAATCCTACGTTTCCCCATGAGGACCGTAGGAGCCAGGGGCTAGGCAAGTTGGTCCTGACATTTAAGATGAGAGTAACCAGCCTCCCTCATCCCTGGAGTGGCATGACGTGAGAGCAATAAACCCTAACCACCCCTTGGATATAAACTCTTCACCAGCTCAATCCGATTGGAGCTCTGTAAATACTCACTAAATCACCAGGCACCAAAATTTGGTTATGTGGTTACCACCCAGTTTAGTAAATCGTTTCCTGGTGTACAGAAACCATTAGGCTTGTCACTCAGCACAGAGTCACCCACAGGTGGAAGGAAGAGGACAGTATGAAGGAAAGACAGATGGAAGAAGGAGTGTAAAGTCACTCATAGGCAGAAGGATGAGGAAAGAATGAAGGAAAGAAAGACAGAAGAGGATGGAAAGAAAGAAGTTGATTAAGGGAGAGGAAAAGGCAGACACCTGAGAGCAGCTCTATATTGAGTGAGTGCATGAAAAGAGCGCCCCCACCTACCACACTGTTGATAAAGGAAAAATCTACATAGGCCAATCCCTCCTTTGTTTGCAATATCAGTCGTCATCCAAGATTATACTACATAATAGGACAAAAGAGCAATGCCTAATCACTGCATAAACAGCTGTAACATCTGACAAACTGTAGGGACGTGTGATATACTTGTATATTAACAAATATTCACTATACTCATAATACAGGGGTGCTGACCAATTGAGTGGAAAGTGTGTCGTGAATTGTCACAAACCATGAGGGTCAATGACAACACGTGACAAAGTCAACATAACGTGTCATGGTCTGACTGAAAAATTCCATATTCTCCATTAAACAATGATTTTGCCCAGTCATCACTTTGTAAGCTCTCCCTCCCGCTGTAGCTCCTATCGTCTGCCAAAGTCCACTACCCCCAACCCCCCCACCCCACACGTCTAACCCCCAAATCGACCACTATTGCCTCCTGCCTCACCCACCTCCCTCCTCATGTCTCCAAGGTTCCCCACCGCGACCATGCCACCCTCTGGCGCCACTTCCTGTATGTAGTGAACTTGCTCCGATTTCAGTGGTCTGCCTATGTCAAGGTTCACAGTAGGGAGGGTGGGCATCACGGTAATTCTCTGTTCAATGACAGTTGTGGGGAAACTCATAATTATTACTTATAAGGATGAAATTGGTAACTGTTCCATGTCTGGCGACTCGAAACTAAACCACTCATGAAATCCGTGTCATTTATTATAACTGCCATTATGTAGAGTGGTGTATTGTGTAATATATAAAAATAATTACCATGGCAATCATGACATGCTATTATTAGTATATTTTCTGAAGGAACATTGCTTAAATATTATATTACCATCAATAATCATGCACAAACGCAATGACTACCGCGTTCTGTTTGTTCTGGCGACCGAACGAAACCTGCTGAAAATCCATACCTATCAGTGTTTCCACATCCGGAGAGCATTACACCACCTCACTGGTGGACTGCGTGTTTCTTTTTATATGTCCGCAACTGTACCTCTTATGCTTTTTTGAAGAGGGATTACAAGATGTCCAGGAGCCTTCTATTTCAGCTTCTGCAGACTCAATGTGCAGTATTTGTGCACACTTGTTTACTATTTCCAGTGACCTCAAATGACCACCAGCTGGTGACCTCAAATGACCTCGGAGGTCATCCCTGCATAGCCAACGTCTGAACTGGAGGTCATGTGACTCTCCATGCCAAAAATCGGGCAGCTGGGTCCAGTCATACAAGGCAGCGGCTACTGGTGACCTTAAATGACCTCCAACCAGTGACCTCATATGACATCAGAGGTCAACCTCACAGCCATTGTCCGAACTTGAGGGCATGTGAGTCTCCATGCCAAAAACTGGGCTGCAGGGTTATCCGGAGTTGTCTCAGGCAAAATAGCAAACACACTACTAGGTGACCTCAAATGACCCAGATCTGAATTTTGATCCCCCTAAAACTATCCCTGGGTCACTCCTGATTCAGAATACATATGGGTCTGGGGGTCTTTGGCCCTTGCTTTGGGCGTAATTGAAGGACAAACAAATAAACAACTCCAATGTTGCTCACTACAGACTGAACCCCCTGCGTCAAGCAGAACCCGGCCGGTTTTTCCCCCACCCCCTCTCACTCCCTCCCCATTCTCTGCCGTGTGCTCAAGTTTTTTCTATTCTGATCCTTTTTTCACCCCAAAATTTTGGGATTACTGGATCTGTTTTAATACCATTAGAAAGCTGTGATTTTGTAGAATATAATGAAAGAAAATGAAAAGTGATATTGCATAAGGTAAAAGAGTTATGATGAGTATATAAGCTGAAAGGGTACATGAGAATGAATATAACATTTTTTTTTTTTCTAAGCATTTTTTGGTCACTTTTCGAAAGTTTACATGACTGAAAATAAAAACAGCAAACTAAAAATTCTGTCAAGCTATTATCAGAGTAAATTTCAGGATGCTAGATGCAATTTCTGATTTTATGATGAATATTTCTTTGTTTGGACGCAGATCCGCATCTGAAGAGCTGGTTGGACACTTTTAGGTTGGACACGGATCCGAGTCTAAAGACTGAGAAAGAGTTAACGATTCCCAAAGTGTTCTCTCTCCATTTGCTCACTTTTTCTCCCTTCTCCACTAGCAATCTGCCATTTTTACCCATCCCTACCCTATTACCTCCTTAATGACCCAGTACACCTCTTTATCTCCTTCCAGAAAATTTTCTCTTGAATTCCCTCCACTGTTCACATTTTTTTCCAAACTCCTTATCCAATCCCTTCCGCTTACCAATCATTCCACTCTTGGCCTTCTACTTTACATATAACTCTCTATTCTATGTCTCCACTTCCTCCATGCCTCTGGTTCCCATTCACTCACGCTATGCGTTTCTTTTGTGTCACAGCTTGTCTCACCCTTTAATTCCATCATGCTGTTCCTTGCACCCCTTTTTATCTTCTCTTCACCCCACACACCACCTCACATGGTGTAATGATTTCTTTTGTGAATACCTTGAATACACCCTCCACTACCCCCATCTGCTCCATATCATATTTCTACCAAATCGCTCCTCACTTCTTTTCTATATTCTGCCCTTTTTCATCCCATTTCGATCTTAGTACCTTCTTATAAAGGCTGCTTCCAGCCCCTTCCTTCACCTTTTTATCCATCACATTTGTTCCTTGACTTTCCAGCTCCACCAAGTGATGGTCATAGAGTCCTATTTCCCCAACCTCTGTATGCTCTCACATCCAGCACATATCTTCCTCAATCTGTCATATACACACACACATAGTCAGTCATTGCCTTCCATTCATTCAGATCACCACCCACCCTTCTAATCACTCGCCATGTAGAGTGTGGATAATTTTGTTGTCGAATGAGGGTACTGGCTAGCATCAATCCCCCCCTCTACACAAATGTCCCCTAGAGCACTACCATTCTCATCCACTTCTGCAGGCACACCCCACCCACCAACTACTCCATCCAACTTCACAATTCTTTCTTTATCAGTCATATGTCAAAAAAAAAAAAAAAAAAATGCCAACTACATCCAACTTCACAATTCTTTATTCTTCAGTCATATGTCAAAAAAATAAAAAAATAAAAGCTCTCACTGGTCTCAGTCAGAATAATCAGGAGATAAGAAAACACAGGTATATAGGTGTGTCCATAAACATTGATCCAATAGAAGCTCACCTGAATGTATCTTAGCTATTTTGTGGGGGCCATCTCGGTATGCTGATGTGGGCATGTGTGTGACAGTTGGAAAAGGATTTTTTTTTCTAATGCATGACTGACATTGGTATCACATCCACACCTCTTAACTTCTCCTTCATTTCCTCAGACAGACTGACAAATGAGGAGGTGAAGGAGCTTTGTGGTATGAAGGTGGATGTGATAGAGTGTGTTATGAGAAATAAACTGAGGTGGTTTGGTCATGTGGAGAGGATTGAGTGTAAAAGACTAAGGAGGAAAATATATGTGTGAGATGGAGGTAGGGAGAGGGAGGGTAAGGGCGAGGATGGGATGGATGGATGGAGTGGAGAGGTATATGAGAGAAGGGAGTGAAATGGTGAGGGACAGGGCAACATGGAGGCGATTTGTCTGTGGCCACCCCTTATGGGATTTAGGCATCTGGCAATTGATAGGTATAGATAGATGGACGTTGGTAACGCAGACTGAGCTGTTTCAGCAACACGCAAGAAATCATCTGTTGGTGTGGAAGAGATGTGTTATGTATCGGCTACCATGTAGCCTACTTATCTTACTTACAGAATGACCAGAGAGCTGAAATCAGAGTTAAGGAATCTAGAATACTCAACTTCATGAACAAATGAGCATTATAAGTAGCTGCAATTATGTACACAACAACACTTTAGGTTTGAATATCAAGTGTTCACAAACTACTCCAATGGACGTGTCAAATTTGTGACATCATTTGCAATGCTCCCCCCGTCACTACTTCTCCCGGGGTGGAAGATGCCAAACTCTAGATATCATTTCCCTGTTCTCCACCCACTCTCCTTACCAACCCAAGAGATGTGCCAGTACCCATGCTGTCACACATCTTGGCTCTTCCCACTCTATGATCATCCAATGAGAGGTGCCAAAGCTCGTGACATCACTCCCCTAGACTCTGTCCACAATTAGCACACACAGATAGAGGAAACACCAACTTTTAACATTACTTTTTAGGCCACCATAGTTCCATATGCTCACCTGTGCTGAGCACTACTGAAGCTGATCCATTCTGCCATTGCCATACGTTCCTCCACAATGGACGCTTGGTGGGGGAGGTCTGTAGGCACGGATATTCACACTGCTCTCCCAGTATCTGTAGGAGTAGGACCAGGAACAGGAACAGGAACAGGAGCAGGTGAAGGAGTAGGAGCATGAAAAGGGGAAGGAGTTAAAGACTGTCAAATAAAAGAGGGTATTAACCCCTTCACACACAGGAGATGTTTAACTCCTAACAGTGGGCTGACATGTATAGCAGTCACGATTTTGGGCGTGGAGCAACGTCGGTTGACGTGTATAGGCCGCAAGCGTCTTCCCACTACCCTTTGAACTTTAACTTATCCTTACTCATCGACGGGACCATCTAGAGACGTGGGGATACTTTCATTTGAAAGAGGAAGAGTTATGATTCATATATATCTTCATTTTTTCCTCTTAGCTGTTATAGTTTGGCAGATATTAGGGTTTGAAGTAAGGGTATTTTTTTCCATCACGGATATCCCCCATAGGGAGAAGCGTGCAACATCGGAAACCCCCCGGCATGTAGGGGTTAAAAAGTTTTGTTTCACAACACATTGGCTTTTCTCCCCTCCCTGCTGCCCACCGTGTGCTCCAAAAAAGTGTATTCTCGGCTTATTTTCACCACCCAAACATATTTATTTTGCCACAAAACCCACATATTCCTATTCGTCGATGTTTGCTCTACACGATAAGCAAAAAAGAAGAAAAAACACACACACTATACGTAAGTTAGGGCCGTGTGAATAAACATTCGGGAGCATTCATCTCACTTCCCAACATCAAAAATCGAATGTTTACTAATCAATCTCTACATGTTATACCATCAATGGAAAGAGAATTTTATGAGCTTTCAAATGGGGTAGGTGCCATTTTGATATGAGGTATGGTGTTTGAGTAATAAGTGAAAAAGTAAAACCCATTTCTAACAGACAATGGGTGTTTTATTCGGGGAGCTCTAGGGAAAAACTTTTCTTGGCATTGTTATATTTTTTATTTTACCATCCTATGCAGAATGGCTTCATTATTTCACTTGAGACCAAACGGTGATCCTACGCCTCATAGGCTTTGAGAAAAATGCAAAAAACTGTGGTGTACTCCACCCGAATGCTGAACCAACATCAGCCACGCTCACTTACATTATTTTCCCATAGCGCACAAACATTTTCATGCTTTACAGCTGGGCTATTTTTATTTTATGTCAACAACTATTATAAAATTACTTCTGCTTTTTCTTTTTAGTCCTCTCGGAAACCACACATGAATAATACACCTGTTGCCAGCAACTGAAACTGAAGTTGTACTTATTTCCCTGTCATTTGTGTTGTGTAAAGAACAATATATATGTATGTGTAAATATACTGCCCTAAAAATAGGTAAAAAGATAAATAAAAAAAGAAAATCACTTACTTCTCCAGTGGCGATGCCTTTCCTGCCGGACCAGATGTGTTTGGAGGTGAGGAGTTTTGTATTTTGTGTGTGTGTGTGTGTGTGTGTGTGTGTGTGTGTGTGTGTGTGTCTGTCTGTCTGCCTGTCTGTCTCATGTATGTGTGTGTGCTCCACTAGTGAAGGTATTGCCCGGCATGGTACCGCTCGAAACAATCACCCATGCAAAGTGGCACATCACATACAGGACACATGTTCCCAGTCCTTCCTCATCCCCAACCTGAGCCTCTTCTCCCGTTGGGGGTCCTCGCCCGGTGGTGGCCCAGAATGCGGTCCAACCTCACATCTGGGCCGTCTACAGTATCACCTGGCGACACTTGCTTGGATGCCCTTGCGCTCTGTGGTGGTCCTGTCATGCAGAAGGGCAGCTGGCAGGCCCAGGCACGGGTTCTCCTGATGGACCAGCAACTGGAGGTGGTGGCAGTGCTGGCACCCATGATGGGCCTCCCTGCAGGCGGTGCCGGTGGTGGTGATGGCATCCGTGATGGGCCTGCTGCAGGCAATGCTGGTGTCAGCATGGGACCAGTGGTGATCCTCCTCCTGCAGGTGGTGCTGGTGCTGGTGGTGGCTGGGCCCATCCTGATGCTGGTGCCTGTGCTCGCTGGGTGCCAGGTCTTGCTGGTGCTGGCTGTTGGGTAGGTAGTGGTCTGGGGAAGTGGTGGATAACATGTCCAGACATGGGCCAGTCTTCTTCATGGAAATGCAGAAGATCATAGATGATCTGCTCCATATATTCAAGGGTACTTTTTGTACAAGGCGAACGTGTTAAAGAGTGCCATGTGGTCGAAGTAGGAAGGTGATCTTCGTCCACTCGATGGTTTGCTATTGGACAAGTACTGGACCATCTGATCGAATTGATCCACCCCACCCAAGTACTCTGTTGTAGTCTCTCAACAATGACGGGTTTGTTGACAACCTTCTCCATGTAGGTTATCCGCCCGTCATTACCCCACACCTTCCCTCGAACCCTCATCGGAATGGCGTTGGTGCTGTGGAAGGTGGATACCATACTGACAATGCGCTTGTCCCTCCACAGCAAGACGAGCACGTTGTCCTTGTACCTGTATACTATGCCCCACTCTCGGGCAGGCTCTTAGCCCTGGCAATGGCCTGCAGCTGGCGTGGTGCTCCTCTAGGCAGCCATAGGGTCCCACACACGTAAATGCTTGCTGTGAAGAGTTGTTCACACAGGGCTACAGAATTGTCATAGTTGTCCATGAACAACTTATAGCCCCCAGTCCTTCAATGGTCCCATGAGGTCCCACACGGTAGCCCCGAGGGTCCGCTGAACACCCAGGTAGACCTTGAGGTTCCAGATGTAGCCCAAGGACGATTCAGCCACCATGTACAGCTTGATGGAATACTTGGTGGGCTTCTGGGGTTGGGTAGACGGTGAAGGACAGCCTGCTCTTCCACCCCAGAGAGCCCTCATCGAGGCTGAGCTGCTTCTCGGGTTGGTACATTGACTGGAACCACTGACTGTGTGAATGCAGATGAACAGAT